>NC_079158.1:98650454-99250454 GCF_947563725.1 Argiope bruennichi
GTTTACTGCAAATCTAATAAATTTCGATGATGGATTTGTGTATCAAATTTTATTCATTAGATATTTACGATCTGAAGTTATCGTGTTTACTGCAAATCTAATATATTTCGATGATGGATTTGTGTATCAAATTTTATCCATTAGATATTTACGATCTGAAGTTATCGTGCTTACTTGTATTCTGATAACCAGACTTTCTGTCTGTGAGGTTTTATTGATGATGATGTCGTGTCCGCGTTACCACGGAAAGGGAAGGGGGCAGTAGCTTCTGAGGGTAAAGATAACTGAGCACCCGAAGGCAGAAGTCTGACTTCTAGATCATATGAAGATGAAATTCACACATTCGCTTGCACAACCCCTTTTTACAAGGGGGGGGGCACATTCACACACCTCACAGATAGAACACAGACGAAGAACAACCCTGCCCGAACCGGGATTCGAACCCGCGACGCTCGGATCACGGGGAAGGTGAAATTTTGTTCAATATGTGATAGAAATATACAAATGCAATGTAAAGATTACATACCAATTTTTATCTATCTAGCACATTTTTTATTTTGTTTATGGACTCAAAAATAGAGATTAATTACAAAAATGTGTTTCTCAGATTCAAGGAAATCTATGAAACGTGAAAATTCATTCAAATCATGACATTGAATTTTTTTTCTTTCTTTCCTTCCCCTTCCTTTTTTTTTCATTTTTTTTCTTCTGCTTTTTTTATTTATTATTTTTTTGGTGATTGCAATGCTTTTTCTTTGCATACTTCGCATATGAGAAAATAAAAATTAATTGGGGTAATTTGATAATTTTTATGACTGTTAGGAAAGAGCCCTTTAATACAATTTTTCCTCAAATATTATCGCTAGTTCAATGTTCCTCTGTAATCGTTTTTTTTAAATTTATTTCCTATCAAAATAATAACATACATGTATATATGAAAAATTGTTTACGAATTTCGATTAGTAATAAAAGCATACAAATAGCTCTTGTGAGACTCTTCATCTTATGTTTAAAAGAAGGAAATGTTTATTATATTGAATTCGAAAAACGTTAAGCATTTCCGGATTCAAAATAAATAAAATTCTAAAAGGGAACGGAGAAAGCACAAACAAGTCATTATTCATTCACTGTGCCGGCTGGTAAACAAAGCAATGAGGGAAAATTTTATTATTTTTGCTTGCTCCAAAAACTAAAGCGTTTTGAAGAAAGGCCCTTTGTTGAATTATTTATTAATAATCTTTCAAACAGAGATAGCACTAATGATATATTTCCATTTTTTTTATCATAACATTTCAAAGAACAATTGAGCTGAAAATTCATATATTTCAAATAAATATCCTAAGCTTAGTTTTTAATGTTAATAACAACGATATGCTATTTTGTTTTTCAGTTTAACCTCTTAGCTGATTGCAACAATTTTCATTCTAAAATGGTAGCTAGGTATATTGATTTGTGATTCATATTGTATTGTTAATTTTCATTTTATAAATGCAATAATTGTTGCTAATAAAATATAAATGATTATTTGAACAAAAATAAATTGTTATTAAATAAATTATAATAAAACAATAGGAAATTAATTCCGAACATGAAATCTATTGGACAGTAAGATTATTGGAAAACTAACTGTAGGAAATCTATTAGAAAGTAAGTTGGTTTCTTACTTTGTAAAAAAAATTTGATTAAGAAAATGTATAATGAAATCTGTATAATAAAAATTATATGATGACTATACATTATTTTTTACTCCATAAATTGTAATTTTCTCCATAATTTCTCTATTGTAAATAATTGCCTTTTTATTTTAATCAAGTGATGTGTTTTAAAATGCTAATTTATCTTTTTAAGATAGCAAAGCGGTAAATAGTATTTTAAGAAGTAATAATCTTATTGTAAGATTACAAAATTTAACAACAGGGTTAATTTTGATGGTTGATAGAAATGAGCCATTAAATACAATTTCTTTTTTAATTATAGTAATTTTTTTTTCTTATTTTTTGCTATGCTAATTTCTTATAAAGTTTCAGGAGGCTCTTATTTTTGCCTTTTGATCTGGCTTCTCAGGGGTCTTCTTTGTCACCTAACCAAAGTACAAAGTTGGGAGCCTTGTTCTAAATACCATCATGTAGCTTCAAAAAGAAGCATTACGATAACTAAAAATGATACAGGATCTTTTAAGCTGATGTTTCTTGATCTATAAAAATTAATATTTATTTATGTGCTTGGAAGGGAGGCTTGGTGACCTGATAGCCAAGCATTATAATTTTAGTTTCTAAACCCAATTGCACCAGAAATTATGTATATGGTTTTGCTGAGGGTTAAAACATATAATGAGAATCAAATATTCTCCTGCTTGCATAGAACGGATTTTTTTTGGGGGGGGATGACTAGTTCCACGATTATTGTTATTTCAAAGCTGTGAGGTCGTCTCAAAATCGCTTTGATATTATTAAAATGGATAAAAAATAAATTGTTAAGTTCTTAGAAATGCTTATTATTGCGAATACGCTCTCGTCTTACAGGTGTATTTCTGAATGGACGACAGCACATTGAATACTTGAAAATTAGTATTCATTAATTGTCTTTCCCTATGAAACACTTCATTTAAAAAAATGTTATTAGTTCAGTTATATTAACGTCATGCCAGCTTTAAATGACGGAGATGACTAAAATTCCGCAGAACTCCAACGGAAGAGTGTTGTCCCGCGGCATCAGACTTAGCGTATATCATTTCTACATTTACGACGAATCTTCTTTGTATTCGGGTTTCAAATTTGGTGCCCTCCGGCTGGAAGCCGATATCTTACCATTAGGTCACCACGGAAACTGAAAATTTAAGAACCGTATCAGGATTTAAATTCGAATTATGAAGAAGCGGTATATTCTGACTCCCTGACAAATGCGAGTTCATTTTAAATCGTTCTACTTAAAGAATATTTTCTTTTATCTTCATTATTTTGGGAATAACTGATTTTTAAAATTTCCCTAGTCTTCAGACACACTTTGCATATATATTGGCTTCCAAGGTTCATGATGTCTAATTTGCAAACAAACAAAAAAACATGAAATTTGGAATGATTGTTCGTTAATCAATAAATTTTTAAATTTTACTTAATTTCCGCACGTAAATATAATTTAGAATTAATATTATTACATCCTGCATACACGAATAATTATTGTTTGAGAAACATAATAAATCTATGTATTAAAAATAAACAAGTAAATTTGATGAAAAATGCCCTATTTTTTCTAGCTGAAAGGTGTTCACACCCTTGATTTTTCATGCTTTTAATTTGGTAATCGGATACCGAGATGAAAAACAAACACCAGGAATGCTTGCTCAAGCATATTTAAAAAGTTCGGAGACAGTCTTCTGTCTTTCAAAGTAGTCCCAAACGTGCTCCATTGGATTAAGGATAAAAGAGAGATGGTCACTTCATTGACTTCAAATTGTATTCCTCACGAATTTACCCGGAAAAACCTCGCTTGATAATGCTGAGCATTAACATTCATTAGGAAGAACCGCACACACACACACACACACACACACACACACACACACACACACACACACACACACACACACACACACACACACACACACACACACACACACACACACACACACACACACACACACACACACACACACGCACACGCACACACGCACACGCACACGTTATAATGTCTATGATTTGTAAACTGCTTCATGCATGATGTCGCATTAGCACAATTCAAGATTTATAGATGCGTATTTTCTAGGTTAGACCATCGGAATTAGAACAAACAAAAGTCTGCCCTTACGCATATTGATGCATGATTCCTCAAAGGTTTATTTCGATTTTTCATCAAATAAATACATCTAAATGCATTTCCTGTATAACTTCAGTGCATTTTTTGTATAAATCCATTTATATAGTACAAAAGTACATACCATATTTCATGTGTCTAGTTTGTAATAGTGGTGCGGGGATCAGGAGAATGAATGAGAAACAAATTCGGGATATCATTCTTAAGAAGCGCTTAAGGTAAAGCACTAGTGCTTTTGTGCAGTTTTTTTTAAAGCAAATACCACTAGGGGGCGAAAAAAAATTATTATCCCCCGAATGGTATTTATATCCATTCTACTATTCCGTTAAGTAAATAAATTTAAAAAATGTTACAATTCCAGGAATTATAAAATATTACGAATACTCTGTGAGCATACATTGAATAATAAAAAATCATTATTAAACATATTTAAATATAATTAATTACTAATTTATAATATATTGGAATGTTCATTATTTTCTTACTTCGTTATTTAATATTTTTCCTTGTCTGTCTTACAAAATAAAATTAATTATGATTTCATTTGTTTAAAGGTTATTATTGCTTTGTAATCTATCATGACTATTAAATGATTTTATTTGTAAATGAAGAAATTTTTAGCTAATTGCTGTGATTATTTTTAAGAATTTGATAACTATAATCATTTATCCTATGATGCATATATTATAAAAATAAATAAATAAAAACTTATACTTTCATAAAATTACTAAAATAAAATAAAATAAAAATAAATGTATAATATATTGATTAAATTTAATATGTTTTGAAATGAGAAAACAAAACTAACCAATTATTAAAAAAATTCGCCACAAAATGTGCGAATTCCACCATCAGTTCAAGGTATCTTTTACCTTCTCGATATCACTAGCCTTTAGGAGTTGTTATTTTTCTTATTTTTCAGTTATTGCATTCGTAAACTGACAGGCATAATCCCTAAAATGTTTTGTGAAAATTGTGGAGTTTCATTAAAATGTTGATGACAAATATTTTATAGATTAAAACAGTTTTTGTTTGTGTCCTTCATATAAGAGATAATTAATGAGCTAATGCGTGTTCCTAATTTTTCTGGTAGAATTTCTTCTTGCAAAACATCGCACACACAAAATATAACCAGTCACCATAACTGCATTTGGTGATAATCTTTATAGTCAAGGAGACACCAATTAAAAACCGATCGCATAACTAAAAACCGACATCTCGTAAGGTGCAATCAAAATACCCTAAATTGTTGAAATATCCTTTCTTGAATTTCTTTCCGTTTTGGGAAATAAAGCAAAGTTGTCGAGAGACGTCATTACCGTTTTCTGTAAGATGTTTCTATTTTAGGTAATGCAGTCATTTTCCGAAGAGACTCCTCGCTGGAAGAGTCGGATTTTATCTGGTGTTAATGAGGAAATTATGCGAAGTGAAAAGATTTGACCTTGGACGAGAGCGAGTCAGCTCTAATTAATCCCTTAAAATGTTTTATGGCTCCAGGAACACTTAAACATGTCTTCGGGGAAGATATAATCGATTTTTCGACAATTTCATGACTGAGCGTAACGATTTTTGCTCTCATTTAACGGCCTTTATGTAAATTTGTTGCACATGTTAGTTCAAATCTAATTTGCAATTTAAATAATGGTTATTTTTAAACAGGCATATGTAATTACAAAAAGAATTAATATATATATAGTAATATGTATTCGTAAATTTCTTGCAATCAGTTTAAAGTGTAGAAATTATATTTGTAATATGAAAATTATTCACATTAAGAACATAATTAAGCTATTTTTAATTTCCATAATTTTTGTTGTAAATATTACATAAGGTTTCATAATTCAGTTATTTTTAATTTTCGAAAATCGTTCTAAATATTACATTAAGAAACGACTCTAATAGAGTATCTATTTTACATCTTAAATATAAATTTATTTGAGCTAGCCAGCATCTGTCATTCTGAAATCACTCCATCACACTACATTTTTATCACATCAAAAGAAAAAAAGGAAAAAAAGAATTGTCTATGGGTTTTTTAACACATTTTTATTACATCAAAAGAAAAAAAAGAAAAAACACTTGTCTATAATTTACTTCCAAAATAACAACTGAAAAAAATTAGTTTTTTTTTATCGACTGTAATTCATTAACAGTTCATCTATATACAATTCATACTCTTGTTGTTTATTTATTTGAACTCGTTGAACGATGCTGTACACCGGATTTTCAAATTAACAAATGCTTGACTGATATCAGCTTTCGTTGGTGTTTTTTCTTAAACACATTCGTCCGTGTCGGAGCCATTAGCATCTATTATTTTGTCTTTCTCACGAAAAGCTCTGGATTTTTCAAAATTTTACAAAGTTGTGAAATTTTCAACAGCTCGGCAGCATTGCGTAGATTCATTTTAGCGAAAATTTTGTGAATTTTCAGAACTTCAAATTTTCTTTTAATACACGAATGAGTGGATTTTTATCCATTTTGCTTTCCTAATTCAGTTGCAGATTACAATGTTTTATGGCTACTCAAAACATTTCAAACCATATCTGGAAGCTTAACAGTTTTTTACCCTAATCCAGATTTTTCTAGTTCAGATAATAAGAATATAAACCCCATCCTACGGAAAACAATGACTCTCAGATGTTTCCTTACAACTTAAGCAAAGAACTCTAAGAACATTATCGTTAATCTTGGTTGAAAATGAAGAATATGTAAATTCACTGTATCAAACCCCTAAATATTAAACTATATAGTTATTTTACTAAAAGAATATTTTTAATTCATTTCAATATACCGTTCGGAACATGAAGATTCTTGTGTAGTGTTTGAAAAACGAATTTCTAAGTCAGTTGAGAAGAAAAACTCTAAAAAAAAACTCTCTGTCACTTAAACTATTTCCAGTTGAAAGTAGTTTAAATGATATAAAGAGTTACATTTAATTTCTTTTGAGTCCATAAATGTGCTTTTAAAAAATTATGAAACTCAAGGTCTTATGCACTTTTTACATACAAGCAGTTTTAGCATTAAAAAATACACTGTACGCACACTATGAGAATCAACTGTATTATGTAATTTTAAATTTAATTATTTTAGGACAATCAGTCGCAGCCTTATGAAGTGTATCTTGTGGAATTTCCTCGAGATAGCCATTTAAATGGTAGAAATTCGTTTAAAATACTGCTAAAGAAACTTCATAATTTATTAGGTTTTACTCATTGAAATATGAAACTTTCTGTAGTTGAAATGACGTACAGAATAGTATGACAAAAATATTTTTGTAAATATGACTAACTGGACAGGGTAATTGAATATAATACAGACATCAGAATCTTTTCGGATGTACATTTATTGTCTCAAACGATATAAAATATAATTATTTATAGAATTAGAAGCATTTTTTAAATGTGACTATATCCTAGTTTTGCCTAATTTTTAAAATTAGAATGGGCATAATGTATGAGTTCATTTATTATTTAATGTAACTGTTATTAATGCTAATTCTATTTGAGTTAAACGGCATAACAATTATTTTCTACTTTCTTCTTAGTTTTGAGAAAGTCTAAAATGGAGAAATTCATTGAAATCTAGAATCTCTTGACATTTACAATATTTTCTGCTTCTATACAACTCATCTGAGGAAGAAAAGTAATTACTCCATCACTATTTGACTATATTTGTGATCTAATTCTGTTTGGATTTAGTAGCTCATCGCAAGATTAACCTTCTAAGTGGCGGAATTAGCCATTTCGATGATATATTATTCATGTTTTCCTAAAAATTTATAGTTAAACTACTCTTCAAATTACAAAATTTTGGTTACATACCAAAAATTTATTTTATTCAATTTAAAATCTAATTTTTTAGACCTTATACTATTTATGTTAACATGTTGTACACCGATAATTTGGTGCAGAAATTTACTCTCACTATTGGCTGTGTTTGTTGTTGAATATAGAAATGTAAGTTATAAAAGCACGAATTAACTCGTGACAACGTTAATTAAAATAACAGGGCACTTTTTAGATGAAATAATTTTAGATGATTTTTTTTTTATTATTTCTTGATGCATACTTTATTCAGAAAATACATAAGTTAACAAATAAAAGGACAGCTAAATACAATAAGAAATACAGACAACTTTTTTTTCGTCATGACTTTATTACAACCAAACATCTCTTTAAAATATTTTACAACAAACTCATAGAGACGATCATTTTGAATTACAGTACAAAAAGTGTTACACACAGTTAATACATCGTTATGATTTTTAATAAATATGTACAAATACTGCATTTGGCAGTTGTGGGGAACATGATATAATCTACACATGAAACCACACAATAAATAGTGAAATAAAAATACTTTGTAATCTCGGCAACTTCTTCCTTGCCCATTTCTTTGGAAAATATTCCAATCAATATTGCCATGTATGTTTAATGATTACAAAAGAAAACGAGACAAAAAGGAAACTGATTTGTATTTAAAAAGGCACAAAAGAAATTTATAATTAAAAGCAATATCCTTTAATTATTTCATACAAAAGGCATGCCGAAATGAAGTGAGATTGCAATTCTTGTACCTGTCAGAACTTTCTGATAGATGATTGTGTATGTTAGGAAATTCGTTTATTGAGTGGTATGCTACGTGATGCAGTCATTTTAAACGTATTTACGCGAGGATAACTGACCTGGCACTATCAGGCCATCCATATTATTAGCTCAATTACTGCACAATCAGTAATCTGAATCTCGTGACTTAAACTCAGTTCCATACATATTTGACTGTAAATGTTGTTTGCATTAATACCTTCTAGTGGCGAAAATTAGATTACGTTTTGATCCTTTTTGGCAATGTTAGATCACTTCTGGTAATTGCATAACTTTATTAATACCAGATGTCACTTGGCATGGATACGTGAGAATAACTGATAAGGCACTATCAGGCCAATAACACTTAGGCATTAATGTAAAAATCAGTAGAACTGTCAGAAAAATGAATCTTGAGATTTGCACTCAGTCTCACACACAATCGGCTGTAAAATCGGTTTCACAAGAATGTTGTTATAATGGAAATAGGATTACCATTATAATCCTATATGAGTCTGTTTGGCGAAACCCGTGGTACGATCCTACTTGTTTTGTCACTTTTACTTTGCTCAATGACATTCACTAACCGTTATATACCAGATTTTATCAGGCATGGATATCCGATATGATACCATCAGGCCAATCACACTTAGTCATTAGTCTTAAAATCATTGTGAAGACAGAAAATTGAACTTCCGCTGATAAAAACGGTATGGCATTACTTATTTTGTCCCAATTGTTTCACTAAATGGCACATTGCCAATAATTTCCATACCATATTTTGTCAAGTATATACAAACAGCTACCTGATAAATAACAATTTACAACGCGGAATATGACCCACAGAATCTCAATCCCAGTTTTATTTGTGCACAGCTTGCACCTACATAAATTGTTAAATTGATTGGTAGGTAATATTTCTTAATTAGTTTAACACGACGGGCGTTTTTATTAGTAAAAAAACGATAAAATGTCAAAATTCTTAAAAAATTATTGTAAATGTTATCGGAAAGGTTTCAAGTGTACCATATCAAACTGAAAACATATTCGGTTCCTTTGATTGCATAATTGGTATTTTATAAAATTATTAATACTTAAAAATTATATTTTTTGTCACATTGCTTTATTCTTGTAAAAACGATTAATAATTGGCTATTAAAGTTTTCTTATAAACTCGCAGTTTCTTAAAAATTTTTCAATTATTATTAATATATTGAAATCTATGAATTCAATTTTTTTGGTTGCGTTTTGGAAAATTTCAAAAATATATAAAATTGTTGAACTTCAAATGCAAAAAGGTTGATAGTTTTAAATTATATTTAAATCTTGTGAAATAAAGAGCTACGTTATTTAAATTTGTCCTATAAAAATTGACATGCTAATTTATCCTTAAACAATTGGGTTTCGTTAAATTCTGTGAATTCTTCTTCTGATTGACTAAAATGAATTTTATCAGATTTAATCTAAATTTTTATTAAAATATAAAATTTCAACATTCGTTAAACTAATATTTAGAAATCTAACTTAATACTAAAAAGAATTTTAAAGACAGATCTTGACATTTTTTACATTAGCATTCCTTATGCGAGAGTTTTTTTTGGAAAAAATAAGTTATAGAAAAACCACTGTTCTTCAACTAAATTCCTAGTAATTTAACTTTACTAATAAATAAAAATATCTTCTCATTTACTACCATAATATTCAATTTTCAAAATGAAGATAAAAATAAAATTTAATTAATTAGATAAAATTTCATGCAGTACTGGATAGGAAGTCAAAATTTATTCTAAGATTATACTCTCATTTTGGAAGGATGTTTAAAATGCTCAAAAAATGGACAAGGATTTCAAAACATTAATAGAAATACGTTTAATTATATTCGAAACGAAAATGTAACGGATGATATTATTTAGCTTTTTCTTGGAATATCCAAAATTTATGCCTGAATAGCGAGAGTGCACTGAACTTAGCAATATCTTCATTATAGCATGCCGTCTAAAAGGCAATCAAATTATTAAATACAATCACAGAGATATAGTGTGTCCATGAATTCCTGAAATATTATCTCTGATAATGCATTTACTGACAAAGATGTCTCTAATTCCTGATTTCTGGCAGCAATTGAGACCACACGTTTTATGCAGGAATTGCACGACTCGATATACACTTATTCCTAACATTTCGAATCGTGAATTTTGACGCATATTCCATATATGGGCAGGTATGTTTGTAAGTAATTTCATATATTCATGACAAATACATAAAAAGAAAAGACAATCACAATGATATGACATTTGACTATCCACAAAGCAATTTTGGCCATTGGTAAAAATTAATGCTGGTTAATAAGCCGTAATGCTTGGTGACATAACGGCCATTTAGTTCCAAGACAAACGCTTATACAAACAGGCGTTCTACAAGACTAAGACAAGTAATTCTACAGGACAATGTCTCTAAAACAATATATTTCTCTAAGCTCTGCATGGAAATAAGTATTGTTCACCAAAATGTGAACAATAAATGTTTTGCTTGTAGAGTTCAAACTATAAGATTCTATGCCCTCTGGCGAAAAATATGTGTACATAAAAGTCATCAGTCGCGTGCTTTACATGTCATTATTAGATTGGCCTTGATTTACATGATATTACACTGACCATGCATTTTTTCATAATAGACAGAGTCGCTTTTAGTGTAGACATTCATTCATCAGGCATTACGCTATGGCAATAATCTTGACTCCAAACCATCAGGCGTAGGTCTCATTATATCAATCCAGTTTACTATAACAGTGGAAATAACTCAAATTTCACATAAAAATGTCGTACAGTGTCAGTCATAATTGTCATTTTCAAGTCTGCTAATTTCCACGAGGGCTTTATGAAAGAAAGTACTCACTTAGGTACATCACCTATTGTGTTTGGAACACGCAGCGCGCGTCCTGGCCCACACCTGTTCATAAGGTAACATTTCCCCCTTCACCTTGGTCACTTGTACTTCAAAAAGGTACGTTGTGCCAGGCCTCAGGCCCTTCACCCTCTGCATGATGACGTTGTTGAATCGCCTCTTGCTGAAACGATGATACCTTCTGCACAACACCTGTATGCCTTGATTGCGTGTTTCACAAAAGTTCTGAGGCTCCGTTAAGCTCTGCCCACCTAAACGCCTGTAGATGCAGTACTTAACTCGCTCGTCCACTGATATCTTCCAGCCAATGGTTATGGAATCACAAGTGGTCAGGCTGTCGAACACTCGAACGCTTTTGTCTTCTGGCATCTCAGGAAAAGGGGCAGAGTGTTTTCTTGAACTCACCCAGAGACGAACTTTCCTTTTGTGATGTGTTGTGGAGCGTAGAGAGAGGCTAAGAGAAGAAGCATTCGTGGGAGGCAGATGTAAGGTTTTAACATCCATGACTGTGGTGGACATGATGTCTTGCTTCAGAGGTCCACCTCGGGCAATATGGAGATTGACTGGACCAGGCCCGGTGCATGACTGTGCGAATATTAATATGGGACCTGGAAAAGAATTATTTTATAATGAGAACAGAAAATTCGCTAAGTATCAATAAATAATAAAAATAATGCATGGTTTTTTCAGACATAAAATATTTTGAGATAGTTTATTTTGGATGGTTATTTTTCTATTTGTTTACTGGTATTTTATTTTGAATGGCGTATATAATGAGTAAATGTTCAAAAGTTTGGCTAATGGTTTTGATTTCTCTCTTCTTAATGATGTAATATTTTGCAGATTTATTGCTTTGATATGCTTGGCGTTTATCATAACATCATTCATTTTTGTTAAGGATTTTGTTTTCTACAGCTGACATATTTTGCTTGATTTTCTTTTTGATTAAATTGATTTACTTTGCATCTTTAATATGATTAATTGAAACTATACAATGAAAAATCTTAGTTATGCTATTTTATACCTATTTTAAAATATATATATCAATAAAGCATGTTTTAAAAACACTTTAGTTTTTATTGTTCAATGTTAAATTCGTATATTAATGTCAGGATTGAAAAAACTTACTTGAATCGTAAGTACAGAATGCTTCCCGCCCACAATTTTTTTTTCTCAATTTGGATACATTTGTTCCTAAAGCTAATTAAGGAATTAAGCCAGCTATCTTTTGCAGTCTGGTGAAGACTTTCAGAAATGAAAAACGTATCCCAAGTCGCCAATACATCTCATGCACATGGAAGGCCAGCACATTCAAAGTGCTATACGTGGAACCAAGGAACCCAAATATTAATTAATAAATGATTATTTGCTGTGATTTCATAATGTATGACATTCATTTCTGTATGTGTATTTTTTCACACTAAAATTCATGGCATTTGTATAATCCATTTTCTGTACATTCTTTATAAATAAAACGTTTCTATAGTGCCAAAATTTTTCGCATATTTTTTGGGGATACTTTATTTTTGAGTTTCTTTCCTCCATAGTCTGTGGAATCCACAATCTTTATGCAAATTTGGCTCCATTTCGTTTATTAGGTTATCTAAAAAAATGTCTCCATAATATTAAGATTATTTCATGCCCTATTTGTATATTCCCCAATGCTCACATTGATATGAAAGATAGAAGGGCACATATATCCCAATATCTCTAGTAATAAACTAGAACTGTGCCTCGATTTGTTTGAGTTTCGTCAGCATTTTAAATATTTTTCCGCATTTCTTTACCTTTTCAACGAATACTTTTATGATGATAGTAATGTGACAAAAAATATTCTTGATGAAGATGAAAAAGAAAGAAAGAAAAAAAGAAATGTGGAATCCATTGATGATACGCTCTTAAAAAAGAAAATGTTATAAGATTTTTTCTTACTTGTTGCTTTTCCCGGATGGTATTTAATATTGACAGTATGTCCATTGGCTTCGTCCAAAGCAAATGTGGCCAGGGCATCGTCCTTAAGGCGAGGAACTGCAACGCCTCCTCCTCCTCCCCCACCTCTGAGGGTCGCGCTCACTCCAATATAGGCTGAAGAAGCATTGGTGGCCGCATCCAAAACAAACGCATCGAAGTAGTAAGTACTGCCTCTTTTCAAACCCTTGAAGAGGTGCCATGTCTTGCGTCCAACACATGTCACTGACACTCCATTCCTGCGCATCAGCAAGTCACTTTCGGCAGAGCAGAGGGAATTATAGTTTCCCCTAAGACAATGAAAAAGGGAAAAATCAAATGTTAAATTCGTATGAAATGTTACAAATTCTTACATAATGACTGATCGTTTTAAATGTTGTGACTAAATTATACATTTCTTCTTCAATTGTTAAGTATTTTTTTCTTTTATTGTTTTGGCATCTTCATTATAATATTATAGCATTCAAAATATCAACCAACGTAGTGAAGATATCGTATAATACCTTGTGCTAATAAGATATATATTATGTAAGTATTATGTAAAGTATGGTCAATCACTGCCAAATGCTTTTTTTTATTACAGTCAGTCACCCCGTTATCAAAAACTAAGCCTTATAAGCAAGAATTATTGTGAATGGCTGTTATGCGCATTAACTATCTAACTTTTGCATAAGAAAACATCTGCCAGCAAAAATTCAAAGAAACTGTTGATAGAAGATTTCTTTTCCACCTAGATTTCTTTTCCATCATTTTCTAATACTTTTAAATTTTCAGATTATTGTAATATTGTGTTAAAATTGCCAACTGTTTATTGATTTATCTTGAATACTCATTATAAGGTCCACAAGTTTTTATATATGATTTAGGAACGTCAAATCGAAGGAAGAAAGTAATAAGTTGCTCCCTCTGACAGAGGGACCTTTCTTAACCTTTCTAATTCTTATTAATCAAAAATTAATTATTAATTATTTAATTCTTATTAACTTCTTAACCTTTTTAATTCTTATTAATCAAAAACTGGTAGATCGAGCTTCAGAAAAGATTGTTCGATATAGTCAAACTGGCTACTAGAAGTGGCCTTCGTGGAACACAAATATGGCTCTCAAAGAAGGCAACCTACTAGAATAAAACTTAATTTAGACTTCTAATTCAAGTGCTTCAAAGTTGTTTTAATCAATAGCTGAAGAATAGAGTACATAGAAGCGTGGTATTTTCCAAATATGGCCGTATAATGAGTCTTTGATTCAGTAATTTAGCCCATATGCAGGTTAAGTGAGGTAGAAACACTGCAGAATGCAGGTTTGGTTTGGTTTGGTTATATTAACGTCCAGTTTGAAGCAACACTAGGGTTATTTTGGGACGGACCTCGTAATTTTGAACCACGGACAGATGACGAGGACGACACCTGAGCTGGCACCCCCCTCTCCACACCACACCACACTATCGGAAGGACGTTTGGTCATGACGGATTTAACGTGCAACAGACCCTCTTACACGACGGTTCTTCGGTGGAATCGGGTCACGAACCTGAAACCCTCCGGTTCCGAAGCCGAGACCTTACCACCAGGCCACCGCGGCCACTGCAGATTGCAGAGTACCGGTTTGAAACCCAGTTAGTTCTTTTTATTTATTTCCATTTAGGTACAGGAAGTAAATAAGCAGAAATTACTAAAATTTGAACTCGAAATTTTGAAGAATCTTCATATTTCAAGCCACCCTGAGTTCGAAAAGATCGTTTTAGGAATTCTGTCTGTCTGTCTACGAACGCGATACCTCGAAACAATTAGTTAGACGGAAAAAATTTGATATATGATCCTTACTCCATATTATTGATTTTCAAAAAATTTGGAACGAAATCCACCCTGGCTCTTCGAATATAGATAACAAAATAAACTATAAAATTTAAAAAAAAAAAAACTATATGACTTGAAATTAATATACAGTTTTGACATTTAAAGTGTCAATATGTATCAAATTTGAAACTAAACCCTTCAAAGAGTTGACCGTCGGCTGGTCTTCACTTTCACAAGCACGTATAAACATGACAAATAAAAAAAAAGGCACTGACTTAAGTACATGAAATTTATTATGTGATCTTGTGCTTAAAATCGTACATTTATGTTAAATGTTTATATCAATCGGTCAGAAAAAGCCATTCAAAAGATACATTCGATTTTTTGGTAGATTTGTATTAGCCACATTTCAGCGATTAATCACCAAAAGAAACCATCAAAGATCGCATTATAATTCACTTTTGTAACTATAGTCTGCGAGTGGCAAATTGTTAATAATACACAATTATTACAAAGCAGGCGAGAAAATCTCGAGATGGCTACTTTCATTTGTTTTTACTTTGGACTTTTACTTTGGATTTCTGAGTCACTTCTAGCTTTAATAATTTTTGTTGTAATGCAAAGATATTGTGAGTATGCATATTCTCATCCAAGATTCTATGTAACCATTTAACTATTTTATTTTCTTTACTATCTAATAAGATGACATCTTCTATTTTAGGAATTTTTTTTTATTCGAATGGAAATCCATTGAATACTTGACTTATCTATGTATTCGAAGTAATTTTAATATTGAATTATAATCGTTATGAATGGTTTATTTTTTGCTTACAACTATCAAAATTCGATAAATCGATGCACGTATGGCATACGGGCAAAAGAGGTTAGAGGTTAAAAAAAAATGCAACGATGAAATAAATTTTCGATTCATGCATTTAATGATATTTTATATGTTTCCAATGCAATTCCCTCACATTAATATTGCTTATGTTTTGAAAATTTTTGATAGAAGTTACATGATGATAATAGTCTGTTTAACTCAGTAGCCACTGACCAACTACAAAAAAAGTTACAGTAATTTATATTGTTTTTAAGTATTGAAAACTATACAACTAGTAGAAAAGACCTGTTTATTAGTTCATATTACTGTTTCCAATCGGATGTTTGAATTTAATATAGACATGCAAATGAGAATGAATGCTGCAGACGAAATATATCTTTATTTTCGTTAGAATTTTTATTGTAATAAAAATTCTAACATTGAATGCTGTATTTTTTCTAAATTATTTTTTATATTTCGATCTGAAACAGACGGAAACCAATTTAATTGACAATCAAACTTTTACAAAATTGACTACAATGAGCAAAAGCTAATCTAAAATACATAAAATGCTACTTTGTACTTGATAGAGCATGTGTCGATTTTTTTTTCTTTTGCGTTTCAATATCGTTAAAGGAGAAGCATTTATTTATCTCAAATTAGTAATGGACATTTTATTATCTCAAATTAGTAATGTATTTTTTAAAAAACTACATCTCCGTCAGACGTTATTGTTTAAATTAGTGGGTCCGTTGATGAAGACGCCCGTCTTTGTTTAATTCAGAAATGTAAAAATGAAATCTGAAGTCTATTCAATTTTATTTACGAGTAGAATAACTGATTTATATGTAGAAAAGTAGTGATATATATATATATATATATATATATATATATATATATGTGTGTGTGTGTGTGTGTGTGTGTGTGTGTGTGTGTGTGTGTGTGTGTGTGTGTGTGTGTGTGTGTGTGTGTGTGTGTTTTGCCGGGAGTATCACGCAGTTCTAGAATTTAAGGTTCTTAACCTTCGGACATAACAGGTGAGTTGAGTAAATGCATGTCAATGAGATTATTAAGTAAATGGTTTAATATATGTTAAACCAAATTATATATAAGGTACCTAAAGGCAACTCGGTCAGTATTGCTAATGCAATTGGTTTGACGTAAATAGTGTTAGTTTAAACTTTTACCAAAAAATGGGCTATAAGGTCTTGAAAATAAAGTTGAACGTATCACAGCAGGGCACCAAACTGAATTAGTTTAGTCATCTTTCCTGGAGTGCGGAAATGTGTATTTGCTTGTATTGCAAAGCAATCGTTGTTATTTCAGTGTGGGAAGTTTAGCACTCTTGTTTGGTGCAGAAGTTGAATTTAAGAAAATATTATGTTATATTGAATCAGTAGGAATTTCAATGCTCTTCAATAACAGGTGAAGAATTTCCTTAAAACGTTTATGATTCTTGCATGAATTATAAAAGGTTTTGTAAATCTACCTAAAGAGAAATAAGGCCGTTAGGGCTTTCACCTGTGTAGAAGCATGCTGTCAATACTTCGAAGTTCAAGATTTCATTTATTTAAATTTTTATTATGCCCTATTCTGTGTACCTGTTTCGGATAACAGTTTTAAATTTTTTAACCGTTTGAATTTTTCATAGAATATTGGAATATTTTTAAAATTTTTAATTCTCTTCTTTTATAATTGTGTTATTTTTACAAATATTTACCAAAATAACGAGTTATGCTATTTTTTCTCTTTTTTTATGCATCTAATATATATAAATGAATTTTTGTTTATTTGTATTTTATGTCCTGCCGTACCGTTCAATCGATAGAGATGAAACTTGGTCAACCTGTTGCTTGCACTTGCGCGAAGGTTATAGGCATAGTACAATTATTATCATTTATTTTGAACACAATAAAATTAATAAACAAATCTTTTCATACTTTTCTATCAGTCAACAAAAATTGATAATCAGCAAAAGGGTAAACGGTAAATGCCACATGTCATTCGGAGTTAATCGCGCATGTATGAAACAAAATAAAATTATCATCGATGCCTTTCAATGTGAGTGAAATGAAATAGGAATTTTTTTTTTCTTCTTCTCATTAATGAATAATCATCTACATAGGATAGGATTAATGAATAATCATCTACATAGGATAGGATTAATGAATAATCATCTACATAGGATGTTGTCATTTCAGCATGAACAATATTTTGGTTGCGGAGAGCCACACATATTACTCAAAGTTTATCTCACACATACAAAATAGAATTATTATTATCGATGCCGATCAAGGTAAGTTATATATAATGGAAAGCTTCCAGTGCAAAGAGTAAAATTAGTTTAGTAATCCGAAATTAATAAACAAATCTTTTCATACTTTTCTATTATTCAACAAAAATTGATAATCAACAAAAGGGTAAACGGTAAATGCCACATGTCATTCGGAGTTAATCGCGCATGTATGAAACAAAATAAAATTATCATCGATGCCTTTCAATGTGAGTGAAATGAAATAGGAATTTTTTTTTTCTTCTCATTAATGAATAATCATCTACATAGGATAGGATTAATGAATAATCATCTACATAGGATGTTGTCATTTCAGCGTGAACAATATTTTGGTTGCGGAGAGCCACACATATTACTCAAAGTTTATCTCACACATACAAAATAGAATTATTATTATCGATGCCGATCAAATAAGTTATATATAATGGAAAGCTTCCAGTGCAAACAGTAAATTATCTATTTACTCAGTGATTCGGCAAATGATATTTCGGTTATACAAGCGTATATCCTGTTCATTACTTCGTCAATAAATATGCCTCCCAAACGTTCGCCACTCAGTAGATCTACCAGCGTAGCACTGTAGAAATAAACGAATTCAGGTTTCTCAAATAAACGAGAAACAACAAGCGAGCACATCGTTTACGAATTACAAATTCACGTGCTTCAGAATCTCAAGACCAACATGCGACAGACGGAAAGTCAAAAACAATTTCAAAAGATGATTCCAAAATTATTTCTTCTATGGCAGTAACGTACCAAGTACCAGATAGTATGAAATAGAATCAAACAAAAATGGTTTTATTGAGAGAAAGAAAACGGCCGAATTACTTACATTGGCCAAATTAACTAAAAACAGACACCTCGTTTTAGGAGAAAGGGTTAACTTACCTATTGTTGGAGGAAACACAATATTGATGTGGCCGAGTAGTGAGACTCGGTTGCCATGACACCAGGATGCGATTTCGCTTCACTTTCACAATTTGGAGGTTAGGATCTGGGGGCAGAGGTGGGTGGAAAGGCAAGTCGCTAGTCGATCTGGTCGTCACCAACACCTTCGCAGCTCCCTCCGTGTTGGATCGCAATTCCAAGGAGTAAGTGCCAGGAGGTGCTGCTGGTGTGCTGTACGACCGACGGGATCGACCAGCGTATGTCGCTGATGGTGATGAGGCTGGTGGAAGTACCAGATTATTTGACCAAACACCTAATGGGAGAAACAAAACATTTTAATTCGCGATACAATCTTTAATTATAAAAAGATAAGCACTTATTTCATAAGATAACCAGAGTTGCCCCCCCCACCTTACTTAAGTATCCGGTGCAATCTGAACGACTTTTTGGAGACAGGAACTAAGACCACCATCACTGGTTACGGTGCTATCCATCCATTCATAGAGATGGAAATAACTTAGTCCCAGAGTCCTCAATATACCAACCCAAGAAATAAGAAACAGGCATCATACTGGAACCATTTCATCTCCATATCGTTAACTCTCAGACACAAAAACCTTCCATGATTTTGTGCATCCATCAGGAAGCGTTTATTTTAACAAAATAGGAATAATATAAAAGAATATATGGCTAAAGAGAGGGAAGTCCAGATCAAAGATAAGAAAGAATCCTGGAAATGCATTAATCTTACTTCCTATCATTTTTTCGTAGAGAAAAACCATCCAAAGTCAGGTTTCAAGATTCTGATTTATCGCGTGTATATGTTTCTGAAAGTACAGATAGATAAAGGATGAACCACTGTTAGTTTGGGTTCAACTTTTAGCAAGTTTCTATGCTATAGATGATAAATTTGTATACAGAATCATATCTATTTAGTTCTCCTCGTTTTGTGTTTATCATGTTAACTTGTATTCGAACAGCCGGACAGAGGAACTTTCTCTGAGCAGATTTTGCTCAAAATTTGATACAAATCTGCAAATTTGAAGTAAAGACCGATTACTAAATTTCATCCGTCTAGCTCAAAGCGCTTTTGAGTTATTTTTGTCACATATAGACAAACAGACAGGAGGAAGGACATTTCCTAAAAAAGTGCTTTTTGAAGTGCTGAAGAAATTCTAAAACGTAGTGATTCGGCATAATCTCTAGTTCGAATTTTTTGGCGGCTACTATATTCTTTCTATTCTATGTATACGAGAGAGTAAAATGCTGCATTTCAATACATTCTATATAATACTTATACATTAAAGTTTGTATATGTATTATACTCACAGTTTGTACAATCCAGTTTAAGAATTCACAGATTGTTACAATTATCTGCTTGTAGGAAGCGGTGCAATTGATTGGATTGTGGATACAGAAGCAGATTATATTCATTACATTTTTGACAATGCTTATATTTGTTGCCCCTATAAATTATTGTTCTTGCGAACCACTAGAAAGATAACGATAATTTCAAAAATGCATTTTTGGGCACAGAGCTATCTAAAACATGGTAAAATTGACGTAAATTTGACGTAAAAATGACAAGTAAACGTGATAAGTTGAACGTAAAATTGACAAGTTGAATTTTTCCATGATTATATTTTTTAATATACTTCGAATATAAAAAAAAATAGTTAAAAAAAAAGTCATTATTGTTTCACTAGAGTGAAAGTACTCGATCTTGGGATTTAGTCGTATCACCTTCAGGCACGTGCAAAAGCCAGTAGCACTCGGAAAAGTGCTAAAAATAAATCGATTCAGAGTTCTTTGCGCTCTATGATTTATCGCATCGGATTTAGGGGTGTTACGTGCTATGTAAGAAAGGTCCAAGATCAGCAGGCTACTGGAAAAGACGGTTGTATTAAAAATACTTCTGAGAAAATTTGCCCGATCCTGTTTTACTTCTTAGGGCACCGATTCGGGGTTTTATGACTATTTGCCGTATCATAAAAGTAAAAATTCATCTGGGTGCAAAATATTTCAGATTCCTCAAGTAAACTTTGTAGATTACAAATAGAATTTTCCTTAGGTTTGAACACTGGAAGAAAATTGTCTGTCAATATTTGATGAAACAATGAAAAAGTTAGAATTCCATTGCAATAATGAAATATACTGTTAAATAATATGGAAAAAAATATTTTAGAAAATAGAAATAGAAAGAAAAAAAAAATAGAAGAAAATTACACGATAGCTAAATTAAATCTTTTTTTCTCCCCTGTCTCTCTAAATCTTTTTTTCTTACTCCAGTTGAGACGGCAAACTATTCATAGACAAGGTAGAAATCCGTCCTTGTAGTATTTTAGTGTACGTACAGTTAAAAGAAATTTTTGTAAATTTATTTTTATTGTGAAATTTTGTTCTACAATTGATATTAATTTTTATTATAAAAATAGATCAATTAAAATTTTTTTAATTTAATTCTTAGATAAAAAAAATTGCAAGCAAAATAATTTGTTTCGAAACATTTTGAAATAAACATACGTTTTTGAACATCCTGACAATCGAAAGAAAAAAAAAACAGTCAAGAAGATGAATTAAATGGCGGAAAATAACGCCAATGAAAATATTCCGTATTAATCCATTAAATATTTAATACAATAATTTTAATGTAATTAAATATCAATTAATACTGTTAGTAGTTGAAAAAATATTCAGAAAAGCAATTAAAAGATTAATAATTGAAACTACTTAAGGTACCAGAACAATATAAAAAAAATTATTTGCACAAATATGATGAATGTTCAAACTCAAATGTGAGATTAAATGTGCATTTTAAATTGTAAGATAAATACAGACTTCTTAATTTATAATTAACAAGGATATATTTTCTTAACTTTTTCAATTAAAGTGAGCAAAAATGAATTTAAAGAATTGATTAAACATAAATAAAACTGCTTAATATTTGATGTTTTACTTACCATTAACAATCATATATCATTATTCTATTTTCAATCATTGTGTATGCATTTGATCCAAGTTTCTGATGAAAACTGAAGCCTCAAATTTCATTTTCAATCAGAAAGCATCGATTATACATATTGTCAGAATTGTTCATCTGATATAAGATATTCATTTGATTTTGATTTTACACAAAAATTCAAACTTTTGATTGGTAGTATAATTAAAATTATTATAAACATTTATATTTTTTATTCATTAAAATTTAGTACGATAATATATAGAACAAATTGTACGCAAATTTTGATCAGGAAGTTAAAAAATAACACTGTGATTTGAGTACACAGAACATATATCCTGTTAATAGAATCAGTAATCTAATAATATATTCTGTATCAATAATCTAACGAGTTTAATTTTATTTTTAAACAATCGTAAATTCGATTCGTAAATCGTAAATCTAAAATTGGTTGTATGATAATGAAACTTTTATTCTACCTACTATAATTACCTACTACATTTTCTATTCATTTGCAATAAATATAGTACATTTACAAATAAATATTTTATTTCTTCGTAAGGTCAAGTTTAATGAAAATTCTTGCAATAAAACTGAAGAATAATTTTTATGAATCGGAATTATTGCATTACATTCTTCTTTCATGTGTTAAAAATAGCCATTTTCAATGCATCTTATTGTTCCCAGACGAAGCCAGAGACACCCTTGTTAATAATGACGTAATGAATGTAATGTAGATCGCCGTAAAATCATATCCGACAAAGACCGATCCCAAAGTCTGATTGCAATCATAATAAAGTTGCGGAAATTGGTTCCAAGTTTACTGCAGTTTTAACTCTAAGTAATAAAATTTTTTATTCATTCA
The DNA here is from genome assembly GCF_947563725.1 of Argiope bruennichi. Lineage (NCBI taxonomy): Eukaryota > Metazoa > Arthropoda > Arachnida > Araneae > Araneidae > Argiope > Argiope bruennichi. The sequence continues at coordinate 98,673,341 of NC_079158.1, forward strand.
TGAGAGTTTATAAACAAATTTATATACTGTCTGGTAAGGTCAAGTTTAAGGAAAATTCTTATTACAGAATCAAAAGGTTAATATTTACGCTTCAAAATATTACCTAGTATCTTCTTTTCAGCACTAAAAACAACATTCTATAAATATCATTACCTCAAAACGAAACCATGGCATCCGCTTTAGTAGTGATAGACAATGATTTTCTTGTAGAGCGCCTTAAAATCGAATTAAACATCAACCGATCCCAAAGTCATATTGGTACTATAATGGAATCATGAAAATTGGTCGCCAGTTTACAGCATTATAAATATAGCATGCTTATACATAAGCCTATTTACCACTTTGTAAGGTCAATTTTAAAGAGTAATATAAACGCATCAGACTATTACCTGACATTCCATTTTCCTACTCTAAAAAGCAACCAATTTCTATGAATATCACTGTCTCAAAACGAAACCATCGGTATCAACGTTAATAGTGGCAGATAAAGAATTTATTATAGAGCGCCTTAAAATCCCACCAAACATAAACCGATCCCAAAGTCTGTTTGGTACTATAATGGAAACATGAAAATTGGTCGCCAGTTTACAGCATTATAAATATAGCATGCTTATACATAAGACTATTTACCACTTTGTAAGGTCAATTTTAAAGAGTAATATAAACGCATCAGACTATTACCTGACATTCCATTTTCCTACACTAAAAAGCAACCAATTTCTATGAATATCACTGTCTCAAAACGAAACCATCGGTATCAACGTTAATAGTGGCAGATAAAGAATTTATTATAGAGCGCCTTAAAATCCCACCAAACATAAACCGATCCCAAAGTCTGTTTGGTACTATAATGGAAACATGAAAATTGGTCGCCAGTTTACAGCATTATAAATATAGCATGCTTATACATAAGCCTATTTACCACTTTGTAAGGTCAATTTTAAAGAGTAATATAAACGCATCAGACTATTACCTGACATTCCATTTTCCTACACTAAAAAGCAACCCATTTCTATGAATATCACTGTCTCAAAACGAAACCATCGGTATCAACGTTAATAGTGGCAGATAAAGAATTTATTATAGAGCGCCTTAAAATCCCACCAAACATAAACCGATCCCAAAGTCTGTTTGGTACTATAATGGAAACATGAAAATTGGTCGCCAGTTTACAGCATTATAAATATAGCATGCTTATACATAAGCCTATTTACCACTTTGTAAGGTCAATTTTAAAGAGTAATATAAACGCATCAGACTATTACCTGACATTCCATTTTCCTACTCTAAAAAGCAACCAATTTCTATGAATATCACTGTCTCAAAACGAAACCATCGGTATCAACGTTAATAGTGGCAGATAAAGAATTTATTGTAGAGCGCCCTAAAATCACACCAAACATAAACCGATCCCAAAGTCTGTTTGGTACTATAATGGAAACATGAAAATTGGTCGCCAGTTTACAGCATTATAAATATAGCATGCTTATACATAAGCCTATTTACCACTTTGTAAGGTCAATTTTAAAGAGTAATATAAACGCATCAGACTATTACCTGACATTCCATTTTCCTACACTAAAAAGCAACCAATTTCTATGAATATCACTGTCTCAAAACGAAACCATCGGTATCAACGTTAATAGTGGCAGATAAAGAATTTATTATAGAGCGCCTTAAAATCCCACCAAACATAAACCGATACCAAAGTCTGTTTGGTACTATAATGGAAACATGAAAATTGGTCGCCAGTTTACAGCATTATAAATATAGCATGCTTATACATAAGCCTATTTACCACTTTGTAAGGTCAATTTTAAAGAGTAATATAAACGCATCAGACTATTACCTGACATTCCATTTTCCTACACTAAAAAGCAACCAATTTCTATGAATATCACTGTCTCAAAACGAAACCATCGGTATCAACGTTAATAGTGGCAGATAAAGAATTTATTATAGAGCGCCTTAAAATCCCACCAAACATAAACCGATCCCAAAGTCTGTTTGGTACTATAATGGAAACATGAAAATTGGTCGCCAGTTTACAGCATTATAAATATAGCATGCTTATACATAAGCCTATTTACCACTTTGTAAGGTCAATTTTAAAGAGTAATATAAACGTATCAGACTATTACCTGACATTCCATTTTCCTACACTAAAAAGCAACCAATTTCTATGAATATCACTGTCTCAAAACGAAACCATCGGTATCAACGTTAATAGTGGCAGATAAAGAATTTATTATAGAGCGCCTTAAAATCCCACCAAACATAAACCGATCCCAAAGTCTGTTTGGTACTATAATGGAAACATGAAAATTGGTCGCCAGTTTACAGCATTATAAATATAGCATGCTTATACATAAGCCTATTTACCACTTTGTAAGGTCAATTTTAAAGAGTAATATAAACGCATCAGACTATTACCTGACATTCCATTTTCCTACTCTAAAAAGCAACCAATTTCTATGAATATCACTGTCTCAAAACGAAACCATCGGTATCAACGTTAATAGTGGCAGATAAAGAATTTATTGTAGAGCGCCCTAAAATCACACCAAACATAAACCGATCCCAAAGTCTGTTTGGTACTATAATGGAAACATGAAAATTGGTCGCTGGTTTACAACAGTTTTATCCTACTTATTTAAATAATTCACAATAAATATAGCAACCAATTTATTACTTTGTAAGGTCAAGTTTAAAGAGTAATCTATATGCATCAGAATATTACCTAACATTCCATTTTCCTGCACTAAAAAGCAACCCATTTCTATGAATATCATTGTCTCAAAACGAAACCATCGGTACCCGCGTTAATAGTGACACACAATGGCGCAATGAACGTAATGTAGAGCGCCGTAAAATCGCACCAAAGCACAAACTGATTCAAAAGTCCTATTGAAGCCGTAATGAAATCCCTCGTTTCAATATCATAAATTATTCTCAGGGTGTCAAAGTCACAGACGGAAGAGGAAACGTGTGAAATCCCAAAGTCGAGGGCGTTCTCGGCAGACAAGAAATATGAGGTTCGTTCTTTTATGGAAGTCATGAATGAATAATCGAACCAGCTGCACTCGTATTTCATGGTCAGGCCCTACACGCCTAGCAGTCCTTCCCCAAGCCCCGCAGTAAATGTTCGAAAGATCCGCATAGAATAAATACTGCAAGAATCTTAAATAAGCAAAGGCCAATATCCTGGGGAGTGAGCGTCTGGCGTTTTTACTAATATGCTTGCGGAGGATTCTCATTTTAATAATACCATGAATTCAATAGCAATGACCTCAATGAAAACGTTTGGAAACAGTGGTGCTGTTATTGAACTGAATTTAGAAATTTTATCACGAGTAATAAATTTAAATAATTTTGGAACAGACCATAAAAAAAAGATTATCCTATAAAGAATTGAGATATATTGCAAATTAATTACTTCAAGAAATTTTCTGTAGAAATTATTCTCATTTTATTAATATCATAGATTCAATAGCAATGACTTCACTGGATATATTTGGAAACATTGGTGCAGTTATTGGATCGAATTTATCTAGGGAAATTATCACGAGCAGTAAATTGAAATTATTTTGAAACAGACTATAAAGAGACCCTTCTATAAAGAATTGAGAAATATTGCCAATTAAATATTTCAATAAATTTTCTGCAGAAATATTTCTCATTTTATTAACACCATGGATTCAATAGCAGTGATCTGAATGTATACATATGTTCTGAAAAGTGGTGCTGTTATTGGATCAAATTTAGCTAGGAAAATTATCACCAGTAATAAATTTGAATTACTTTGAAAAAGACCATTCAATGAATAATTGAGAAATATTATCAATTAAATACTTCGCGAAAATTTCTGTAAAAATTGATACTTCATTGAATATCCGAGAGATACTAGAAATGAAATCATGGAATTTAAAATCCTTTATATTATTATGAATTAAGACTTACATATAATTTTGCATATAATAAAACTGAATTTAAGTTGACCTTAAAAATTATTGCCTTTATTATATAATGGAATTTATAATAAAGGCCATAATTTTTTATATTACAAAAAGGCTATGATTGTGGACTGTTTTGAGCAGTAACTTAATATGTATGATTTTTAATATGCTAGTAATGCCTGATGCTTGGCTTTAAAAATTAGTATTTCTTACAAAAGAAAATCATAGTTTTAAAATCATAACTGAAATAAAAGGTGGTGGAAAATTAACGTAAGATTTGAATTTGTCACCATTCGTGCAATAAAGTGTTGGAAACCCTATTAAAAAAACCCATTTGGTAATTGATAGTTTAGAGTTAGTAAAAATGGAGCGTTACACGATAGAACGCAAGATTTGAATTAAATATAAAACACAGGTTTTTTCTTTTAAATTACTATATTTTTATTGAATCGTAAAGTTCACAAGATAGGGTTATGTATGAAATACACATAGGGCAAATGGCCTCCATGGCTTTGCTGGCACATACGCACTCTTCTGTCGAAATTTTGTATAAATGTGGCTGAATTTCGTTGATGTAATGGTGAATTTCCTCCAATGCACGCGTGCTTGTGGGCTTGTTAGCATGGACCTTTGGCTGTAAATAATCCCATAAAAAGAAATCCAATTGTGTTGAATCACACGATTTAGGGGGCCAATTCTCAAATTTTCGAGCTGTAGACACCAGACTTTCATTATTTTTGAAATATTTTTCTACAATGGAAACACGTTTTTCTATCGTGCGACTCTCCTTTAATTACTAAGCCTAAAGTATCAGCTGTCAAATGTTTTTTAATAGGGTTGCCAACATTTTACTGCACGAATGGTGGCAAATTCAAATCTTGCGTTAATCTTGGGAGACCTTTAAATAATAAAATCACACGAATTATAGATATTAACACTAATATGCAATGGAATTCATTGTGAACTATTTTATGCAATAATATAACAAGAGTGGAATATTGATATACTTGCAAAGTTATATAACTTTAATTGTTTGCAATATTATAATCATACACACATATTATAGCCATAGCTTTAATTATTACAATATTAAAGTCATTATTTTAATTATTTACAATGTTTACGAAAACATTCATAACTAAAATAATAACTAGTATACACTGGAAAGTTGGATATTTATACAGATCAATCATGAAGAATTTTAATATTCTAATTTTTTCTTTGGATATAATATTCCAATTGCATTTCTGTGACTTGTTGTCCTTATAAATATGCCATCATAAATTGGATAAATAATAGTGTTGAAAAAGAAATTATTTTCTATCAGTTTGCAACAAATATGCAAAAACATTTTTGTCATAATACTTTTAAATAATTGTACCAACTTAATGTGTTTGTTATACTTCCTATGTGATAAATTTTAAAATGGCACTCTTTCATGGGCCATTATTCAAACTCAAATTCCAGAATCTTTTAGAATGTTTTGTAAATATCAACACATAATATATCTGTATACATTACTTACTTACATTACTTACTACATTACTTACTGTATCTATATACATCCTTTTAAATTACTTAGTCTAATATCATCGGATTTCAATTTTAACCTTTGAAGACCTTTATTTTGTTTTTCTATATAAATACGGATAATAAAAAACTTCATTACACAAAATTTACCACAAATATGGAAAAAAAATTATTACCCACACAGAAAATTTAATTTATTTATTTTCAGAAAATAGATCATTTTTTATTAATCACATGAATTTAAATGCCCTTTAAGAATTTTTTTTTTAAATTTGTTTCTCAAATTTAATAATTTAACTTTTTTTGCCATTTCTAGATACTGAAATTAAACTTTAATTGCAAATTCAAAAATATTTACCAACATAATTTTCAAAAATATTACTAAAAGCATGCCTTAAAATAAAACCTATTCAACATCGAAAACAAAACCGATTAATCATATACTGATCATCAATAATAAGGGAAAAAAACCTGGATGAAATATTAATAGCAATAATGAAAATAATTTAAATTTCATTTCAAAAACGAAAGAATTTGTTGTAAAATAAGCTTAAATATTTTTTAAAAATGAATGAGAAATAAAAAAAAAAATACACAACAAAAAATTAGTATAATTAAAAAGATAATTTTTTTGACAAAACTTATTTTTGTGTTGCAGTTTTTTAGGCAATTATCGAAGGAAAAAATGACAACATTTCGCTTCATTTTTTAATATCAAAAATTTTAATTAAAGTCCCCTCCCCCCCCAAAAAAATTCCTTCCCAGTTACTCATTCCGATATTCTAAAGTATACATGCGCCGAGTTCGGTAATTCCAGTCAATGATCTGGCTTGTAGAGAGTCAACGCACGCATTAAGCTTTATTATTAGTAGAGTTGAATGTAATGCTACAAGGTAGCAAAGTAAAGATTAATTTTTATTTTATTGGTAGCAACGTTAGATTTGTTTTCAAAGTAAAATAATATAATTTTAGTGCGAATTTTTTTTTCTAATTTTAATAATTTTTTTTTGTTCTTTTTAATGCATGATCTATTATAATGCTTTGTTGTTACTTATGGCACTTTACCAGTGGCTTCTGAGGACAAAGCTCCTGAGCACCCGAGGATAGAAGTCTGACTTCTAGCTCATATGCACAACCCCTTTTTGCAGGAGGTGGGGTGGAGTCTTTCACACGCCTCACAGATATAATACAGAATAGAGTAACCATGCCCGATCGAGGACTCGAACCCGGGACGCTCAAATCACGGGGAAGGCGCGCTACTCCTTCGTCAAGTCGGCGGTATTATAACCATCATTCTGGCATACATTTCAGTCGAAGATTTTTGCAACAATTAGAATTGAGATTTTTAAAAAATGTTTTTTTTGGGGCATTAAATATGAAGTAGGATTATCACCTCCGTTTTTATTTTGTAGTGTACACATTCTTAATAATTTTTTGTTCAGTTTAATACATAATTTGTTATAATTTTTTTATTACGATGATAACATTCAAATAATTTTCATTGTTCTGAAAAAATTTCAGTCATAAATTTTTGCAACAATTAGAATTAAGATTAAAAAGAAATGCTTAACTTGGACATTAATTCCGAAGTGAAATTATCACTTTCACTTTTATTTCGTAGCGCACACATTTTTTAAAAAATTTGTATATGTAATAATTTGTAGTATATTGATTCCATTAAATTCATGTTTTTTATGCCTTATCAAATAATAAGGTTAAATTTTAAGCTACTAATATGAAATATATTTATTTAGGATTCCGAATGAACAAGCTGGTAGCCATTGTCTGCTGGTAATAAAATAAAAGAGAAAAAATTATCTCTAAAATGTTCGCTAAGATGTCATTTCTGCAAAACTATTATATCCATTAATAAAACTATTTTTCCAAGCAAAGACTCAAAGTGCTGAGTGCAGTTGTGAGCCCCAACGAGTATTTTTGTCCCATATGGGGGGCTTTTTAGGGGTAACGCGGTCCCTTTCTCTACCAGAACACTGAAGCGTGACGCCGCCCTAAATTTAGACAGAGCGGGACACTTCTCCTCACTGTCAAGGTCTCCAACTGCACCCCGTGCAGAAAGATATCGTCACGTTCTGTCTTCGGCCTGTCATGTCCTTGAATAAATATTACAAACGCCTCCCGACTTCAGTTTGGACAAACGTCGTAAATCTTTTGGTGTTTATCCTGCGATGCTTCTTCGAGAAGCCGATTTTCGTTTTACTGATTTTTGTTGATGACAAAAGGATGATGATGGAAAAGTTCTACTGTAAAAGATTGTATATACCATGATTTAACTCAGATATAAAAATAACATTTTAATATATTGAGAAATTAGACAAAATAAAATATTTTAAAACCGAATTGATCGGAAATATGCTTTCTGGTCTCTTAAATTTTCTATAATATGGTGACAAAATATAATGTATGATTGAAATTTATTTTTCATTAAAATACTAAAATTTATAAAACATTGCTTATAATTTGTTTATTAAATTTATTTGAGCTTTATATTTTCAATGATCGGAAGTGTAAAATTTTTAAAGTTTTTAATTCATTTGAGGATTTAATTACAATGCAATGAATGGATGCCAGCTGGAATGATTTCCCCAAAACCTCGCATACTCAATTAAATTTGTCAAACCAGATAACACCTCACATAAAGCACTGGCGAGCAATAGTTACGAAATATTAACTTTTGGCTTGAATCTGGCAATTTTATTGAACCTATCGTGTGATACTTGGCGAGTTATTTGGCGATGAATCCCTGGCTTCCGTTAATAATATCCAAATATCGAATTTATCTTTTAGAAATGTTTTTTTCAACCGACTGAAACAAAAAATTTGACACAAAACAACAATTATAGTCACAAATTCTCGTACCAAATTTGAAATATTTAAGTCCTTACGTTTTTGAATGATCACGCTTACTTATTTCTGGAAGTACAGATCGACAGACAGTCACCCCGCAGTTGGATTTCGCTCAAAGTTTGACATGTATCTATACCAGAGATGATAAATTTGCATACCGAATGTTATCAGCCTAGCTCTTTTCGTTTTGTAATTATCGTGTTAACTTAGATTCGAACAGCCAGACAGACGGACTTCCCCTGAACAAATTTTACTCAAAATTTGATAGAAATTTGCAAATTTAGTGTAAAGATCGAATTTTAATCGTTTAACTCAAATCGTTTTAAAATTATCTTTGTCACAGGCAGACAGACAGTCAGACATGTTCTAAAAATGTGTCTAGTACAAAATATCAAAATCTTGAGTTCGAGGTTTTTTTTTTTTTTTTTTTTTTGACAATTACTATATTCTCTGTATTAAGTACACGAGAAAATAAAAACAAACGGCAAATTTCTTAAAAATAAACTTTTAACATAATTTTTGCAAACTGATGAATTCATTTTTCAAATTTTAATAATATTTTCAAACAAATTATTGTTATATTCTTAATTGGTTATTTTTTTAATTAATTCTTATTGGAATTATTGTTTTAAGCCTTATGAATCCTTAAATATATTATGTCTTCATTTGATGAAATTCCTTTCTTTTTCTTAAATACATAATCTTGTATAGTAAATATATATTTAAAAGAAAAAATAATAAACACTATAGAATTCCAGTTACAGAATACGTGACACAAAAGGACCATTAAACACTCAATGAATAAAAGGTATAAGCAGATAATCATAAAAAATATTTTAAAAAAAGAAAAACGATTTAAATGATGAATATTCTCTCTGTTAAAAAAATATTTAAAACGCATTAGGAATTTAATAATTATTAGCATTTAATCTTAATTTAACCAAATTTCTCAAGAAGAAAATTTTAAAAAACTTCTTATAAAATTTATATAACACTAATTAATCTATACAATGAAATATGAAAAACATATTTTGATATAAACTATTGACTCTAAAAGTTTTGGATAGGGCAGCAAAATATATACAGTTTACTATGTCACTGAATAAATCATGTTAATGGTCACGTTAGAAAAGATCACGAGAGAACAAAAGAAGGATCAGATTGAGATTTTATTCATGAAATGATTTTATTCATTATATAGATAAGATGTGCCATGCGAATAAAGATGATTGCTTTTATAAAACAAATAACTCACGAATTTAGCTTGTATTTGCTTTAATCATTCGATTTTATTTTTTATTGAGATTTCTAAATATTACTGCAGAATATAAAACTGCATCATATAATTGTGAATTTATTTAGTACGATATTCGATAAATTTAAGTAAGTATCGAAATTTCAGAATTGTCCAAATTAGCTTCCACTTTGTAATAAATGTATTGTCGAAATATATCAGTATTTGTTTTTTACAGCCTTATTGTGTGAATATCTTGTTCGACATTTCATTGATAAACTCTCTTTGGTTTGATTCTGGTAATATTTACAATTGGTACAATTAAAGAAAAAATCAAGAAAAAAAATTATTTCTCAGGTAAAATAGAAACGTTTGTATACAGTAGAAAAAAATATAATCAAGAATCAGCATCATATCATCTGAATTGCAGTGTTAGGACAAAAGCTTTTATATAAAATTCTTACTTATATTCCTATATAAACATATTGAAACACAAATAAGAACAACTAGAAGACGCCGAGGCGCAATCGGTAAAGCCTTTTATTTCTGACTGGTTGGCCCATGGTTCGCTTCCCAACCAATGATATTTTATCCAAAAACTGAGATTTTTTTTTATTTCAAATTTTCTATTGTTTGTTTAAGCTCTGGAAGATTCTAGATCTTTCTTAAATATTCAAAATGGATTGTTCTCAAACATTTTATATGTGTATAAAAGCTGAATTCTCTCAATGATGGGTAAGTTCTCAGTCTCATGCTGTTATGAGTTGTTTCATTCTAATAAATCTAATTGTTTGTTTAAACTAACGCCGTAGTTCTTCACATTTCTGTAGTAATATTAAAAATAAACATAAAAGTAATCTATAATTTTTCTTCTTTTATTTACAAAAGAAAAAAAATGGACCATCTTTTAGTAACTTTTATACATTGTGTGACTGGTTTGCGTTTGTTCTATTAAAAACAACTTCAATTTATTAAGAGTTAGACAAATTCATATCTTCCAACATTGACTGCTCAGTCATCTTTAGCAATTACTACCAATATATTACATATAACGTAGTATTGAAATTTTTTTAGTTATTTCCAAAGAATTTTAATTAATCAAAACAAATATTTTCAAACATTATTTAAATTTATTTAACATGCACTTATTATTAATGATAAAATATATAACTGAAACAGTTTATTTTAAATCACACACAACGCAATTTAATTGAACAAATTAATACTATTTCTTAGATATTTTAATTTTTTTTCATTAATTAGCAAACACTTTTGCTTTTTTTTTCTATTATTGCTCAGTTTAACCTCAAAACAACCGGGTGGACTTATGACGAATAGACTCCAAAGTTTTTGTATTCATGTCGGAACAGGATTCCGTTTTTATTTTTTTATAACCTTGTTAAAAAAAATCATTACAGCAGTGATGTGAGAAAGAATTTGGGAAGAGGGCATTTTCGTTGTTTTCTATAATTTTTCGTAGTTTTTTACTATATATCCGTAATTCCGTAGATTTCATCAAATTTCTGTCAGTGTTGATGGGTATGCGACCCTAAAATGAAATCTGAGACATTTTTATGCTACAAACATAATAAGTACTTTTAATAACATTAAATCATTACAATCCCCGATTCCAGAAATATAAAAAAAAGTACTATGCGAAATTTTACAAAATAGTTGGCATAATTTTTAAGCAAATGAAATATTTTTAAATTCCACATCATTCACAATTATTTTTGACAAGATAAAATAAAGAAAGGTTGATCTTATTCCATTTCTTAAGAGAGTGTCTCGTGCTACACGCGTCAACAGTAAGCCCCGTTCCTCGGCGAGTTTTTGACCTTTTAAACGGTTTGCATTCGCGGAGGATTGATGTGTCTTACACCCAGTACAGATGCTGGAATGATTCCTGTGGCAATTCCTTTCCGATTGGGTGGGCCTCAAGTAGCTGGGGGGGGGGTGAACGCCTCCTTCTAAAATTAGCCCCATAATCATTTGTCCCGCGCCTCCCCACCCCTTTGCACAAGTGTAAAACAAGAAGTTTTATGATGAAGGTTGAGAGAACCGAACACCTCACGGTACCTTCGAGGGCTCGGAAGAGACATAAAAAAAAAGAAGGCAGCCATCACCTCCCGACGGTTTTTTAATGTTTTCTTAGTCCTCTGCCCCATTCTTTTTTTGAGTAGAACATTTTACGCTTGGCAACGAAGCGACAACAATTTTTACTTCTGCCTCTTTCTTCTTTCTTTCGTTCATTCTCTCATTCTACTTTCTTCTTTCTATTTCTCTGTCTGGAATTATGTTTAAGGCAAAATGGATGGATCATATTTTTAAACGTTTAGTTTGCTTCGCAGTGCAGTTTCTTTTCTTTTCTTTTTTTCTTTCCTTCTTTCTTTCTTTCTTTTTTACTCTCGTCCCTTACTCTTTTCATCGTCATATTATTTTCTTCCATCAGCGAGTTCACTCACCTCCGTCTTGAAAGTGGGAATGAAGTGAGACATTTAAGTAATGGGTGCTTTGGTTCTTATTTCTCGAAAAATTACGTATTGCGATCTGAAAAAACTTTTTTTTTGTCGCTTGCGAATGATATGACAAAATTGACCTTGAAACATTGACCTTCAACTTAACGGGCATATGTTTGTTATTAAGCTGTCTCAACATTCGGTAATGCAACTAGCTGCACTTACTTCTAAGAAAATGCATCGGATTTCTGGTCCATTATGAGTTCCAATACAAGGATTTACTTTTCAGTTTCTTGATTCCGCGAAGCACAAAGATGTTGAACACTGATTAACTATATTGTACAATATTGTTTATCAATATTGCACTATATTGTAGAGCATGTTGTAGTGCATGGGTTCGTCTTGATATCCGTAAAACATTTTAATTTTGTTTTGAACCGTTGTTTTTACTGGTTATACTTTCTTAGCTGCACAACAATTTAAATTAAGGCCCCTTTAGTTTCTTTTTTTTTTTCCACTTCTGAATTTTTTTTGCTTGTAAAATTCATTTGAAATTGCCAAGAGTAAGCATGTAAACATAATCAATAAATGTTAAATTTAAAAAAATGATAACTTTAACCCATTGATTCGAAAAAAGTGTTAAAAAATATTAATTAAATTTGAATTGTAGCTCTTCATTGTTACGCATTCTCTTGCTCTTACTTCTAAGAAAATGCATCAGACTTGTTGTCAATTAACAGTTTCAATACAAAGATTCACTTTCCAGTTCCTTGATTCCCCGAAGCATAAAAGTGTTGTACATTGCTGACCAATATTGTATAATATTATTTAATGTAACATGTTGAATATTATGAAATATTATTTAACGTAGAACATGTTGTGGTACATGTATTAGTCTTGATATCAATCAGACTCTTATTTTCGTTTTGAGTCCTTGTTTCTCTACTAATTAAACTTCGTCAAATATACTATAATTTTAATTAAAATTCTTTTAGTTTTAGTTATCTAACTTTCCAAATTCATTAAATTCATATTCATTAAATTGACAAAAAATTCAGAGAGCTACAAATGATGAATTATTTTTTTGCAAATTGGAAAAAAGTAATAAAATTGGAAATAAGCAATATTAATGGAGGCAATAGAGACCAGGAAAATTTATATTTCGCATTCTTCTATACTGCACAAAAAGTGTAAATAAGTTTTCAGTTTTGGAGCTTTCTATTGTCATATTTTTTAAAAAATATTTTATTTTTAAGAAAATAATGTCCGTTATATTCAGAATGTAGTATATTAAAACAGTAAATTAAACTAAAGTTAAAAGATAAAATTTTGTTGGATGCAAAGTAATTGACAAAATAGCAACTTCCCTATCCTTCCGTGATATTACGCTTTTTACAGCTGTTGTATTGAAATGTCCGGTATATACTGGGCATGATGTAATTTTTTTTAAACTTTTTACACGCAGATTTGAAATATATACATATATGTAAAGATTTTGAGTGAAGCAGAAGGCAGGATTGAAGACATAGACGAGACGTTGTATTTTTAATTCTCTTTAATATCCATCTCGGGAAAGCAATTTATTTACAAGCAGACGCAGCGCGGTACAAAATCAGAAGTCAGAAAGAAGGCGAAAGGGACGAACAAATGATCACTAGTCTTATATAAGATGGGATTTCCGGCCACGCGCCAATTCAATACACGTGCTGACCTTTGACACCTTTTCAAGGGCACCGAAGGGATCACTTTCATTTGATACGTAGTACATATAGCGCATTATTTTTACAGAGGAATTAATTAAATTGAAAGTGGAATTGGATCACGAAATAAGAGAATATTTTTAGAATGAAGTTACTATGGGCTAAATTAAGATAAAATCTTGGAAATTAATTGAATTGAAATTAGAATTAAAATATCATTACACACACACACACACATATATATATAGATAGATATTGTGATTCATGATCCTCAATTTAAGGTATCTTAATGCATTCAGTCTTATGTTTTAACGATAGAAATTACTAAAAACTCCTCGTATAAAAAATCATAAAAGAAGCATATGTTCTTAATTATTTTTTTAAGCATCAATCTATGCAGATTTCTATTAAAATGCGAAGGTCTTTGAACGGAACGGAAAAAAAAAGAAGACGGGAAAAAAACATTTAACCGGTCACAGAACCCGCATATGATTGAGAAAATTTAAATCGTATATCAAAGAGTTATAAAACACAAGAGAAGGGAAAAAAATTAATTACTAAAATATCTGTCACTCATAAACAGTTTTAAAAATCACCGCAACTGATCTGTTCTTCAATTGTTTTGCACTCACATAATGATAAGCTATTGAGACTAGTTATAGCTTAGATAAAAACAAGGGTAGTTCCTTTAAATATTTTACGAGCAGCCTCTCCTAGAAAAGTAGATAGATAAGAAATACTTCTAAATTGGCCGGAATATATTAGAGGATGAAGCCTCTGACAAATTCTGCATTTTGTTTTCTGTTATTTATTGGAAGTCTCTTAGAAAAGAAAGCCAAGATAGGTAGTTTATAAGTCTCTTTAATTAGATATTGTCATAAACCGAGACCAATGACATCTTCCATTGTTGATTGAAAGAGCTTGGTAAAAATAACTCTATTTATTTGCTTTTTGTTGTTTTTTTTATCATTATAATGATATGTTAGATAAAAATATCTAGGAGGAATCTCATTTTTATTTGACGAAATATTAATTCCGATTTCATTAGTATTCTCCTGTTTGCAACACGAACAATAAAAAAAAATCAGTGTATGGATTGTTGTTGCCTATAAGCAAAACTTGATTAGGAAATAAAAAAAAATATTAAACAATAATCAGCAATTTAAATGCGATGTTATTTAAAAGATACTGTCTTTAAAAGAAAAAATTCATCAAATAGTGAAAAAAACACAAAAATTAATGATGATAAATGCTTTAAAATTAATAAATAGAGCATTTGAAATATTGGATTACCTAGCGAGTGTTCAATTAGTTCTATTTCGTAGAAAAAGAATCAAAATTTAGTTTCACAGATTTTAATGGGTTCACGTAAGAAATAGTTCTGATAATTTTCATTCACATTTTAAATTCTGAATGCATTTGCAATTAAAATATTATGGAATTCGTCCTCTTATTACAGTTGTTGTAAACATTTGACTAATTTGTCAAGATCTTTGAAAGGTTCCTTGAAATTGAAACTGACCTTTTAAAATGAAATGAAATTCTGAAATTTGAAAGTGTTAGGAAATTCTGGCATTTGAAACACAGGATCGTTTAGTAGGTATTCAGTTAGTTCTGTTCCATAGAAAAGAAGTAAAGTTTATTTTCATAGATTTTAATGGGTTTATGTCAGAAATAATTATGATTGCTTACACTCACGTTTTAAATTTTGATTACTGTCGCAATTTAAAATATTCTGGAATTCGAAATCTCATTACAGTTGTTGTGAATACTTGACGGATTTGTCAAGATAATTACAATATTTTTTGAATTTGAAACTGGCTTTATAAACTGAAATGAAATTGCAGAAACAGTAATTATCAATAAGTAATGCCAAGGTTGTAAGCGAATTATTTTTCGACACCGAAAATTCCAAGGTTCTGCAGAATCGGGAAGAATTTTTTTTCAGATATTTCAAGAGAATATCTTTTAGACATTCATGATAAATTGTTAGAGGAAGTGAAGTAATTTTATGCTTTATCATCTCATTTCACAACAACGTAGTTAATTTAGGTAGATTGCTTTTAAGAAGAATATAAATAGCAATGGTTTTCATGGTTGAGACTTCCAACATTTTTACATATAACGTTTTACCCTCATAAATTTGTGATTAAGCTTGAATAGCATGGAATAATTTGTAGGGGAAAAGGAAGGACAAAGGAGGAAAAAGATAGACCATCTAGCTTAAAGAATAGATTTGAAGATAGACCATCTAGCTTAAAGAATAGATTTGTAGATAGACCATCTAGCTTAAAGAATAGATTTGAAGATAGACCATCTAGCTTAAAGAATAGATTTGTAGATAGACCATCTAGCTTAAAGAATAGATTTGAAGATAGACCATCTAGCTTAAAGAATAGATTTGACCTTCTAACTTTAACTTAAAGAATAGATTTAGTGTTGAAAGAAGAATAAAATGGCACCGGTTGTAATTTTCACTTTTATAACTGCTTTATTATTGAAGATAGAAAGATTATTCAAATCAGGCACCTACTTTTATACAAGTATCTACTTCATGCGAAATGAGCAGCTTTTGTCTTTAAAATTGTTTGATAGCTACCTCTTCTTTGAAATTTAAAGTCGGAGATCCCTCTTACAAGGGCCGTGGTCCATTCGTGGTAAGGTATTGGCTTCGAAGGCTTTCAAATTCAAGACCCGATTCCACAAAAAAAAAAAAAAAAAAAAAAAAAAACCTGAGCGGTTTGGTGGACGTTAATCCGCCGAGACAACCGCCCTCCCCCCTGGTGAGGTGCGGTAGCTAGGAGAGGAGATGTCTGCTCAGATGTCATCCTATTCTTCTGACAGCTCTGAAAATTACGATGGACATTTCAAAATAGCCTTAGTAGTATTGTTTTAAAATGGGTCATTAATATAATTGAACTGAATTGATCCCAGTTATAGATAGAAATAACATAACACACACTTCTATCAATTTAAAGATGCCCCAGTAGTCTCGATGCACTCTCAGGTTCCAGATTGGAGGGTCGTTGGATATTTCATCACATGGCAGATCAATCTTGTATGTTGAATTTGGTAAAAAGATATCATTAGTCATCGAGTGTAGCGCTTAAGTTTTGAAAGTGAAGTGAAGGCTCTGGACTTTTCCTCATCAACCACATACGATATAAAATGGTGCGGTATTATTAACTGAAAAATATTGATTGATTTAACTATATTAATTTTAGCTAAGGATTGCAGAATAAAATAATTTAAAAGGTAATTTGTTTAATTTCAAGCAGTATAACGCTCACTCCCTTTGAGAAAAAGGAATCTACCTTCGCCTTTAAAACAAGAAGATTTTTATTTTTATCTAGAAGAAATATCTTAGTAATATTTATAATATCCATATAGGTTTATAGGCAAAATATTGGTTATTAAAAATAATAAAATTAGCCAACGGATTTTTTTTTTTATTTAGAAGAAATTTTTCCATGATATTTATAATAACCATATAAATTTATACGTTAAATACTGGTTAATGAAAATAACTCAAATAGCCAACATGTATTTTTATATTTAGAAGAAATTTTTCAATATTATTAATAATTCCCTTATTTGATTATAGCAAAATATTAGCTACTGAAGGTAAGAAAAATAGTGAACAGATTTTTTCGGAAAGATCTATTCAAAATGTTTCACATCTAACTGTAACTGTAAGATCAGAAGTTTTGTTATTCAATTTCTTTTGACAACACAAACCCTGACGGCATTAGAGCTCAAGTTTTATACCACTTGACTTAAAACTGCGACAATCGAAAGCTTCTTTAATATTAATCATGCTGTAGTTACTAGAAATTTTTGAAAATTAATAGTAAAAACATATAAGGCAAAAAAAATCAAAATTTAAAAATACATCCGATGGTTTGTATGTTTTATAATCAATCCTATACTGGATTTTGAAACCATATGGCTTACTTACTAGAGCGATAGCTGGAGTCTAGAGACCCTTGATGGTACAGGCTATGCGATATCTTCCACTCAAGAACACCATCCATGAAGCAAGGAGTTACAGTCACAGATAAAGGTCTGTATCCACTCTCCAGGACGAAGAACCGTCTAAAAATAGAAACAATAACTTAAAATCCTCTGTAGTATTTATCAGAAATGCTTACCAAGAAGTTAGGTGAATTACTGTGCCTTAAAAACTTATGAATGATAACTGGATTGAAAAATTGAAGGTTCTACAATAGTTTTTATGTATACGTCAGTGAGATGAGGCATAGTTTGATTAAGAAACATGAATAGGTTGTGGTTTCTATCTTCCGATTATGCTCTTAATCAAGAATTTTCAATATCTAATAAACTGAGGTTTAGCAATGAGCTATTGTGCTGATTGGCCTAACTGCTGGTGATATAATTTGCTTTATTTCCAATGTTGACTCTGCTCTCTTGAAAATCATGTAGGAAGGTAAAGGAAATACGCAGAATCAAATCATCAGATTTCTACCTTGAGCGTAATCAAAGAAGATATCATATATCAATCATCAATTCATGATTCAGAAATCTAGTTAATATACTAGAACATGTAGGATTAAAACTGCAATCATCGCAGTTTGCTAAACAATAAGTTGTTATTTCATAAGATATAATTTAGTAGAACTATATGATTAAAAAGATTAGATGAATGACTTTCATCAGATAAATGGATTCTACAATAAATGTTTTAAAATTGCGAAAATCTTTGAGTTGTTATTTTATAAGATTCAACTTAATAGAACTATCTGACAAGTCAGATCAGATGAATGAATGACTTCCATTAGATGAATGGATTCCACAATGAATGTTTTAAAATTGAGAAAATCTCTGAATTGCTATTTTATAAGACGCAATTTAGTAGACCTGTCTGATTAATTAGTTTAGAGAAAAGTCTTCCATCAGATGAATGGATTCCAAAATCAATGTTTGGAAATTGTGAAAATCATTTCATAGTGAAAGATTCCGAGATAAATTTATGTAAACTATTTTTCGATACTTAATTTCATTAAGAATGTAAAAGTTGGTATCCTTCCCGGGGGGCACCGCGCAATGAAGATGAGAAGCTTCTGGCATGGTGGTTGGTTCTCGCCACCCTGATGGGTACACGAATAGGTGTGGGTCTGGTTCCTCTCATCGACGATGATACGTACTTCCTTAGGGAAGGGTTGTACCGTAGCCGGTAATGCCCTTAGGACTCAACCATAGTTCCCGTCAGTGTTGTTGTTGCGGCGGTCCAGTCATTAAATAATTTTTATCCGAGTCATTGATATTTAAAAGTTGGTATGCTGTCTCATAGATTTTGCTAAATATTTTAGACTAAGTGAGCTTGAAACACAGCTAGAGTTTTTTTTAACTATGAATTGTTTTTACATAAGGTGTTATTTAATTGAATTAGTCGTGATAAATCTACTGTGTAATTTCCATCAGATATGGATGGATGGATGGATAGTGGGATTTAGTGGCGCAAGAGCCAAATTTGACTATACTGCGCTGGTCATATGGTTAAAATAAATAAGGCGTTTTTATGTAAGATCCTGTAAAATTAGAAACTGATTAATAAAATTGAAAGTCCATGTCATCTAACATTGTAAAATTGGCAATAAATTGAAATGCTAAATGAAATTATAAAAACCAATTGCTTTTAAAAATTTAAAAAGGTTTTTGTGGGGATATGTTTCCGCCAATAAGTGTGTTAAAAATTGCATGAATCATTTTGTGACAAAAGGTTTAGAAATAAAAAAAATGCATTCAATTTACTTTTTTGTGAATAGCAAAAAAATTAAATAATTTATGTCAGAGTTTGTATTTTATTTCTTTTATCATATCACAGTAAAAAATCCAATATGCATAATATTTCGATTTAAAAAAAACATAATGAATATCCCATTTTGCAGAAAACTTTCTTGATTGATACAGTTAAAATTGGTTTAAAAAATCTAAGGAACTAATACTTTATGAAACATTTATTTCTGTTCACTAGTTTATGTTTGAAAAGATGCAAATTTATAATCGAATTTTTATTTATTGATGCGTTTCAAATTTGAAGTTTTGTATAGTTATATATCTTTGTAGAAAATATACTATTTTAATATTTTTGAAAGTTAATTAACAGTTACTCATGAATTACTCAAACTAATATTAAGTTTGAGAACTAACAGATATTCAAGATTAAAAACTACAAAATAAATAAAATTAGAAATTCTGTAATTTAGCGAGGTCATAAAAATGTGTTTTTAAAAAATAGTTTCAATTAAATTTTTTGTTATTCCCTTTTTTCTTTTGTATTAGTAATTGATGTTTAAATTTTATAGCATGAAATGAAAAAAATGTTACATATTGAATTCTATTTATTATTTATTAAAATTTATTAATACGATGATGAAGAAGATTTATTAACGTTTTTATGACATTTCTTCAATTCACATATCTTTCCTGAGAGAGATAAGTTTTTTCACTCAAAAAGTACAAAAAGGTTTGAATTAAATAAAATTAATTCTTATATTAACATAATATTAATTGAAAATATGAGACAATGGATTAAAATTTAGAAGAAAAAAAATTAAAAGTTTTACTCTATTATATATTGAAGGAGAAAGCTAAAAGAAGTCATTAAATAATAAAAGCTTCAGCCACCCTGTCATAAACAACCACATCACAGTCATCACTCATGTTCATATTATAAAGTAATTCACATATCTTTTTTGAAAGAGTTAAGTTTTTTCTTTTATTCATTCACGATTCGCAGCACATAAAACTTAATTCTCGACTCATTTTCTCTTTTGGGCGCTAGAGGGTTGTGTAAACCCCATGAACTCGCCTTAGCTGGCACGACTTCACACGATTCCAGACAACACAGAACACGATCCGAGTACAAAAAGGTTGGGAAGGGGAGGGTAACTGCACCCCAAAACAGAGTCGCGATAAAATGAAGAATGACCCCAGTGCCCTGAAAGTGTGCCAGTGGCGTCTGCAAAACAACAGCTTCCTAAAATTAGACGACCCTGGCTTGTCGTAAGTGGCGCGCGCACAGTAGCTTCCCCAGAGTTCGTCTCAGCCATCCAGTGGTGAATTCCAACGACGTTCTGCGAATTCACAGAAAGAATCAGAGCCGTAGATCTCACTAATGGATCCAGTTAATTATCGGTGATGATCCACCCTTGGCATCTCTGCTTTCCCCAGTTCGGATTTCTCCCTCCCCCCTCCCATCAGTTCTCACTCGACTGATATCTCTTCCATAGAATACAAGAGGGGATTGTTTCGAATCGCCTATTCTTAGCTGGAATGGCCTTCATTCTCTATGAAGGGATGGTAACGTTTCAATACTATGTATCATTCACCAAATGACAAACAGAAATTTCAAAAAAAAAAAAAAAAAAAAAAAAAAAAGCCTTCTAAATCTTGTACTCAAGAAGAGACAGACTAAACAAATCCAAATTCTTTTTTTTTTTTTTTAAAGCAAATAAAAAAATTGGAAAATACCCTTTATGCATGCTATAAAAAATGATAAATTCGGTTTAGAAACATCAAACTAAACAATGGTATTAAACGAGAGAAATGAAAAATTCACTATATAATAGTTTGACACAAAAGGATTTCTAGGTGCAAATCAAATAAATAGTGAATTTGAGCAAACACTTATGAAAGAAAGAAGAAACTGGGGTTTTTTTTTTTGTTAAATAATTAATGATTAAATAAAGAAATATTTATAAATTCTGCGTTATGGAACTTCGAATTTGAAACCGTAAAAACAAAGCAGTGAATTTGATAAAAAAGAAAGAGAGAAATTAGAAAGAAATAAAAAAGGGAATGAACATTAAGAAAGATAAACTAAAGTAGAAGAAAAGTAAACAGTCCTAGAAATAAATTACTAAAAAAATAAATTAAAGTAAAGTAAAAGGAAGAAGAAATTGTTTTTGTTAAAAAATAAATAGTCAATTAAAAAAAGATGGATAAATCTGGCTTTGAACCATAAAAATAAAACAGCGATTTCCATAAAGAGAGAGAGAGAGAAATTAGAAAGAAAAAAATGTTTGAAAGAACATAAAGAAAGAAAAAGTAAAGCAGAAGTAAAGTAAACAGAATTAGAAATAAATTAATAAAATAGCGAATTAAATAAAATTATAAAAAAAAGGAAGAGAAAATGTCTTCTACATAAAGTTATTCTAAACATGAGAAGATTGATAAATAAGACTTTAAAAACTAATCAAACAAAATAATAGGCCCGAAAGAAAATTTTTAAAAGCATGGCCTCTAGATTTTCTAAACAAAGATGAAACAGACAATTATAGTTTATAAACAAAGATAGCAAAAATTAAATAATACAATCAATCAATAAATATAATCAAATAAAAATATTGTCACGTAGATACTTTAGTGTGGAAAGCAATGACACGCACAAGAAGTAGAGCAAAGCCAATTTATTAACTCAACTCTGAACTGAGAATATAGTGACTGACAAATCTGCTTTGATACTAGCAGGGAAAGTTCCAGACTACTTCTCTGGTTTGGTTTGGTTATATTAACGTCCCGTTTGAAGCAACACTAGAGCTATTTTGGGACGGACCTCGTAATTTGGAACCGCGGTCAGATGACGAGGACGACATCTGAGCTGGCACCCCCCCTCTCCACACCACACCACACCGCACCAGCGGGAGGACGTTTGGTCATGACGGATTTAACGTGCAACAGACCCCCTTACAAGACGGTTCTTCGGTGGAATCGGGTCACGAACCTGAAACCCTCCGGTTCCGAAGCCGAGATCTTACTACCAGGCCACCGCGGCCCGACTACTTTTCTGGAGACAGTAAGTAAAGTCCAGAACACTTGCCTGGTAAACTAAAGAAATGTCCAGAATCTTCTGGAACATGAAATAAAGATAAACATAAAGACAATGAATTAAATATTTATACAAACTGTGAATCGCATTGTCTCTAGCGGGATTCGAACACACAAACTCTTGACTATGAGATCAGTGCCATGACCATTCGGCCATGGAGAGCCGACTGCCTCTTTTCAATGTGGCAATATGTGATAATTGTAAGAAGTTATACAGATTTGAGAAATGGCAGAAAGTTGGCAAACTCAACTGAGAAACATATAAAACAAGTTAGTAATTTAAAATAAATAAAATGTAAAATTAAAATAAATAAAACAGAGATTCTTCCCTGATAAATAAAAAAGTTTCACTGAATGTTTGAAACTATGGATCAAAGACTAACTTAATTTTCTGAACTCTCTGATTAGAACAAATAATATACGAGCAATGATGTACAAAAATTTATATTTAATATTTTTGCAGATTACGCGAGTACAAATATAGAAATTAAACGAGTTTTACAGATTACATAGCAAATAGACTTAAACACATTAAAATCAGACAAGAAATGAGACTCATATCTTTAAAAAATAGTTTTTGAGTTTTAATATAATGTAGCAATAATTTTTGTCAGATAATATTTTCAGAATGTACAATGGCTCAGTTCAGTAACATAAATACCTCGTTTATAAAAATAACACTAGGATATTTTGGGACGAGTCTCGTAATTTTGAACCATGGTCAGAATACAAGAACGACAAGTGGGCTGGCACACCCTTCTCCTAGATTCTGCCTCACATCAGTGAGTGGACGTTTGGTCCGACGTATTTAATGTGCACTAGACCCACTTACAAGATGGTTCTTCTATGGTATTGGGTCTTGAACCTGAAACCCTCTGGTTCCGAAGTCGAGACCTTTTACATGAAATCACCGCGGCCTTCAGGAGTGTATAATGAAAAAGCATAAAAACTGGAAGAAGTTTAAATTAATATATTTTATTAAATTTTTGCATTTTGTACTGTTGACAATGTTCTTCCTCTTTTCTAAACCCTTTAAAAAGCCATTTTTTCCTAGTCATGGTATATTAAATATTTTTTAGGATTAAGGTTGGCTTAAGAAAATTTACTCATGTAGTTTATTGAATAAATTTAATTAATTAATTAATTAACTTGGTTAATTAATAATTAAATGACAAATCGAGACACGCCATTTTCTGTAAAATAAGGAACTGAAGCATTTAAGTTTTTGTCTTTTGTAAAATTTGTCAGAACTTATGCCAACCTACATAGCTTCCTACAAAGATTGAGGAATTTGGTGGGAAGTATACTTCCCATGGCCCAAGGAAAGGTTAAAGAGTACTTGTGTTTAAATTCTACGAGATCGGACAAAAGCTTCTTACTCGTATGAAAAGACAAATAAATATCCATTTATATACAGATATATAGATATATAGACAGGTTACACGTAACTACTACATGATCTATGTAAAATTGAATGATATGTCGGTTTCATGTAGTAAAAATTTACATTGATATTATGTTGATGCTGAGTCTGAAACAACATTAAAGCATTAGCACGATTCTGTCATAGAATTTATTAATCACCACACAAGAACATTCATTGAAGCATCTGCATAAGTAAACAACTCTGAAGGAGCGCTGTCAAAGTAACTATTACAACTAAAGAAAATTGTAACGAATTGCTTTCATTAAGATTTTAAGCTGTTCTCATTATTATATGTAATTTCTTTTCACAATCAGTGCGAGCTTATAAATATATTTCTCAATAATTCTTCAATTTATTTTGTCAGCTGTCACTGGACACTTAACATTAGCCGCTTTTTTCTTTCCTTTCCCCCTGAAGACAGATTGACTCACTGAAGGAATTCTGGGAAAGATAGAATACCCCACTTCCTCGAGTGCTATCTTTTAGAGTCGACGAAATGCACGCGAGAGGCGTGGATTGTTTGTAGTTAGTAATTCCATCAACGAGAATTCATTTTTTCTCGCCTTAAAGATTGATTAGATTAACAGTTCATAATTTCTACAGAGAAGGAGGAAAGTGCTATTGCCTCATATTTGTTTCTTTTGTTTGGCTTGGACACATTTTGCTTTTGCACCATTAACTCATGACTAGCTAGCCAATCAATAAATATAATGAAATTGTTTCAACTGAGATGATTATTTTAACTATTTTTGCTCACAAATATTGAAAAGTTTGTAATATAAAGTTTTACCACTCTACTAGAACTTTATCCGATTCTAAGTGCGGTTGTAATTCAAAGTTTAAAATGCCCTGCTATAAAATATTTATCAAAATATCGGATATAACAAGCGTTTACAATAGCACATATGACATTTCGATTTAATAATGGAAACCATTAACGGCATATCGCAGTTTGTAACATTTTGACAATATTTAATATAATTATATTAATTTTGACAATATTAATATAATTTAAAGAGAAGATAAAGTATGCTAGCATTTTAGTGAATTTAACACAGTGGCGCATATAGCAATTTGATATTGTAGTGGGAATCATTAGTGACATATCGCATTTTTGTTTGCCTTAGACAAATTTTGCTTTTGCACCATTAACTCATAACCAGCTAATCGACCAACAAATATGATGAAATTGTTTTAAAAGGGATAATTATTTTAACTATTTTTGTTTGCAAATATTGAACATTTTGTAAGATAAGGTTCACTAGTACTTTATTCGACATCAATTGTGGTTGTAATTCGTAGTTTAAAATACCTTTCTACAAAATATCGCCACTACTAAATCAAAATATCGTATATAACAACTGTGTATAGTAACATATATGGTATTTTGATTTAATAAGAAGAACCATTAGTGACATATCGCAATTTGTGACATTCTGACAATCACATACCATATATGGTGCAGTTAAAGTTTACTTATATTTTAGCGAATTTAAAACAATGGCGCGCATGGAAATTTGAATCATTATGGAATCATTTGTGACATATCGCATTTTATGACATCACATATCATATTTAAAGCAGATATTTATATTTTAGTAAATTTAACACAGTAAATTTGATATAATACATTTTGATATAATAGGGAAACCATTAGCGATATATTTGATAGTGTGTGACATTTATTTATCGATATATATGCAGTGTGTGACATTCTGACTATCACATATCATTTATAGAGCATATAAAGTTTACCTATATTTTAGCGAATTCAATACAATGAAGCACATGGAAATTTGATATAATAGTGGGAGTCATTAGTGACATATCGCATTTAGTGACGTTGCGACAACCACATATGTAAATATAATTTAGGCAGATGCGTGGCCAAGAAGAAGAATCATTTGAAATTTTAATTAATTTTTTTTTTTACTAGGGAGGCACAATTTTCATACAAAGAATAAGAGATGCAACACAAGAGCAGAAGAGAGAGAAACTTTTCCCCTCAGTGATTTTACTATGAGATTTGGTAAGGATTTCTTTTGCACGTGTCGACTTAAGAAAGGGAATCTTAGGTATTTTTTGAAAGAATGTTGTAAATATTAGGGGTTTTGCACTCGGAACGTGTGAAATGCTTCCCCTTCACTCGGAGCGTGTGAAAATGCTGAAGACAGCTGTTTACCATAGTAAGGATTTAATTAATTAAATAAATAAAGTGGGAATTGGATCAGGAAATAAGAGAACAGTATAGAATAAAGTTAATATGGGTTAAATTGAGATAAAAATTAGGAAATTAATTAGTATTTAAATTAGATTAAGAGATATCATCACATATATATGGAATAAATCCTTATATTTCAGCAAATTTAATACAGTTACACATTTGGCATTTTGATGTAATAATGGAAACCAGACATATCGCATCAAGTGACGTTCAGACAATCTGATATCATACATAGAGCAGATAAAAAAAAAATTTGAAAATTTGACTTGAAACATTTTGATACAACACGGATGATGTGATGACAAAACAGAAATAGTTAGACAAAAATATTTCAGTTGCATCCGAAGTTAACTTTTCAAGAAAGAGTTTACTTATACTATTTTGTTAAAATAAATGCAATCTGACAAATTCGTTATACGACATTTTGATATAACACTGACGATATGATGATGAGAAAAAAATTCATTAAAAGTATATATCGATGTGACGTTTACCGGATAGTAAAAACTACTTCAAGAATATTCATTTTTAAATATATTATATATATTTAAATTATTAATTATTTTATAAATATATAATATATCACTATATGGAAAAACGCCATTTATTTTGTTTTGTTCTCTTATTAATTCGACTCGTAAAGTAAACGCTAGTTTATATTTCCAGCTTTGAATCAAAAATTAAATCCTTTAATCTTCCCAAAGACAAAACTGGTGCTTATTGAATTTCAGTAGCCTTCATGAGAGCGCATGCGCGACGTCTACTTAATAATATATCTCAAATGTCCTCTAATGACTCCGAGGTCTTTCATCCAATCCCTAATTCAGCTAATTACAGTAAGTTTGACTCAAACCAACCATAATACCAATTATAATGACAAGCATTAATTTTCGTGCTGAAGCTAAGGCTTTATCATGTCAGAGTAGTGAATAGAATCATGGTGCAATGAAGGGATGGTAATGACCTTAAAAGCTTCCAATTTCATGAGTATAATACTTGCAATTACCATTAGAAGCTCAAACATTCATAATTATTCGATAATTATTATGACAGATATTATAGTAAAGGAAGTAATCAAAGGAAATTAATAGCATTTAGCAAATTTCATTGCTTTTACTTCTCTAGTACTTTATTTTATTTAATGAGTATTATTTTTTTATTTTCTTGTTTAATGGAATATGGAAGGTACTGTAATCGGTAAAGGTTTCGACCTCGAAATTTTGATTAGTCTCTGAGTTTCAGACCTCTTTGAATCTAAAGAATGCATGCTTGGAATTATATTTGTGTGTTACTCGAAATTTAAAGGATTCTTGAATTTAAAAGTTCTTGTTCTACGTACTTCTACTGTCAGTGGACTGCAAAAAGATGTTACTTATTAACCTAGAACTACCATAACTGCACAAATTCGATTATACAGAATTTTTGTGTAAAATTAAAAGATTATAAAACAAAGAGAACAATTTGAAATGTTTTGATTATTTTATCCTAACATTTATCAGTGGGCCGGTCAAACTGCTTGACTATCTGTGAATTCCGGATGGTCTGGTGACAGCAGAAACTTAAAGGATTCTTGAATTTAATAGTTCTTGTTCTACATACTTCTACAGTCAGTGGACTGCAAAAAGATGTTACTTATTAACCTAGAACTACCATAACATTTGCAGAAATTCGATTATACAGAATTTTTGTTTAAAATTAAAAGATTATAAAACAAAGAGAACAATTTGAAATGTTTTGATTATATTATCCTAGCATTTAT
The DNA here is from genome assembly GCF_947563725.1 of Argiope bruennichi. Taxonomy (NCBI): domain Eukaryota; kingdom Metazoa; phylum Arthropoda; class Arachnida; order Araneae; family Araneidae; genus Argiope; species Argiope bruennichi. Next base: position 98,701,344 of record NC_079158.1, read on the forward strand.
CAGTGGGCCTGTCCAACTGCCTGACTAGCTGTGAATTTCGGATGGTCTGGTGACAGCAGATGATATTCAAGGATACTTATATTCTTCCTTGGAGGCATGAGTTATGGGTCTTTATCCAAATATATCTACCTCAACCGAGTGGTCTGTGTATCACCTAACTGCAGAAATTCTGAGTTCGTTGATTTACAATGGAGTTGTTAATGCTTATCTGAGAGTAAGACAACTAAAACTGCAACGAGCTAAAATGATGAATCTATTATAGGCCTAATATATCAAAATTTACAATTTATTTGAAATAAAAGCTCCTTGGAAATTTACACATTTATTAGAAGTTTATACGTTAAATTATAAGTCTATACATCGTTAGAAGTATATACATTTATCTCTACTATGCGCATCTACAAACGCATGTCTGCAAATAGATCTGCCAATTTGCTAAACATGCGCACATATGAACAGAATAACTAAAAAAAGCAGCATTTAAATAAATGAAATTTGATACGCGTTCTTGACATCAAGATTAGACATATTGTTACGAATTTTACCGGGGGTTCGTTTGGATAGTGGGAGTTATATGGTGTGGAGAACGCTCAATCAGCAGGCGGCAGTAGAAAATAAAACAACGACGTTTATTTACATGAAGACACACAAGACAGCACAAGGACGACAACTATATACATCACAGAAGACGATTATCTTCAGCCGAGACGTGCAGCATACAAGACTCTCTACTGCAGACAGTAGCGCACAGCTTAGTTCAGCACTAGTTTCACTCCGTCGCTGCTCCGCTTATTTCTGGAAGGCCAGTTCTTTAGCGTCGATTCCGACTACTCTCGCGCTCAATTCACCGTCGATCCCGCCTATTCATCTCTGTCGCTTCCGACTATTCTCGCACTCCACTGGTTCACGACTACCCGGCAGCTGCGGCTGCTTCCTTTTATAGGTCTCAGGAGGCGGGGCCAGAAGCCTCTCAACCAATCAGGAGCGTTCGAGGCGTAACTCGGTTCCTACTGGACGGCTCGGGAAAATTCTCGATGTTTCAGGTATAACCTATTTTGGCCCCAAATTCGTAGCCAAGTCGCCAAATGGTAGCCAAGTTTGTCACCAAGCTCTGGGACCTCCTATGGAACCAACTATGCTGGGAAGCCGCATCACAGATTCGTAACAATATCATAGAGTATTTACAAATAAATTATATAACTAGGCATACATTATTTACAAGTAAATTATATATCTAGACATATAAATAATCATCCAAATATATAACAAGTTTTGGATTTAATTGTCCAAAATGAAGAGGTGCAAATGTATGCACGATTATCGTTACTGTTAGGAAGCTTAACCCAAAATGCGCCAAAATATGTGTAAGGAGAAAATGGAGAGAAATATAGTGAAAATATTGTAATCGTCAAAGAATTCGAATTCGAGATTTGACGAATCTCCAAATTTCAAAACTCTTTGAACACAAAATATACATTTTTGGTACTATGATTGTCTGTCTGAGAACACGATAGGTCAAAAACGCATTGAGTTAGATGAATGAGAATTGGTATATTGACTTTAAAACAAATTTATATATTTCTATCAAATTTTGAACTAAATCCAATCAGAGGAAGTTTAATTGTCTTGTTGTAAGAGTACAAGTGAACTGAAATAATATTTAGTAAACAGATTTAACATTAAAAACGTAAATATCTATTAAATTCATATCAGATCAATCAAAAAAGAGGAAAAATACCAAAATCCTACTTAATTTTAAATTAAATTAAATTTAAATTAAATTTTTTAATCGCATGAATATGCACATTTTAATCCTCCAAAGTATATTTATATCAAATCAATAGATCCAAGTGAGAAGCCAACTCACTTGGATCTACTGTTACTCACTTGGATGTACTGTTAAAGGACCAACAAATTTACATACACATATTTTATCTTATTATTTGTAAAGATTACATATGCATAAAAACTATACTTTAGGATAAAAATGGCATAAATGTGCGAGTATTTTATAATTCCTGAAACAATTCTAAGTGAAATAATTATCTAAAAATGTTTCTGAATTGCAATTCAACTATGCAGTCACAAAAACGAATATTTCATAATTTGTAAAGTTTTCTAATTAAGAATATCATCATTTAAAGTATTTTTTTCACCAAAAAAAAATAGTTGAATTTTTTTGTAATTTTTTAAAAGAAGAAAACGCCATTTTTTAAAATCATTTTTCCTAGGAAATATTTCTATTTATTCATATATTTTTCTTTTTTCTCGTTCTCATTTAAGCAGTTATAATAAGAGGTAGTACACGTTTAAATGGTGAGAATGCGTATGCGTTTATAACGTAGAGTCTATTAGGAAATAGCAAATTTACGATTGGGCAGACTATGCTACTTACTGCCTACGGTAGCTGACTTGAGAGAGGACCACATACAGATCGAATATGAAAATGTTCAATACCTTCATTTAATTAATACGTTCAATACTTTCAATATGTTCATTTAGTTATTACTGCAAATATAAAAAAGTAAGTATCTGCTTAAATATAATTTTGTTCAAACGTGAATACCGCTGAGTCGTGATTAATAATAAACAAATAAATAAAAAACTTACAATTTCACGAAGTTACTAATAAAAATAATTAACTAACCCTAGTTCTTCAATTTGCAGGTTACATAAGATACGATGCCTAAGAGGACTTCAAAATACCTAAATACGCCACTGGTTTTATGCACTTATCAATTACGTAATGCGAATTACGAATTGAATTACAATTATGAATTAAGTTAGTTCTGTAGCTATAACCCTAAGTTAATTCGCTTGTAAGAATTAAAGAATTTCGCGCCGGCGTCCTGGCATAGGGGTAGCGTGTCTGGGTCCGTGATCTGGGTGTCCTAGGTTCGGGCAAGGTTGTTCTTCATCTGTTCTATCTCTGATATGTGTGAATGTGCCCCTGTATAAAAAGGGGTTGTGCAAGCGAATGTAATGAGTCAGTAGCTGAGACGTACTCTTGGACCAAGTTGGCGCTACTAAAATAAGAGACGCTCCCTTGGCTTAAAATTGCTTCGTCACCGATTTTGTCCATGGCAAGTGCCATTATAAACAACAAAAAAGAATTTCGCATGAATCAAGTTTAAATAAGGATTCATTTCTGAAAAATATAATTTCGAAATTTTTTGCTGCAATCATTTCTTTTTTTCATGTTATTAAAAATTGAGGATTTTTTTAATTCGAAATCCTTTATTATCCAATTTGGGAAATTGTAAACACTTCAAAGATTAAAAAATATAGTAAAAAGTTTTTTTTTTTTTTTTTTTTTTTTTATGATTATACAAAAAAAAAAAACCTATAAAAAATAAGTAAATAATTTTGACAGACAAGAACTCTGTGTTTGCTCAGAAAGAAGTAAACACTAACGTTGACACTTGTTTGTAAATAAAACATTAATTTATGTCAGCAAGGCAACAGATGAACCTTATGAAAATTAGTCATGCATCAAGTTTTTTCAGACTTTTTTTTTACTACCCACTTAAGTTCAATGAGAAATATGGTAGAGATATGAATATAAAAGTGGATATAATAAACTATGCTTAGCACTTGCATTAGAAATATGCATTTGATCGTTTTGTGCGATGGCATAGCAAAATGTGCAAATGAAGTTTCAAAGTAAAATAGTGAAGGAATAAAAACTCAGGGTCAAATCGAGGTGATTCTGCGTCCCCCCCCCACCAAAAAAAATGCCAGAACAGTATCTTCATCGTACACGTTACATTCTTTTTAATTGTTCATCCTTTATTATAATATCCAAATAATTTTCTTCATCTTTTATCTCTACCTCTTTTTACATAGATTAGCATTTTTACTACTGCAAAAAAGTTTAATCATGATTATATAAATTTGAAAATTAATTCCGAAATAAATTCCAAAGAATGTTATAAACATAGATGCAAATAAATATATTTATTGCATCTATGTTCATAATATTTTATATGTTTATTACATCTATGTTCATAATATTCCATATATTTATTACATGTATGCGAATTATATACTATATATCTATGTTTATATAATTCTAGAATTGTATTTTATTTCATCCATGTTTATTTGTTCTACTATGAACATAGATGGAAATAAAATACAAATCGCTCGTTTGTTTCTAAAAGGTTTTATATTTATTCCAAAATTTTAAGCAATCACGGAAATATAATAACATAATTCTTTTATTTATTTGGCAGTAGATCATACTGATTTAATATAAACTTCATTAATTCATTTTTGTGCACCTTCCCTGTGCCTGTATTCTTGGAGCATGCAGTCTCGACTCTCTACTTTTACGGCTTGCCATAAACTAAAAGAATAAATGTATAAATGAAAAAACTTTTTCATTAATGTATTAAAAAGAAGAAAAAAAAACTTTTTATTGAAAATCAAGAAATCGAAACAAAGTTTTAAAAGCGCGTGGGACAGATAAATAGGGCTTCAAATTAATTGAAGTTAAAATTAATTGAAGCTTCAAGTTAATCAAGCAATCATGTTGCATTATAATTTTAATACAATGATTGTTCAGTATTTTTCAGCATTTGTTGTGGCATCAGAATTCATTTTTTTTTTTTTTTTTTTTTTTGCTTTATGCGCCAAGTTATTGCAATTTTTGTTTTAATTTCCAAATTTCTCATAAAAATATTTTTCCTTTTTAATGCATCGATTTAAGTATTTTAAAATTATATTTATTATTATTTTCTACTTAGTCTTTAACATCTTTCAAACTGAAAGCTTGCAAATATTATGAATTCTAAAAATTAACTTCTTAATTTAATTTCAAGAAGGTATTTTTAAAATTATATTTTAGGTAAATTAATATTTTATTTGATAGCTTGAGAGATCAACTGTTATCAAAATATTCTATAACAATCGGGAACTACTAATTTTGATTGTACTAGAGCTCGGTACTCTAGGTACAATTCTATGCCATGACGTGAGGGAAAAAATAATTAAAAAAATTCCACCCCTTTTTTACATGAAACATACGAAGTTAAATAAAAGAGTTTAAAAAGAAATGTGTTGAAAACCATCCCAAGAGTTTCCTCTTCAGTCACATTTTGCAACCTTATGCAGACACATTACGAGGTTCTCTTTCAATAAGTCAGTTTAGTTTAATAAATTACCAAATATTTAATTCAATACGCATTTAATATTTATTTTGAATTAATTTTTTAATTTTGTAAAAATGAATATCTTATTATTGATTTATTATGACTTATGTCTGCGAGACATACACATTTGTACATGTCATACATAGTATTATTTAAGCAGGTTACTCGGTTCTTATAAATATACAAATTATAAAATGAATGAAGTAAAAAGATAAGAATATGATAGTTCACATTAGATAAAGTGTTAATAATATCCTAATAATAAATAGAGTTTAAATTTTTTACAAATTCATTTGTAAACTAGACAAATAATATCTCTTTAAATGACCTGCTTGATGTTCCTTCTTAGTCTAGAGGTCTTTGGCAGCTGCCTAGTCTGACATCCGCCCCTCTATCTCCAGCCTTCTAATTTACTTGTACATTGTATTGTATTTTCGTGTCCAAAGGGATGCGTTTGCATTCTGAAACAGTTCTTCTTTCTTTAGACCTATCTCACATAAAACTGACATAAATCAACAATTATAGCGTATATTTCGCTTATTAAAATTAATCATTCTAGCCCGATTTTTTTCCGAATTATTGGATACATACATACGTACAATAAAAAGTATTCCAAACAGAAAGTCAACTAGTTGACAGATTTGGTTCATATTTTGATACAAAATTTCAGTAGTGATCCGAATTAAATTGATCTAAATCATTACGTTCTTCGATTGTCATGATCACATATAAACGAACGGACAAACTTCTAAGAAAAGGTCCAAAATTATAAGGAAATCTGCAAATGTAGTGTTAAGACAATATACGTAATTTTGTTAATAAAGTTTCGTTGATTACGTTTACATACAGATGGATATAATTCTAACCAACGTGAATGTTCTTCACAAAATTTTCTTTTATACACTCTAATAAACTACCCAAAATTATACGGAAATCTACAACTGTAGTATTAAGACTGCATACGTAATTTTGTTAATACAGCTTCATTGATTACGTTTACATACAGATGGATATACTTCTAACCAGCTTGAATATTATTCCCAAAATTTTCTTTTATACACTCTAATAAACTCGCCATATTAGGGAAACTTCACATGGCAATGGCGCACAATTGTTAGGAAACATTAACTTTTGAAAGGATTATGCATTTTTACTATATCTGTCCTGCCATCCTTGGCGAGTTATTTGTAGATCAATCCCTAGAAAGTGTTAATAGTATCCAAAAATCGAATTTTGTCATAGACACGTTTTTTTTCAACCGATTGTAACAAAAATTTGACATAAAAGTCACAAAATCCCATACCAGATTTAATATATTTAAGTGCTTTTGAATTCACAGCGCTTTTGAATTATTGCGTTTGCGCGCTTCTGAAAGTACAGACCGATAGACAGTCAATCGCTGGATGGATTTAGCTAAAACTTTGTTAGGTGTCTATTCCATAGATACTAAAACTGTGTATCGAATTGTGTCCAATTAACTCTTTTCGTTTTGTAGTTAAAGTTTTAACTTATATTCGGACAGCCAGGCAGACGAACTTCTTATGAACAGATATTACTGAAAAATAGATAGAAATCTGCAAATTTGGTATAAAGATCACATACCAACCTTTAACTGTCTAGCTCAAAGCACTTTTGAGTTATATTTGACATGGACAGACAGATATTTTCCAAAAATATGTTTTTTGATCTCAGGGAGATCTGAAACGTGGAGATTGGTCACAATTTCGAGTCACAATGTCACAATTTCGAGTCAAATTTTTGGACAATAACTATACTTTCTCTGTTCTACGTTTGCGAGAAAGTAAAAATGACTTATTTGATCTCAGAGAGATTTAAAAATGTTGAAGATTTATCAAAATCTCGGAATGGAAATTTTTAGACGAATACAGATATGCGAGGAAAAAAATGCATTTCATTTTTCAATTCATTTCCGTAAAACAGATAATACAAAGAAAATTCTTTCAAGAGGAGATCTGACGCCACTGAACCACATAAAATGCTGACTTTGTGGGTGAAAATATAGTGAAGAATAATGGCAGTACTGTCTATTTGTTACAAGAATCGTAGTCTCCGAAAAGTCTACAATTCTACATTGACGGAAACGGATCTCGGTTAACTTTTTTTGTTAGATATTTGCAAGAAATTCACAGTTGTAGCCACTGTTTTAATACTAACCATAACTGACTGATGACGTCAGAGACAGCACCCTCTGAAGCCTTGTGGCTCTATGACTCAATTCAGGTCAGACGACGGCATATACTGCATACTCTTACATCTATCTTAAAATTATTCCAAAATCTTGTAAGTAAATCATTTGTGTATAAGGAAACCTGTAAATAAATAACTGTTGCACTAATTTGAACTTTTTACTGAATCTCTTAACGACCCCACATAGTAGTTCATGGAAATTTTACATAACATCTGACAATGGGAAAGCATTTTCCCACTCTTTCTTAATTTCGCGAGCTTAGTTTAGTTATATTAACGTCCCGTTGTAGAGCAACACTAGGACTTTTTTGGGACGGACCTCGTAATTTTGAACCGTGGTCAGATTACGAGGACGACACCTGAGCTGGCACCCCTCTCTCCACACCAGTGGAATTACAGCAACGGACCCCCTTACACGACGGCTCTTTGGTCTCGAACCTGAAACCCTACGGCTCAAGAATCGAGACCGTACCACCAGGGCCCCTCTTAATTTTGCGAATTCCCCTCTTAATTTTGTTTGTGAGATTAAAACTTATAGGCGAGAATAATTGGAAAAAAAAAGGGCTAAATTTGACAATGAATTAATAAATAAATAAATTTTTGAGCAGAAAAGGTTGAATTATGAGTAAAATAAAGACAATACTATCATCTAGTAAAATCTAATTAAAACCAGCCTGAGTAGTCTCCCCAAAACTTTCTCGCATACTCTTTAATAAACTTGTCATGCCAGAGACCGCCTTAGATGGCATTATCGCACAATAGTTACGAAATATTAACTTTTGGCGTGACTTTAACATTTTTACTCAAACTATCGTGTCATCTTTAGGGAGTTATTTGGCGATATTATGGCATAAGGTTAATTGTATACAAAAATCGAATTTGTGTTTTAGACACATTTTCCTTAACCGATGGAAACAAATATTTGATACAAAACTGAACACACAGCCACAAGATCCCATATCAAATTTGATGTATTTAAGTCATCTTGTTTTTGAGTTATCGCGTTTACTTGTTTCTCAAAGTACAGACTGACATACAGACAAGCCTTTATTTAACTTGACTCAAAACTTGACAGGAGTCTACATTATAGATGTTACATCTGTGTACTGTATTTTATCGATCTAGCTCTCTTCGTTTTGTAATTATCGTGTTAAATTATATTCGAACAGCCGGACAGATGAAGCTCTTCAGAAGGGATTTTACTTAAAATTTGATAGAAATTTGCCAAAGACCGTATACCAAATTTAAACAATCTAGCTCAAAGCAGTTTTGAGTTATCTTTGTCACAGACATTTTCCAGAAATGTGTTTTTCGAACACATGGAGGTCTGAAACGTGAAGATTCGTCAAATTCTCGAATTCGAATTTTTTTTATTTTTTTTTACTATCACTATAGAGAAAGTATAGCATATACGAGAAATATACTCTGCATATACGAGAAAGTAAAAAAGTGGTTACCCATTGTTTCGTTAAATTTCCATAAAACAAAGATATCTCCTACATTTTTTTTTAAATATATAGTGATATGAATTTGAATGATTGATTTCTCATATTAAAATACTGTTTAATATTACACCAGATCTACCAAGAATGGATTTCCAAATTTAGAATTATATGTTGATTATGCTTTAATTTCTTTGTAAATCTGACAAGGAAATCAAAAATTAGCAAAATTATTTTTTATATATAATTATAATTATTTCTATAGAATTAATTGAATTTTCTAACAGTTTTTATCAAAAAAATTTAACATATCGCTGAAATCAATTAATAGAAAAATGAATATGTTTTCTGAAAGATTTTTAATTCAGCTTTAATTTTTAATCTTCCACTGAAATCTTTTTTCTGATTGGATTATATTATTTACGCAGCTGTTAATAGCAATCTAGTAGTTAAATTTTATTAATAACCATTCTTGTGTCCCTGCACTTTGATTGCCAGTTCCTTGTTGCAGTACTGGATTCATAGCAAAATATATTTAAACAAAATAACATGAAACGGTGATCCAGCTGTGTGATATGGAGAATTTTCTTACTTTTGTGGATGATTCTTTCTAAGAATGACATCCACTTCGGTATCCTCTGGAACCATTGTATTGTAATATATCTCATGATTGTATTTGGGATACAAGGATCTATATGATTCTGGCGGCCCTTTGGCGGAAGAGTAACCACAGATCAGGAGAAGTTGGAAAAGAATTGCCAACAGCATGGTCGTTGTCGACGGAACTGAAATAGAAAGAAAATTCATTGCACATGAAATATATATAAAGATACTTCAAATAAATATAAATTTATCAAAATAAAGTATTATTAATTTTATTTAAAATGATTTGCATATTTAGCAAAGCTAATAGTTAAAGATAATTTATGGTGAAAATACATGCGGTCATAAAATAATTTTCTATGCTTGGAAGCATTTGTAGCTAAAATTAATGATTGAAATGAACCAAATTTTATATAAAGATAATGAAAGCCATGGATTGACAAATTTCAAAAAAAAAAAAAAAATCGAGGAAAAAAATTTAATAAAAAAAATAACAACAGTCGCCGTTAGAATATTACTCAGCTCTATCAGAACCAGAAAATTGAATTATGCAAAATTTCATTTAAGTTCGAATGGTAAAAAATGCACATTCAAAAAGGAATGACACGCAGTATGAAACTGACAAAAAATTTCTTTTACTTATCGACCTTAAGCTTACATTTTAATCTTTGTGTAGAAGATATTATATATATATATATATATATATATATGTGTGTGTGTGTGTGTGTGTGTGTGTGTGTGTGTGTAATATTATTTTGTTTGAAGCAGAATGCAGGTTTGATAAGCAGTGAAGAGTCTTTGTATTTTTTAATTTTGTTTTATTCTCTCTCAGGAGGCAGGCATGATTATTTACAAGAAGGCGCAGCGCGACACAAAAGCAGAAGTAAAGAAGAAAGAAGGGCGAACCAAATGATTACTAGTCTTATATAACATGGGATTTCCGGCCACGCGCCAATTCAATACACATGATGATCTTTGACAAGGACACCGAAAGTATCATTTTCACTTGAGACATAGAAATGATTGCGCAGTAATTTTTTACACAGCTTCATACGTGAAATGGTATCAGGAAACAAGAGAGCACTTTAGAATCACCCCGACATAGGTCGAAGTAGGCAAAAATTTAGGAAATTAATTTAGATTAAATTAGATATTAAAATATCATTACATATATATTTATATATATTGCCGAATTCATATCCACATATCTTCCGCAGTATGTGTATGAAATTTGCTTTCATTTGCTTTCATTAATCAGTTTCATCCATCATTATCATTCAGTTGTAAACTAGAATCTCCATATAGGGAGAGTTCTTTATGGTGATCCTCTATCTTACATTCCACTTTTATAATAAAATGTGATTTAATATTTTTTAATAAAAAATCGAATTTAATAGGAAAAAATTATAGTTGGTAAAAGTCTAAATGTTGAAGATTATTATAAAAATGATAGAATTTTTTATTTTTTGAATATCAACAAAATCAACTAAGGAATCTGCGAATTTGTTTCTTTTTCAAGTTCAATTCGTAACGATGATGGCTAACAAAGTTTTAGCGCATCTCTTATCAGGAACTGATTATTTTCTACGACTATAAAAAGAAATCAGTTTAAAATAATATATGTAAAATTAACTTCTTGCAAATAAAAAAAAAACTATTAACTACAAAATAATCAAAATTTTACAATAAAGCTTTTAAAAGAAGAAGCTGAATTTTTCACAAAATTAAAAGTTTTTACTCAATACTATATATAAATATTTTTTCTAATAAATTAAAAAGGATTAAATTTGTAATGCAAAAACACGAAAAGAATAAAGTATACTCGAAATGTAAGAAATATAGAATTAACTCTTATATCTCATAAACATCTAATCAAACATCTTTTGTCTCTAAAAATAAAACTTTAAAAAGTAGAAATTGTTTATTTACATTAAATAAGAAACACATTTATCGAACCTATTTAAATCCATTCGAGTTTAAAAATGAAAAAAAAATATTTAAGTGCTTGTTTTTAAAAGATGAAAGTGAAGATTTATTTGTTAAATTAAAAATTATAAAAGGGTTAAGGATACATCTATTTTTACACTTCTCCAACTATGAAAAAACAACTACTGAAAAAAATTCGCTTCCCAAAAGTGCGATAAGAATACTAAACTACTTGAAGTTTTAAGAAACACTTTTTCTCAGCAAAAGATGGAAACCCCGAAATCTGACAGCCTCACTTTGTTTACCCGTATTAAGTAGATCCTCTTTCGTGGCAGTAACAACGTCCCTAAATCTTACGTTTTGGGTTGACAAGGCTGCATTTTCTCAAGCCAATCCGGAAGCACTGATGAAACCCGCGGAAATTTGTCGCTCTGACATTTACACCCGCCCAAAACAAAAGCAAAGAAATGCACCAGCAGATAAAAATTCTGACTTCACACCATACGCAAGCACAGAAAGTAGAAATATAAAAAAGAAAAAAACGAGCTTTTAAAACACGACCTCTGTGACTTCTGTTATAATTTTACCCCTTCAGATTCTACTTTAAAGTTTTGATTTTGTTTTTCTGCAACGCCAGCCAACTCGTCTGAGGCGAGAGATTTGTTTTTATTCAGTCCGCTCTATTCATTATACATTGGCGATGAATTGCCAGATATGGAACGCCAACTAAGACTCTTTTATGTTTGCTTTATTTTTTTTTTCTGTCAAATCTCTTTGATGAACCGTCCGGCCAGATAAAATATATCGGTAGTGTTTGTAAACGAAAAGTTATCAAACATTGAGGGCATTTCCTAATTGGCTGATGTTTGCTATATGTCTAAAATTAGCTTCCCATTGCTGCTGAGAATTAGCTTTTAATAACATAATATAAAAACACGAATATGCCTGAATATATGCATATATTATTTCATTAGTAGTAAATTATTACTCTGTATTGTATAATTCTAGTTCATCCTGCTGATAGTGTCCAGAAATTTTAAGTATCATAAATAGTATTTTTAATTAGCAGAATATTTATAAATTACTTTTGCTTTGTCAGTAAACATTTCAGATGAATTTATTTCATATTTAGGTTTTGACAATAAATTTTTTTTTCTAAAAAAATTAATATTTTCAGAGATTTTTATTTTTAAACCTATAATGAGACTTCAATTAAATGAAATTAATTTTTAAACTTATCGTTGTAATTTCGCTTTATTTATTTGTTTTTTTAATTCTACGATAATCATTTTTCTTCTTTAATGTGGATTTTAATTTTAATTTGTTGATGTCAAGTTTATTTTATGAATTGGTAGTATAAAAAATGAAAACCTTGAGTTCATATCATAAAATCGTATTTCATCCAATATTCAAGTAAAGCAGTAGATATCTCTAATAATTTTATTTTTTCCCTCATTTCAGTGCCACTGATCAGCAAACATTTTAAATGATTTAATTTCCTGTTAAGATTTTGTTAATGAATTTTTTTTCGAGAAAAAGTTAATATTTTTAAAGATATTTTATTTTTAAGCTCATAGGAAGACTTCAATTAAATGAAATTAATTTTTAAGCTTATCTTTGTAATTTCACATTTTTTTTTTTTTTTTAGTTCTACGATAATTACTTGTCTTTTTTTTTCCCTTAAAGATGTAATTTTATTTTAATTTGTTGATATCAAGTTTACAAATTAATTGTACAAAAATAAAATGAGTACGAGCTTATATCATAAACTTGTATTTCATTCAATAATCAAGTATAGTAGTAGAAATCTATAACATTTTCCTTTTTTCTCTTTACCTGAATATGATTAATTTTCTTTTGAGTTTATGAAATCATTTCAAGGAACTACTTACAAATTAAAAGAAGAAACGAATAAGTGGAATTCAGATTTCCAAATTTGACATTTTTGTACAAAAAAAGGGGGGGATACAGTTTTATTAAAAATGCTGTCCAAAAAAAAGCGTGGCAATAAGTGCTCATATTTTTACAACTGATAAAACTTCAGTAACTCTTTTAAATATGTAAAAATGTTTAATGATTGGTATTTCTATCTACTTAATATCGTTACCATAAGAGAAATCATAAAAAGCCATGTTTCGTGTGAATCAAATTGCTTTTAAATAAAACAATAGGCTTTCCGTAATAATTTTTAACATCAATTTTTATGTTAATGCAAGGTATTGTAAAAATCTGTTGTTTTCGAAACCTTGGGAAAACAAGCTGAAAGCATTCGTGCATGCTATAGTGGAAAAATGTGGAAGACAGAGCAAACCACTCATTTATGCTGATTCATAACTTTAACCTTTGTAGGATACGAAATTACAAAATTAGTTTTTATTTCGAATCGACGAAAGACTATGAAATTTTCATAACAAAAGAGTATCAAAGAGCTAAAATAAAATAACTTTATTTAATTGAAATTATATATTGTAATGTTAGGCAGCGCGATAAGTTTCAAAATATTATAATTTTCATACATTTCCGACCTTTAAATAAAACAACAATATATGTATATATATTGCTGCTTTTATTTCCTGTATAATTCAAAACTTTAAAAAATAAATCCAATTTATCCATCATTGGGCATAAGATAGAAGAGATATGACTATGTAGTGGCAGGATAGATGGATAATGTCGAGCAAAGGACGCATAACATACGAATTCATACTGGAAAGAAAAATTATAAAAAGAATATTTCACCCGATGATAGTGCAAATTATATCGGGACAAGGAAGATTTCCAGAATACTTCTACAGATTCGGAAGGATGCAAGACAACACATGTGTAGGTTGGGAAATAGGCTCTGTCCAGCATCACATAACATAATGTATCGAACTCAAAGAGATCAGAGGAAATTAATATGGATAGTAATTTTAATAAAATATTACAATACTCTGGGAATTTAAACATATTAAAAGAAATGATGGAAAAGATTTCTAGCCTTTCACCAACGGTCTGAAGATTCTTTAAACTTTTGTTGGTAGTTGTTTTCTTATGCAAAAATTTGGATAGTTAATGAGCACAACCGCCAGTCACAATAATTCCTGTTTATACGGTTTAGTTCTGGGGTAATGGGGTAACTGGCTGTAATTTAATAAAAAGGCCGTGAGAGTTAAGCTAGGTGTGGTTATAGGACTTGAGTTGATGTAGGATTGTCATGTGCGCTGAGATCGGATTAACTATTAGAAATTTTCTGGGGGTGGGAAAATAAACTGCATTCCTATTTTGCAGCGAAGTCAGATTTCTATATCAGATATTAATTAGATGTTCCAGTTCCTTTGATGAATCAAATTTTTTGAACTGTTCAGGTTCCTTGATGAATCAAACTTTTTGAACGGTTCAGGTTCCTTGATGAATCAAACTTTTTGAACTGTTCAGGTTCCTTGATGAATCAAACTTTTTGAACTGTTCAGGTTCTTTGATGAATCAAACTGTTTGAACTGTGCAGGTCCTTTGATGAATCAAACTTTTTGAACTGTTCAGGTTCTTTGATGAATCAAACTTTTTGAACTGTTCTGTCCATGAGTTTTTGATTCACGGGTTTTACTCAGTACGCTAATCATTGCAGGATTAGTCCTTAAAGACCAGAACAAAGTACGAAACAAGCAAGAAAAATAAAACAGAAAATAATATTACAGATTCGAGCTCTGTCCAAAAGCACCAAAATTTCTGACTCTTCCAAATTCAGGGACTAGCGCAAGAAGTTGCTGTTTGAAAATAATCTCACGCTAACATGAAATTTTGACATCAAGATTATTTTTTTTTTCACATGAAAATGCGTTTACTATGAAATCCACAATGCATAAAAAAATTGCAGTTCTGGTAATTAATTTATTTTAATAAGTTGAAATGGCAATTAGTAGATTGAAAAATGCGTAACAACTCGGCCATAAAAATAAAATTTGAACTCTCAAACAATTTGTCTTTTGAAGGTTAGAATCGCTCACGCAAATGACCGTGTTCAAAGATATTTGTTAAAGCTGCTCCATTGAATCTATGCATATCGATATTGGTAGCCCACATATGTTTCATTAGCGTTTCCTCCTCAATCAGGATTAGGCAACTCGCTCATCTCATGAATCGGTTCCAGAACTGTGAACTCATTGTGCTTCTACTCACTCTCAAAAACCTCAATCCGAACATAAATCACGTAAGTAGGGCTAGTAAGATTAGGAAGTTAATTTACGATGCTTTAATATCGGAAGGCACATCACAACTCGTTCAGTTACCTCTGATTCTGGAAAGAAGAAGAAGAAAAAACACTGGAAAACAATGAAACAAACCTTCTCCTTGTCCGAATCTCTTTTTTCTTTTTTTTAAGAATGCAAATCCTCAAATCGCGGTTAAAGTCGTGGCGGCAACATTTTCCCTTTGGGGTCAGGGCTAACCCCAAAAAGCCGCCGCAAGAAACAAGATGGGAAAAAAAAAACGTTAGAAAACTCGCGCACTTTATTGTTCCAGTGACGTCACGTTCGCACACCCCTTTCTTCCCTCCCAAAAACGCGGTCAACCCCAGTTGTGACCCGATTCAAGATTTGTACGAATAATATTATGATTGCTTTTACTTCTAGTTTTGATTAATAGTCCAAAATAATGTAATTAGTCGCATTACGCGGTATCAGAAATAGGTTCTGTTTTGTCGTTTTATGTCACAGTGTTGATTTTTTGAAAGGAGGCTTGTTGTGATGACCTGTTGATCAAAGGAGGGGGGAATCGACACGCCCTGGCTGGACAATGGTAATGAATAGCCCTTTATGCTGCCGACGGTGATAAATGGACTCAAAGTGGACCGGTCATTTGCTGAGAATGAGGTATTTTGCCTTATCTCGATAATCTACCTGGATTAATGGGTTTTAAATAAAAGAGATAAAGACTTGTAACTTTGGATTCCGTTTATTCTGTTACCGGTTCATGAAAATTTAAGTTTTTATCAACTCGGCTGATCATTTTGCCTTTCTATTATGCCATTTATCAACTTAAATAAAAGTCCTTTCGACGGCATTTATCAACACATTTATCGTAAAAAGAATGGGGAAAAGAATGGAGTTTTTAGCTTGGAATTGCGCTAATTGTAATATCATAGAATTTACTTCTCCGATCTTTCAAAAATAATTTTCGCTTTTAAATATTCAAATCTATTTATTCGTTGTTTCTTGTTCCAGTTCTTTTAAATTCGAAAAAATAAGTGGAAAAGGAATAGTAATTAAATGAGATTAAAATTCTTTCACAAATAATCTTTTTATCTTGAGTTAAGCTTGACTGATTATCATGTTGATGTTTCGATATAAATAAAAAAACGACCAGTTTATTATTTTTTAAAAATAATAATCTAATAAGAACATCTTTCCCACGAATCTGCGAAAATATAAAAAAAGTATATTGCTGTTTTTAAGATTAAATAATAGCATATATATATATTCTTAAATTATAAGCTTTTTTTGCGCTATCTCTAATTTTAAAATTTACACATACAACTAATGAAATGTTATGCTTTATACATGCGCAGATGTTTAAAAATAATTATCACTATCTGTTTAAATACAGGTTGTCCCAAAAAAATGTATACACATTTTAGCAGCTGATAACTAAGTTATTTCTTCTTTCTTTACGGACTGAACCCATTGAACCGAGTGATGGCAGACAGACTTGAATTTGAAGAAAGGAAATTTATTCTAAAATGCTACTGGAAGTATGAAAATGCAGTAGAAGTGCAAAGACAATATAAGAGGGAACCACCTACACGAGTTACCATCACTCGAATTAGAGATGTTTGAAGCTGATGGAACTGTTCAAGACGTCCATAAACCTGCAACAGTTGTTCAATTGAGGGCACCATTGAACATGAATGTACGAATATCCCAAGGGAATTGTTCCATCATGTGTGCTATTCCATCGTTTCGCGTTGTCAGCAGTGTCTGGAGCAGAACGGACATCAGTTCGAGAACATGCGATAGCAAGACAATAGAATGATATTTGTAGAATCTTTTACATGTTGAAAATTATTTGAATTATAATAAATCCCAAATTTACAATTATTTAAAGTGTGTATACATTTTTTGGGACACCCTGTATTATATTGAAATTGTTAATAAAATTTCATGAGACAAGCAAAGTCCCTACTTTAATCATGGCCCAATTTTTAATTTTAATTATTTTTTTCAACAATTAGAGACGCGCGTATATTTCTACTGGAAAAATACATTAAATGAAAAAATTCTTTATCATGTTTTAAATTATTTGTGTCAATGAATGAATTCTGACTTTATTTACAATCTCATGGTCCTATCAATCATAATTAAAAAAATATATTTGGCCTACTAACATTAAAAATTACTGGGTAATTGTCTCCACGAAACTTCCTCGTGCGTTTTCTAGTAATGGTATTATCACCTTATTAGAATTGGGTAGTAAAGTTGTGGATATTGTGCGAGACCATGAAGTCTTCGAGTTCCCAGATTATCATTTTCAAATATTAGGGTTGTGTACTTCATAATATTATAAAGAAAACCGATAGTCCTGAATTAATGGTCTGGATATGGTTACAAAAGATCGAACTTCGACGTGAATTTAACGTTTTCACCAGATTTAGCCTTCTGTCTCTGGCGATTAACCATTATGAGAAGATCAAATTGTATTTTGGACTTGATTTGTTTTTCCATCCGATTGAAACTAAAATTTTATACAGAATTATAAGATCGTATACCAAATTCCATTTATTTGAGGCATTGCTTTTTTGGGTTATTATGTTTACATGCATATGAAAGTACAGAACGCCTAATTATCAACTTTTCGACAGATTTGGATAGAAAATTTATATGGATCTACATTTAAAATGCTAAAACTTTGTACTAAAAATCATCTATCAGTTCATTGAATTTCGCGGATACCATGTTTATTTCCATTTTGAAAGCCGTTCAGACAAACTCTCAAGGGATTTTGTTCAAAATTACTTGAAAAATTAAAAATTTATTTCGTACAAAATTAGTAGAAATTTACAGATTTGATGTAAAGACCATATACTGAAAATCATTCGTCTAACCCAAATTGTTTTTAGTTCCCATGTTCACAGACAGACAGATATAGCTCTAAAAATATGTTTTTCGGACTAAGAGAAGCCTGAAACTTAAGACATTCTTCAAAATCACAAATTCGAATATGTTGACGATTACAATAATTTCTCTCTGTAAACTTCGTATGTGAAAAAGAAAAGTTTGCTTTCCTGTGACAAAAATGGCGAAATATGAAAGATTTGTTTTCACAACTAAGTTTGATTACATTTAGTAACGAAGCTAGAAGTACCTGTAGCTAGAAGAAAAAATCTTGGCGAGTTTGTAATTTGGATATTCACCTCAATGAAATAGTTAACAGTGCGAGTTGGCGATTTTCATTTTCCAATGACTTTTTCAAAATAAAGGAAAATGTCTCAACCTTAAGTTTATATATATATATATATATATATATATATATATATATATATATATATATATATATAGCTGTCATTCCTAATTAGTTGAACCGATATCCTTACATTTAATACATGTAGTTCTTATATTATTCTAACAATGCTTAATTGTTCTTATTTAACATATTACGCTCCAGGTCAATCATCGACTTTGAGTAGCCTTTCCGACCGGACCGAGTCAGATACCAGTGACTGACAGTATATTTTTAGTCCAAACCTCATCAGTCGCTTATGACTGGCAGTATATTTTTTGTTCCGGAAATATCAGTAATCAGGAACTGATAGCATGGTTTTTGTCAATACTACTTCAATCAACGATGATTTTTATTACACTTTTTAACCAAGCCGCGTTCTTCACCGAGAACTGAGAATATATTTTTTTGTTCAGGTCACACCATTCACTGTTGACTGATGATATACAAATTAAATAATTATATATATAATAATAAATTATAAATAATTTGGGGGTCATCTAAATATTTTTTGCTACCCCCAAATTTTTTTAATGAATATTATTGAACTATACTGGAATTAGAATCGCAGACAACTGATTGATGAGAAAGCACAGCTTTGCTTGCCTCCTTATCTCAAACTTGCACAGATTTAGAGCCATCAATGCATCGATGAAATTGGACATCGAACCGGAACCTTAAACAATTGTTTGACAAAAAAGCACTTTAAAACAATGCAGGGTACAAACTGTCATAAATATATGCAAGAGAACTATCCAGAAGTATGACATTGAGCCCTTATCTCAAACTTCTACAGATCTAGAGCCATCAATGCATCGATGAAATTGGACATCGAACCGGAACCTTAAACAATTGCTTGAGGAAAAAGCACTTTAAAACAATGCAGGATACACATTGTCATAAATATGTGCAAGAAAACGATCCAGAAGTATGACATTGCGTCCTTATCTCAAACTTGCACAGATTTAGAGCCATGAATGCATCGATGAAATTGGACATCGAATCGGAACCTTAAACAATTGTTTGACGAAAAAGCACTTTAAAACAATGCAGGGTACAAATTGTCATAAATATGTGCAAGAAAACTAACCGGAAGTATGACATTGCGTCCTTATCTCAAACTTCTACAGATCTAGAGCCATCAATGTATCAATGAAATTGGACATCGAAGGAAAGGTTGCTTAACCAGAAAAAGCACTAAACATGTTAAGATTTACGAGCATTTTACAAATCTTCGTGTAGATAAAAAGGAACCAAGCCTCGTCTACTGGTTCGCGAAGAATTTTTTATATACCTCATTTAATCTTGATATGGAATAAGAAAAAAAGTTTAAGAGCGATCCTATAAATATTAAGCAGGTACTTGAAGCAATTTGCTAGCATCTATCCGTCATCCACAGGACACGCGGGATTGGTACCAGTCACATGCATCGAGAAAACACTTCACTCTTATGTGATCCATCTTCCACATTCTGTACAAGTTTCTGAAATTCGGGAATGTTTGCATTTTGGTGATTGAACGACAAATAAGAGGCAGGCGTAGGCGAGCTCGGATCGAATGACCATTCATCATCGTTAGCTGGATGGCCGCTAAGTGATTCGCGTTTTTGGTTGACGCAAGAAAATCACGACCGAAAAATTTACATTTCATTACCTTCATTAAATGCTCAAGCCCAGACTCTTAAGAAAATTCGGTAGTTGTCGGGTGTTTAAGACAGACAAAAGGAAGTTTTCCATTAAAGTCGCCCTTCCATTTATCTTACAGGATCAAATTCCAATTTTTTTTTTTAAATTTAATTCCATAACAATCTTTTTTTTTTTTTTTTTTACAAAGAATGAAAGCAAATACTGAATTTCGTAAAACTAAAAAATTAATAATCAGATATTTTAAAAATTAAAATAATTTATTTATGCCATGATCTTAATACTATGATGACAGAATGTTCTGGGAAACACATAAGTTTAGATTCTTCGTCAATAAGACTGATTCACTATTTGGTATACATTTCTCAACTCTTTCCCCATTTGATTCTTGCAAAGAATGAAAACAAATACTGACGTTCTGAAAACTGTAAAATTAATAAAATGATATTTTAAAAACTAAAACAAATCATTCATGTCGTAATCTTAATACAGTCATGACAGAATATTCTGGAAAATACATGAGCTTAGATTGTTCATCAATAAGACAGATTTACTATTTGGTAAACCTTTCACAACTCCTTTTTCAGTTGATTCTTGTAAAGAATGAAAGCAAATACTGAATTTCATAAGACTGTAAAATGAATAATCTATTGTTTTAAAAACTAAAAACATTCTTTAATGTCATAATCTTGATACTGTGATGGCAGAATGTTCTGGAAAACACATGAGCTTAGATTCTTCGATAATGAGATTGATTCTCCATTTGGCAAACATTTCGCAGCTCGTTTTCCATTTGATTTCAACTATAGGATATCCAATGAATAAACTTTTGATATTAAAATTCAAGATTTTTATTTATAGGACACAGATATAGTATCTTTTCTACAGCGAAACTGAGCTTCAATAGACAGAAATGTGTATCCCATAAGACTGTCAATAGTATAAAAACGGGAAGTTGCGTCTTTGACATAACATGACCTTTTCGGTCTTAATCACCATCAGGGTAAAAGATGCTAGAGATATTGTGTTATTTTTTCATCGCTTAGATGTATTTTGGTTTAAAAATATAAATTCACTCGAGTTTTTACTCCATAGCAGTCTCAAATATTGACTCTCGGGGCATTTATAAGTAGTTTATAAGCTCTATATAAAAACAATGGTTTGTTGAACCTTTTTAAAAAGTAATGCAGCAAATAATTCAAATTGCTCTAAAACTTCCTTTGGAGGATTTTTTCTTTGTGATATTGTACCAGTTTTCACTTGCCACTTGTTATATTTGCTAGTTGTTGCGCTTTGTAAATAATAATTCAATAATGGATTAGAAATCTGAAATGGAAAAACATAAGAACAGAATAGAGAGAACATCATATTCGTCAGAAAACGGATGTATTTTTTACAAGAAAATATAAACTCTAGTTTTCCTAATTTTTAAATAGAAATAGCTGCATGCATAGACACGAGAAAAATTTGACGAGTCAGAAAAGTCTTAAAGTTGAATAATAATTCCGATATATTTTGAGTTAAATAATATAAAAACAGACAATTGTCTAGCTCTGCTAAAATAGACACGGCAAATAATTCAAATGTTTCTAAAAATTCGCTTTAACTTATGTTTATTTTAAAATATTGTGCCAACTTTTTATAATAAATGTGGTCTTTGACCGAAACTAATTTAGTTTAAACACACCCTAAAAACAATAATTCAAAAATGGCTGTTAAAATTTTCTTTGGAAAGAAAACATACAAGATGAATGTATGTCTCGGAAAAGGGATACTCTCATTTTTCAAAAACATCCTCCGTGGAACCTCATAAAGTTTAAACTTGTTTGTTTCTCTCAAATTTTCTTTTAACTGAGTCAAATCGTTGAAGGAAATGGCAATTAAGCCTCAAAAAACTTCTGAATGTGTTACAGAAAATTCCTAGAACTGCATGAAAAGATGTGAGAAAAGCATGTTGATGAATATCAAATCATAGTTTGCTAATATGTTTTAACAGAGATGTTTGGAGATAGATCACGTTAGCAAATGAATTGAAAAATATTGCAAGATATGACACAATAATTTAAAAGTGAAGTTGAAATTTTTTTGGGGAGTCAAAAAACTTACAGGAGGAGTGGGTATCTAGAAGAACTCAAAAATATCCTCCGTAAAGCCTCATGAACTTTTCGCTACTCTTTTTTTTTCTTTACCCATGTTAAATAGACAAGGAAAATAGAACTTAATTTCTTCAAAAAAAAAAAAAAAAAAAAAAAAGGCCTTCTAATATATTACAGAGTAATATTGTTAGCACATAAAAAAGAATTCTTAGGCAAATATTAAGTCTGTAAGCTGACTAATATGTTTCTAAAAGCAGATATGTTTGAGCTCAAATGGTTTAAGTACAGCGAATTGAGTAAAAATGATATAGAAAATAATTAAAATGTTCCAAAATATTTGTCAGTAATAACTCCTCCTATAAATATTTTATTTTATAAACATATTTGACTGATCAGTGCGTTGAAATACTGCACCAACTTTTTATAACAAGTAAACTTTTTGACTTTTCGAAAGATTTCTATTTTGATACATCCTAAAAGCAATAATTTAAAAGTGAAGTTGACATTTTTTTTGGGAGTCAAAAAATTTACAAGAGGAATGGGCATCTAGAAATGTTCGAAAATATCCTCCGTAAAACCTCATAAACTTTTCGCTCCTCCTCCTTTTTTCTTTTCTTTTTCTTTTTTTTTTTATCCATGTTAAATCGACGAGGGAAGTGGCACTTAATCTTCAAAAAAAAAAAAAACTTTCGAAAATATTACAGAATATTATTGTTACTACATAAAAAATAGGTTTTAAAAATTTCCTTGATCAATACTAAGCCTTCAAGTTGACTAATATATTTCTAAAAGCAGATATGTTGGAGCGCAGGTGGTTTAAGCACAGCGAATTTAGAAAATAAAATACAGAAAATAATTAAAATGTCCCTAAAAATTTGTTTGACTGATCAGTGCGTTGAAATGCTGCGCCAACTTTTTATAACAAGTGCACTCTTTGACTTGTTATGCTCTGATATTTTTTTTTTTTACCGAAGTTAAATCGACGAGGGAAATGGTACTTAATCTTTAATAATAATAATAATAAAAAATAAGAAAACACGCCTTCCGAATATATTACAGTGTATTATTGTTACTGCATAAAAAAGATCTTAAAAATTCATCGACCGATATTAAGTCTCCAAGTTGATTAATATGTTTCTAAAAACAGATATGTTTCAGCGCTGAGGATTTAAGCATAGCGAATTGTGAAATTATGATACAGAAATATAATTAAATGCTTAAATAATTAAATGCTAAATCCAGAAAGTTTGTTTGACTGATCAGTACATTGAAATATCACGCCAGCTTTTTATAACAATTACACTCTTTGACTTTTGAAAAAATTTCTGCCTTGATACGCTCAAGAAGTAATAATTCAAGAGTTAGTTGGAAATTTTCATTGGACAAAAAAACATACGAGATGAATGTTCTTTTCGAAAAAGGAACGTCCTCATTTTTCAAAAACATTCTCCGTGAAACGCATTTGTACCTCATAAACTCTAAACTTTTCGTTCCTCTGAAGATATTTTTACCGAAGTCAAATCGACGAGGGAAAACGGCACTTAATACACACACACACACACACACACACACACACACAAAAAAAAAAAAAACTTCCGAATGTATTACAGAGTGTTGCAAGGTCTCCCTCTTCTAAAAATAGAGTTGATCCACCCCCTCAACGGAAAGCGTTCTCTCAGCGCAGACGATATCATCGAAGGGGAGGGGTGGTGCACCGCGGAAAAGACAGCTCAGTGATGACGTATTCATTCATGTTTTCGAGCGAAACGTGAGTGAGAAAGAAGGGTTGAGTTCAAATAACTCAGAAGTAGAGAATCATAACGATCAGATAAGAAAAGCATTTCCTATCCCAGAAAAGCAACATTCTTCCAGGAAAAAAATAACACATTCCTCTGGGATTGCAACACGTTGAACATTTTAACAGTTCTCACCTTCATCACCTAATAACTTTTATCTAAAGATATCCAAAGAAATAGTTGAGGAAGCGCCCTGTGCTAAGAATAAATGTCCGCAGGTGTTTTTGCATAACTAACTGCTCCGGTTTGGCAGGCTTCGCCAAAGGTGAATTTATTAAAGAACTTTTATGTTCGGATGACTAATGACATTTAAGATACATGAGGAATTGTTCGTGATGATGCTGTAAGGAAATAATCTGCAGGGTGATACAAAATAACGTCGAAAAATTAAAAAGACATGTCATTTGTAGAGGGGAAAAAATCGTCGAAGAACATAGAGTTGAAAAATGTATCTGAAGCGTTATAGGTCTTTTAAAGCAATATTTAAAACAAGGACATCAAGCCTCAACCAAACCATCAAAAATTATTTAGATCTCTTTTAAGCACATGTCATACACATAGAACTAGATCATATCAAGAGACTAATAAAAAAAAATATTGACGAAAGCACACATACATGTATAGAATTCAAGAAGCATTGATCGGATAACTAATATCATTTAAGATACATAATGAATTGTTCATGATAATGCTGTAAGAAAATACTCTGCGGGGTGATACAAAATAACTTCGCCAAATTAAAAGAGCATGTCGTATGTAGAAGAAAAAAAAAGTCATAAAAAGCATAGAGTTGCAGAAGTGCATCAGGAGCATTATACATCTTTTAAGGCAGTACTTAAAACAAGAACATCAAGCCTCCACCAAACAGTTAAAAACTATTTAAATCTCATTTAGCACATGTCATACACATAGAACAAGAGCATGTCGAGAGATGGTAAAAAATTTATGCACACATTGAAAGCACACATGCATGTATAGTATTCACGTAGCATTGAATAACATGCTATCTCGACATTTCCATGTGCATTTCATGTGCCTCTTTCAGCCTATTTCAGTCTCATGCAATATTCACCACACATAAGATGCATAGTAAACAGTTCGATATACGCGAAATCTTGTATGTTATTATTGAGTAGTTTATTTTTCCCTTGAAAAAGGCTTATTTTGCTAATTTACCATTTATTCAACAAATTCTTTTAGCACCTTTAAACAGTATTTGCGATTTTATTTGATATATATTTTTTGTTGTTATTGGTTTGTCTTTTTATTTAGTTGGTGTTTTTTCTATTCCTATTCATATATTTATAGCAAACGATATTTTACCTAAATCGAATTCAATAATTGTTTACACTGAAGATACTCTAGCTTTATTCTTTAAATAAAAGTAATGCATCAGACGATGATATATACCTACAGTAGTTAATATTCCGCGAGATGATATAGCAAGAATTTTACATCTTTCCTCGTATCTATTCTATTAGTAATAACAAAATCCAGCTGATTTATACAATAACTCTAAGTGCATAAAAGGTAGTACGCACTATGCTAATCAAGTAATACATCCGTCATTTTGCAATACGAATTATCATATTCCGTATACTTTTCTTAATTACAGTCAATCGTCCCCTTAGCACAGAATTAAGCCGAATAACCGGGACTTATTGTGATTGACTGCTATGCTCCTTTACTATCCATCTTTGGCATAAGAGAACAACAGCCAACAACAGTTCAAAGAATCTTCAAACTGTTGATAAAAGGCTAGAAATATTTTCCATCATTTTTTAAAAATTTTCTGGGTATTGTAATATTTTGTTAAAATTATCACGATCGATAATGAGTTTATATTAGATACTGGAGACTCAATTATCATATCTAGGGACAGTGTGAAGATTTTTGTCTTGATCATTTTTAAGAAAATATGGATCGTTTCATGTATGAAAATATTACCCTCAAAGGGTGACTGAAATTATTTTTTGATTATATAGAAAGAGATTGACAGATTGATTATTCGATCAGTCTTTAGGAGAAATATTGGAAGAAAGAACAGATATTTGATGACAGAAATCTCTAACATTGTCTGAATAAGATATGTGTACTTCATTATAGGCATAGGTTTGAAATGTAGAAAATAATCTTTCCACTTGTTTCCCCCAGCGATTATCTAAGAAAAAGAATTTAAATTATGACTGAATGTATGGTCCTTCTTTAATATGATAAGGTTTATAGACTTGCAAGTTATCTGTAAATTGCACCTAGCTTTATACATGATGAAGTGAAATCGTTCGAATACAAAATCGGAAAGATGGTGTAAATTTCAAGGATTGACTTGATTATCAGGGATTGACGTGAAGCATTAATTTATACAATGAAAAATTCGTATCAAGTGGTAAGAAAAAGAGATAAAGCTGCATTGAAAATAATAATATCAAAATAGTAAAAAAATAAAAAAATGAAATAAAAAAAAAGACTTTAAAAGCATTAGTCCGATTATTTTCTAAATACACTTTTTATATCATCGGTAAGATAACAAAAGCATATATCGCCACTATTCCGAAAAGCAGTATCGTTTAATTCCAATAATTTTTTGGGGAAAAAAGCTACTAACTAGCAGCTACTAATTACAGCTAACAGCTATTTGGAAAAAAATAGGTATTATTTTTTTGGAAAAAACAGTTATACCAGAAATTGATGTGACGCACTGACTTGAAGAATGAAAAATTTGTATCAAGCGGTTAAAGAAGAAAGCTAGATTGAAAATAATATCAAAATTGTAAAAATAAATAAATAAGTAAGTAAAATAAATTAAAAAAGAGTTTAAAAGCATTAGCCGATTATTTTGTAGGTACACTTTCTATATCGTCGTCAAGATAATAAATAAACATATCGCCACGAATTCGGAAAGCAATATTGTTTAATTCCAATCATTTTTGGAAAAAACAGCTACTAACTAACAGCTATTTGCAACTATTAACTGCAGCTAATAGCTATTTGAAATAAACAGCTATTAATTTTTGGAAGAAACAGCTGTATTAGGAATTGATGTGAAGCACTGATTTGAAGAATGAAAAATTCGTATCAAGTGGTTAGAGAAGAAAGCCAGATGGAAAATAATATCAAAATTATCAAAATAAATTTAAAGGAGTTTAAAAGCATTGGCCCGATTATTTTCTAGATATATTCTTTATATCGCTGCCACGACAATAAATGAATAATATCGACACGAATCCGAAAAGCAGTATTGTTAAATTCTAATAATTTTTGGAAATAAAAAAGATTTTAAATTCGAATGTTTCAAACATTTTCACATTTCAACAGGTGAAAACTAAAAGTGTGGTAACATACAATTTTCAAAAAGGAGACTTTGTAACAGAATATAAAATTGGTTTTGAATTCGAGACCTGAATATTGACCATGAGGTCAAGAATGTAATCACGATACATATAAATTCAACCTTAATGCTAATTCAAAACTACAAAGAATCGCAACACGAAATAGAGCAACAATTTACACATTTGTTTCGTTTCAGAACACTAAACGAGTTAATTTCGCACAAAGTAAATGTTGCGCTAGATTCTATAATCAATGATAATATTTAGTTGTTGAAAAACTTCTTTATTTTCAAACCCGTTCCTATAAACAATATGTTTTTTAAATTAAAACTCTGTAGAACAAATTTCGCTTTAAAGCGCAAGATAAGACATCTGTGATTTTGACTTGAACTATCTCTTTAGTATTCAATAACCTTCCTTTTGTATTTGTTTTGTGTGAATTGCGCAATCCAGATCATTGTAGGTCGGCTGTGCAATTGAAAGGTCTCGGACATAAAGGTAAAGGTTGACTCTTTAATTATAGACTCAGGACCATTATCTTTCGTTCCGAATAATCTTTTTGTTTTTAAATTTAGTGGCTACCTGATTGAATTGTGGACATTAGATAGTGTCAAACATACAATTAATTTGGGGTCAAATTTCATATGTTTAGCAAATAGTTTTTCTCTAGATAAATTTTCTTAATTTTGAAAATTATAGAATTTTTTTTTTATTTACCTATTTAAAGCAAAAGTTTTATGTCATAAGCTTTCTATTAATTTTTTTACAAAAATAAGATCAAAAGTTTCAGAATTTACCATCATTAATTTATTTATTACCAATCATATTTTAAACTAATCGATTTACCCAAATATTCAATAAGATATTATTTATTAATTAATCAATTATTATTCACCTAAAGAATCGAGTAACTTGAAATTAAGATTCTGTGGGGGTGTTACATCTTTAACTGCTCAACATTTGTTAACCCTTTAAAGGGCCATTTTTTTCTGGTCATATTATGTTAAAATATTTTTAGGCTTGAAATTAGAATAAGAAAAGGGATTCATTTATCTTATTAGATAAATTTAATTTGATTAATTAATTAATTTGGTTAATTAATAATTAAGTGACAAACCAAGACACATCATTTTGTGTGAGATAAAGAACTGAAGCATCTAAGTTTCTGACTTTCTAAAAAAATTTGTCAGAACTTATGCCAATCTAAATAATTTCATACAAAGATTGATAAATTTGGTGGGAAGCATACTTACCACGGCCTTAGAAAGGGTTAAAAAACATTTATGAAAATTTTACAATTAGTTTTTTTCAGTTCAGTTAAATACCATATGATTGATTATTAAAACACAATTTTTCAACAATTACTTCAACTTTTCCTCCAGGCATATATTTAGAAAAATACAGTAGGCAATTAAGGCATGAATTATTTACAGGGTGTTTCGAAGCTCCCCCGAAATACTTCTAAGAATGACCGTACATATCAAGACAAAAAAATAAAACTTTATAAATATAATTATTTATAAACTTTATATTATAAATCATGAATAACACACGCAAAAAAGTGACCACAACAAAAGGTATTTTGAAGTGAATTACATGAATGAAAAATATGCAAATATAAAGTGTACAACACATAGTTAAAGAAATATTCAACACATAATTGAAGGAATACAAATCCACAACATTGCAAAAATACAATTACATAAGTATTAACGTTAAAAGTGGCAATGAAATCAAACCTCTTTAGTTCATACAATTTTTTATAATTATTATAAACAGATAAGGATAATAAGAAATATCTACTACTGGCAAATAATAAGTACTTCATTCTGATAACATTCGAATGAAATGATGTATTATTCGTTTTTAAAAATAAAACAGAAAAAAAAACTTTAATAGTATATTCTTTAACATCAAAGCAAAAATAGCAGATGCAACGACAACTTTTTAGAGTAACTTAAGGTCTCAAAGGGCTTATTGCTCGGAAAGATGTGTATATTTTGGGTGTTGTTATTCATAGAATCGTGCATTTGTGATACTGTCAAATAGTATATCATTAATCCTGAATTATATAACTTATCAATTGTATTCTTTACTTTACTTAGTTCATGGTAATCAATCATCAATCACACATTGAAGTATCCGTTTATAACTTCATGTTCTATTCCAAAAGTTGTTATTCTTGACATGCACGATTTTTCCTAGAATGTTTTCAACGATGTTGTGTATGAGCCTTATAAAAAATTTTTTATGGAAGGTTATTTCTCAGCTTTCAATGAAATGCTTAGTTAGGGCTTCAATGAAAATTTTAGAAATAAAAATAGTTTTAAATATTGAAGAATCAGATTAAAGAAAGAAGTAACAATGTTTTTACGGTTCTCTAACAAAATATATGAAATCGCTGTTGCAATTAGAACAAATTCTCCTTTAAAAAAAAGACTCATTTTATTAAACGAATCATTTTCCCCCCAAATTCTTGAAAGATTTTTTTTATTATTATTATTATTAATTTGGGATATTTTTCTTCTTATGGTAATGTTATTCAGAAAAACTCTCGCAAAGCCTCACTTCAAATTACTTTTTAATTAATGTACACTGAGAGGAAGTAGGAAAAGGATTATTTTCAAGGAATTAATATACCCTCTATTTCTTTTTGCATATTAATATACTATAAACGTTTTTATTGTGTTATTTTCTAATAAATATGGAATAACAATACATTTTGAAATATGTCTTTCTTTATATTATCCACTAGCTTTGTGTAGCTATTTTACACTCCACATTATTAACAGACCGAATAATATAAAAAGACTTAGCATTCATTTTTTTTTATGAGAAGCTTAAAATGCTTCTCTGTTATTTACTTTAGAAAATCTACGCCTAGCAGACATTTACTAGGAATCTATTAGGCATTTATTAGGAATTTTGTTCTTTGTCCATTAGAGTGTCCAATAAACTAATCGAAGTCATATTTTCACATTGATGGGTGCGCGGTGGATAATAAGAGAGTATGATACCAATTTTCTATTGTGTTTTAAATTTTATGGTAATAAAGTAAAATTTTCGCATTATAAGATATTAGTTGAAGAATAGCACATTATGTGGTCAAATTTAAACATTATGAATCACAGTTCTGTTTATCATATCTGTCATCATACGCTTATCATATTTATCATATCAGCCTGCCAAAAAAATGATGATTTGATGGCAGAAATTCATTTAAACCACCATTTGAGAATACCAAGAACAGCCTGTTACTGAAGATTTCACATTAGTACTTGTTACATCTAGATTTTATTGCGATTTATTGCAAAAATATACGGTTCGGTTACTGTTATACAGTTACAAAAAATATACGGATACGGCATTATACGGTTACAATTCATAAATTGTGGCCATTGTGGTTCAGGTATTACACATTAAATTGCACATTATGTGATCAAAAATTGCATATTTTGTGGTTACGGTTTGAACATTATACATTATCTGGTCACAGTTTTTTTTTATCATCATTTATCAATGCGGCGACAATAATTTGATGGCAGAAACTCTATAAAACCATTTAAGAAACATATGCTGAACAATGATTTCTATCAAAAATCTCACTTTAATATCCATTATATTTGATCAAGAAGAATCTTTTATACTAATGTTATAGAAAAATTGTAGAGTAAAACACCAGCACTCTATTATAGTGCACATTATGTGACCACAGAATCACATCATTTGATTTTCTATCTGCCCTAGTGTAAACCCAAATGGATATAATTCATCTAACTCTACGCTTCTATAATATATGTTTCTTAATTGCTATTTTTTATTAATTCACATAGGTGACTGCAAATCACTAAAAATAATTTTCACAAATTATCCTTTAACGACAAATTACCGTATCCTTTAACGACCGTAATTGACAACAACGACAAATTAAGAGAAGGAAGAAAAAATTACAGAATTAAACATGACATAAATTAAATTTGAAGGACAAGAACAATTGAATAAGTGAAAAAAAATGAACAAATATGCAGAAATTTCAGTAAACACATGATTCATTAACCAAAGAATTCGTTGTTACTTTGAAAACCGCCCTATTCTTCAAGGCCAGCATGGATGAGAAAACAGTCGTACTAGCACTTTCACTGAATGGACAATGGAATTATAAAAAGCCCAAACATGGGAAAACACATTTTAGAATGACTTAAACATAAACAACAGCCTTTCAATTATTAGTTCAAAAAATTGTTGATTTTTATTTTCCTTCGATGCGTGCACCATGAAAGAAAAAATATCACTGTTTGCACAGAATTATTCAAATCTTAAACTTTGTTCGAATGAGGAAATATATCCATCATCAGATCAAAAGAAAGGGCTTATTTATACCATCAAACAATAGAATCCTATGTTAGTATAAGTCCATAATAATTCTTCAAGTAAGTTTTTCCCGCTAATTTTCCATCGAACAGTAATTACATTCACAACTGACTACATTTTAGATTGTTAAGCCTCTGTAATTATGTCTGAAAATAATGAAAATGATTTAAAATTATATACGAGTTCTCAATAGTTAATAATCACTATTTCTGAAAATTTATCACAAAGAAGTGCTTTTCTAGAAAAACTAAAAGTTGTTGGACGCTTGTAAATTAACAAACTTTCTAAATTTGAGGAAGAAATTACTGATTTTTATGAACAGAATATATGCATATATTGGCAAATTCATTCAGTGTCAGTTAGATTACATCTTGAAATGAAGTGAAATGTATCTCATATAAAATTTAAAAAATATATATATTGCTTGAATAATTCACTCGAATCACAATAACTTTGTATACGAGGATTTTTTTTCAGAAAAAAATCAGTATTCATACAATTATGCCAGTTATATTATGTCTCAAACGCTTCCTTAATCGGCATTTTATTTGAGCTCATTTGGAATTTATGTTCAGAATGAAAGGAATACTCAACAAGGTAATGTCATTCAAACAGTTTTGAGTTTTCAAACCGACATCAATTGTTTCAATCAGTTAGTATCAACTACGGTATATAAATTCATTAGTTATCATATGTTTTTGATAGAAAGGTGAATTATTAAGGCAATGACATTAACAATTCAACGATATGTACCCAAATCAACATATATGCCCAACCCAAGTATCAGAATGGAATCATAGCATGGTATTTGACTGTTCCAACGATATGTACCCAAACCAAGTATCAGAACGGAATCATAGCAAGACATTTGACTGCTCGACGATATGTACCCAAACCAACATATACACCTAATTCAAGCATCAGAACGGAATCATAGCAAGACATTTGACTGTTCTACGATATGTACCCAAAACAGCATATACACCTAAATCAAGTATCAGAACGGAATCATAGCAAGACAATAATTTAGTATAAATAGCAAGATAATAATTTTGAATCATGGCAAAATAATAATTTTGTATTTGTTCAAAGATATGTATCCAAACCAACATATACGCCTAAACCAATCATCAGAATGGAATCATAGTAAGCATTTGACTGTTCAACGTTATATACCCAAATCAACACACACAGCCAAACCAAGTACCAGAACGGAATCATAGCAAGACATTTGACTGTTCAACTATGTGCACCCAAACCAAGTGTCAGAACTAAATCATAGCATGGGCATTTGGCTATTCAACGATATGTACCCAAACCAAATACCAGAACGAAATCATAGCAAGACATTTGACTGTTCAACTATGTGCACCCAAACCAAGTGTCAGAATTAAATCATAGCATGGGCATTTGACTATTCAACGATATGTACCCAAACCAAATAACAGAACGAAATCATAGGTATTTTGGTATTTGGTATTTTGAGATTTAATGGCGCAAGAGCCAAATATGGCTATAATGCGCCAAACAAATGTTATTAAAAATGTCACGTAAACGAAATCATAGCAAGACATTTGACTATTCAACGATATTCATCCAAACCAAGTATCAGAACGGAATAAATAGCAAACGGAAACCAATAGTGGATTACTTTGAAACATTGGTAATAAACTTTTATTTTTTTATTAGAAATGATTAAAAGCAATTGCATATAAGTCTTATTTATATATCTTTTTCATAACGATAGTTGCATGCTGAGTCCAGTGTGAGTCACTGACATATTTCCGGAGAAGGTGAATTAAATTTTAAATACTAACCGCTATTATTTAAATCTATTTATAATTGAATAAAACTTCAAATTCATTATAGCTAAAATTATTGCTACAATTGTTTAAAATTAATCTCAAATAATTTCTTAAAAATAAAGTACAACTTACACATGAAAAGTCAAATTTGGAGTTCACAGAAAAGTTCATTTTTGGAATTTTAAAATGTAATTAAACTGGTTTTGGTTAATTGGCATTTCAATTTAATTTTTATTTATTAAAAAAACAATTAAAGTTTTGAAAAAAAAACGTATTCTTAATGAATATTTGCTATACAAAAGGTCATTATTTGCTGAATTTTTAACATAGATAAAACGGAACATTGATTCTGTTAACGATTTCCGCGTCATGCAACTTACATATAATATGGTACCATAAAATTATTATCATAAAAATATCAAAATTCATGAAATAATCTTTTACTATTACAAGAATAAAGTGATTAAGTCATAATTTTCTGCTCTCCGAAACAATAAAATAAGGTTCATTTAAACCATAAAAAAAGGATTAACTGTCTTTTGGAATTTTCCCTGGGTTGCCACAGAGAAGATGTTGTACCTCCCAAGTCAATAGAAGAGAAGAGAATCTAGATAAATGAAAGAAATCCTTTGTTTTGGGCTGTAAGTAGTAATTATGATTTCATAAATGACACGGGGTTCTTTTCAAAACAGTGATTAGGTAACAGTAGTGATTCTTTCGAGAAAAAATTCCAGTTTGACATGGGCGTTTTGCACTCACACTGGATCCTAGAAAGCTTTATTTCTTGTTGCTTGAAAAGAATGATAACAACTGCTCACGTGCTTTCTATAACATTCATCAACTAATATAAATAGTGGAAGAAAGTATGATACATATTTAATACAAGAATATTATATAGAGTCACCGGAAGTGGTCACTCCGAAACATTCTTGAATATTCTCCAATAACCTTTATATACACTTCTTCTTGCATTGTTGTTGTTGTTTCTAATGGCACTTGCCTCGGACAAGCCCGCTGTTACGAAGACAGCAATTTAAGGAGGGGGAGCATTTCTTGTTTTTATAAGTAGCGCCAACTAGGGCCAAGAGTACGACTTTGCTACTCACGCATCAGAGACGCCCAGATCACGAGGAGACGCGCTACCCCTATGCCAGGACGCCGGCTCTTGCCTTGTTTGTACCTGGATAAAGTCATGTCTTACAAGGAACTTGCGAATGATAGTTCGAAATATAGGACTTTTACGGCAATATAGCAATTTTTCTTAAATCTATCAAGCGAATATGAATTTTGTTGCCTTTTTTGACTGATTAAATCCAAAATTTGACAGAACTACAATTGTATTCACAAGATAGCATAAGATAGTATTACAAGATAGTATATACAAGATACCAAGATAGCATAAGATAGTATTACAAGATAGTATATACAAGATACCAAGATAGCATAAGATAGTATTACAAGATAGCATATACAAGATACCAAGATAGTATATACAAGATACCAAGATAGCATAAGATAGTATTACAAGATAGTATATACAAGATACCAAGATAGCATAAGATAGTATTACAAGATAGTATATACAAGATACCAAGATAGCATAAGATAGTATTACAAGATAGCATATACAAGATACCAAGATAGTATATACAAGATACCAAGATAGCATAAGATAGTATTACAAGATAGTATATACAAGATACCAAGATAGCATAAGATAGTATTACAAGATAGCATATACAAGATACCAAGATAGTATATACAAGATATCAAGATAGCATAACAAGATACCAAGATAGTATAAACAAGATACCAAGATAGCATAAGATAGTATTACAAGATAGCATATACAAGATACCAAGATAGCATAAGATAGTATTACAAGATAGCATATACAAGATACCAAGATAGCATATACAAGATACCAAGATAGCATAACAAGATACCAAGATAGTATATACAAGATACCAAGATAGCATAAGATAGTATTACAAGATAGCATATACAAGATACCAAGATAGCATATACAAGATACCAAGATAGCATATACAAGATACCAAGATAGCATATACAAGATACCAAGACAGTATATACAAGATACCAAAATAGTATATACAAGATATCAAGATAGCATAACAAGATACCAAGATAGTATAAACAAGATACCAAGATAGCATAAGATAGTATTACAAGATAGCATATACAAGATACCAAGATAGCATAAGATAGTATTACAAGATAGCATATACAAGATACCAAGATAGCATATACAAGATACAAGATAGCATATACAAGATACCAAGATAGCATATACAAGATACCAAGATAGCATAACAAGATACCAAGATAGTATATACAAGATACCAAGATAGCATAAGATAGTATTACAAGATAGCATATACAAGATACCAAGATAGCATAAGATAGTATTACAAGATAGCATATACAAGATACCAAGATAGCATATACAAGATACCAAGACAGTATATACAAGATACCAAAATAGCATATACAAGATACATATAGCATTCATGGATTTAAACCATTGCGTTTATGGATAATTGCGTTTGCTTGCATGTGAAAGTACAGATAAACAGTTGGCTAAACATTAGACAGATTTGGTTCAAGATTTGATAAGAATCTACATTTTAGATGCCAAAGCTATGTGCCAAATTTCATCTATATATCTCTTTGCATTTTGTAGTCATCAAGTTCATTTGTATCCGAACAATCAGATAGACTTCCTGGGAATGGATGGAAATCTACAAATTAAGTTGTTAGCCCACACACGAAATTTTATCCTTCACAAAAATTATTTTTTAAATAAATTTTTGTGAAGCAAATTTTTTTTGGAAGATATAGCAGGAAAACACCAAAACTCGTTTAATCTTTACACATATTTTTATTTATTTTCTGATTTCGGAGAGGAATAGCATGTCTTGACACGTTCTTGTCATGAAAACATGTGAGCAAAATTTCATCCAGACAGGAAAAAAATTGCAAATTTGTATAAAAGAAATTCAATCAAATCTCCGATTTTACTGTTTCGTATGTTAAGTATGCAGGAAGTATTGTCATCGTCAAGAAATTCGAACTCGAGATTTCAACAAATCTTTACATTTTATACCTCCCTGTCCAAAAAGCACATCATGTTTGACTTTCTATGACAAAGATAACTCCAAAGCGCTTTAAGTTAGACAAATGAAATTTGTTACACGTACTTTAAACAAAATTTGTAGATTTTTATCAAATTCTGAATGATACTGTGGTGAAAGCTTATAAGTCAGTTAACAGCTTCGGTACACGAGCAATTGCTTTTGTATTGTGGTCATGTTCCTGGGCTGCAAGGTCCCTGGTTCTATCCTCGCTCAATCCAACACGCCACAATACATTCATAAGAAATCTGTCTGTTTGGCTGTTCGAGTGCTAGTGAACGTGGTAACTACAAAATACAAAGAGTAGATGGATAAAATTTGGTACAGATTTAGCATCTACAATATACGTACTGATCAAATTTTGAACCAAAGCCATCAAATGGTTGACTATCTATCGTCTGTACATGCATGCAAACGCAATAACTCATAAACGCGACGCATGACTGAAGTTATTGAAATTTGGTATGCTATCTTATAACTACTATTGCAGTTTTATGCCAAATTTGGTGCTAATCGCTCAGTAAAAAGACGTCCAAAATGCATATTCTCGTCATAAATATAATAAAAACTGCTAGATTCATGCCAAAGATCTACAATATAATTCGTAACTATCGTTCACCAATACCATTCTTGGATTTGGCAAAGTCCACAATTTTATGCAGAGGCAGGGAGATAACGATTATCGTAGCCGGCCTCCTGTCATAGGGGTAGCCCGTCTTCCCCGTGATCTTGGCGTCCGGGGTTCGAGACCTGGTTTGGGCATGGTTGTTCTTCCGTTGTTCTATCTGTGAAAAGTGTGAATGTGCCCTCCTGTAAAAAGGGGTTGTGCAAACGAATGAGTGATGCGAGAGTAGCAAAGTCGTACTCTTGGCCTTAGTTGGCGCTACTATAAAAACAAGAGACGCTCCCCCTCCGGTTTAAATCGCTGTCTTCGCAACAGCGGGCTTGTCTGTGGCAAGAGCCGTAAGAAACAACAAACAGATTCTCGCAGATTATGCGAGAAAATCTCGGGAAGACTATTCCGCTGGTTTTATATATGGATGTTATGAGCAACGAATTGCAATAGAATGCAAGTTAAATATATTTCGTTGCTTTAAATCAAAGTATTATTTGCATTTTAAATATTTTTTCAATAAAATAATATAACGAATCAAAGAAAATTTCGATACTCTAAAAACAGCTCAAAGAAACCTATTTAAAAACCAAGAGCTAAAATCTAAGGTACATTTTTGTGTGTGTTGTGTGTCAAATATGCCAACATATGCTTTAATTTTGATGAAATAACATTCACTTTCGTATAATTCGCTGTTTATTTTACATAATCATTTCACATAAAAGGGTCATTGAACTATGCTGTTAATCTATATCTATACTTATAATAAAGCTCAATGTGTGTGTGTGTGTGTGTGTGTGTTGGCGCTCTACAGGCCAGACCGTTTGACCTACAGCTACCAAATTTGGTACATGTATACCTTGGAGGTCGGGAATGTGCACCTGGGGTTCCTTTTTTCGAATTTTTAATTAGAATTTTAATTATTAATTAAAAACTAACTTTCCCGCCAAAAAAATCTTCCATTTTTCCCACCGCCAACTTTTCCGCCAAAAAAATCTTCCATTTTCTCCACCGCCAAAAGACTAAGGCTTCCGTTTTATTTTCTCCCAACAGTAATGAGGCTAGGGTTAATATTTTTCAGCGGATTATTTCAAACGATTCTGTTTATTTTCTTAATGTTTGATGCATTTAAAATTAAACATTTTTAATTAATCCATGTTTCAGATTCATTCTGAAGTACTTTTGAATTAAAAAAACACAGAATAAAGGAAATTAAAAATGTAAAATCTGCATAGCGTTACCCCAACTGGCGTAGAAAAATTCACGCATTTGTGTCAACGTAACTGGCGAAGAAAATTCACGCATGCGCACTGTGTTCTGATTGTTGCCATGACAACCGTTATGAACGGACGATTTAAATTATTTTTAGGTTAGTTGCATGCTTTTGTAAGTAAATTGTATTTATGTTAGTTAAATATTTTTTGTATATGCTTATAGTTTTAAGTACATCGTTTTTTAAGTGATTTTTTAAACCTGTTTTCAATGATTTAAATTATTTTTAGGTTAGTTGCATGCTTTTTTTTAATTAAATTGTATTTATGTTAGTTATATATATTTTTTGTATATGCTTATAGTTTTAAGTACATCGTTTTTTAAGTAGTTTTTTTAAACCTGTTTTAGACCGATTATTTTAAACGATTCATTTTATTTTCTTAGTGTTTGATGCATTTAAAATGAAACATTGTTAATGAATCGATCCGTTCATGATGAATCTGAGAAAATTTTGTTGACAAATTCTTGAGATATTATATAAATTAAGAAAGATATTCTTTAGTGTCCATAAAGTTTAAACGCTCAGTGACTCTATTATCAGTAATCATATTATTAAAAAAAATGCTTTGTTTCAGTAAAAAATATTATTATATTAATTGCAGATTAATCCTTTACACTTGAATTTAAAGCATAAATTCTACGAGGGGTAACAGAAAATTAGAGAGATACATATCACGTTATGACTGAAGGCCTTTATAATATTATGAGTGAATTATATGACTATCAAAATTTGAAGTTTTAAAATATTTTGCTGAAGAATCTATTAAAGTTGGAATTGCATAAAATATTTAATTATTAAAATTTTAACGAGCATTAAGATTGGCGAACCGGCTGGTCGCCAAAGGCGGCTAGTTAAAAATAAATACAGCGCACGGTTATAACGTGAATGGAGATAAAACCTGACACAGCGAAACTGATTAAAATGAGGCAAGTTCATTCGAAGCATCAGACTTCATCAATAATATTTTATTACAATATAAAAGCTTTATTTACGAATATAATTGAATGAAATAAACTTAAAATTCTTAATTCTTTGATTATGTCAGAGCAACTCATATCAAAATATTGTTTTTAAAAAGTCTTAGATCTAACCGAGATATTGCTATTATTTTTTCTCTAAATCAAATTCTGTCTCTGTAAAAATAGTGGAGTTTGTGAAAATTTTTTAATTAACTTTTATCATCTAATAATAAAATTTATAAATATCTTTCTGTTAAAGCAAACTATTTTAACTAGCAAAGATTTGGCAAAAATTACCGAAAGTAATCAAGGCTCAGCGGATGGCGAAAGACAAAGTTTTGAGTTAATAATGCATTATAACAAACGATATTTAATTATGTAGAGAGCAAAGTATCATATCTTTAATAAATGTTGCCTCATTCAAAACACATCTCTTAATAATAAGATCCATTTGCATTTTTTAAAATCAACAACTTTTTTTACATTATTTCTCCATTTGTCAGACAGATTCACATAAAATGGTAGTTCTTAGGCCATTAACAACCTCGTTATGCGAAGATTGCCATTAACTATGCAACCAAAGAGGCGCTGATAAGCTGTTTATAGAAATGAGAAATAATCAATTATGTTTTTATCTCTTATGTCTAAAAGTATTTAGAAACCGGTTTAATTGGTACTAAGACATTAAATTATTAATAAATATTTGTTTCTAAATTAGAAAGAATTAACTATTCATTTATTTAGAAAGAATTCATTATGCATTCAGTTACTAATTTAAAAATATTTGGTCAAATGAAAAATTTGGTACACAATTTGTTATATTCTTTTCAATACTCAGCAAAGTATTTAAAGAATGTATAATTCTAAGTAATTCTAATTAATATGAAACATTCATTGCAAATCGATAAACATTTGATTCTTGTAACCAATAGGAAAATATTAAACTAAAAATAAAAATTTAGTTTAAAATTTATTATATACTTTTTAGCATTCTGTTGAGAACTTATATATGTGCAATCGAATTCTAGCCTATTTGAAGCACGCATTGGTGCAAATGATAAATATTTCATTTGCTTCAATTATTTCCTGTAAAGTGGACATTTATTGCCCTCAAAATCTTCAGATTGATAATTTAAATTGAAAAGCTAAAAAGTATTTTAGAGGTAAATCAAAATTTAAAAACTATTTTAAACTTAATAGACTTCAACTATTAAGTTATGAACACCTCACTTTTTTCTTTCTAAAGGGTGTCCCAAAATTAACGAAAGATTTGAATTTGCCATCATTCGTGCAGTAAGTTGTTAACAATCCTATTTTAAAAAAAACATTTGCTAGCTGATAGTTTATGGTTTGTAAAAATTGAGCGTTACACGATAGAACAACGTGTTTTCATTTTTGAAGAACATTTCAAAAATAATGAAAGTCTGGCGGTCACAGTTCGAAAATTTGAGAATTGCCCCTCTAGATCATGTGATTTAACACCATTGAATTTCTTTTTATGGGATTGTTTGAAGTAAAATGTCTATGCCAACAATCCCACAAGCATGCGTGCATTAAAGGTGGAAATTCAACTCTGCATCAACGATATTCAGCCATATTTATGCAAAAAGGCATGGAGGGGGTGCCAGCTCAGATGTCGTCCTCGTCATCTGACCGCAGTTCAAAATTACGAGGTCCGTCCCAAAATAGCCCTAGTGTTGCTTTACAACGGGACGTTAATATAACTAAACTAACTAAACTAAACTAAATGCAAAAAGTCATGGAAAATTTCTACAAAAATGCGTGTATGTGCCAGTAAAGCCGTGGAAGCGATTTGCGCTATGTCTTATTCCATACATAACCCTATCCTGTGCACTTTACGATTCAATAAAAATATAACAATTTAAAGGAAAAAAACTGTGTTTTTTATTTAATTCTTATCTTACGTTAACATGTTGTTCTATCGTTCAACATTCAATTTTTACTGATTCTAAACTATTAGCTGTCAAATGATTTTTTGGGTTGCCAACACTTTACTACATGAATGATGCAAATTCAAATCTTGCGTAAATTTTGGGACACCATTTAGCAGTTCAAAATTTAATAAGTAAACTAATGTTGTTCAGATATTTACATAAATTGAATAAATTAGGACTAAAATTTATTATAAAAACAACTTGATTTTTTATCCTAAAACTTCTATAAAATTAATAATACCCTTTAACAATTTGTGTAAGATTAACAATAACAGATTGCTTTATCAGATTTAAAACCAGACTTCTTCAGACATCTTGCAGATTTTAGAAGACATGCATATGTATACGCATACACTTCGTGCTCTCGTTTACTGGAAAAGATTTGAATCTTCTTTTTTAGAGAATTCTTAGAAACAGGATTAAAAAGAATAACAATTCGCCCAAAAGTTATAACACATGAGTACTTGTTCTCTTTTTTCCCTAAGTGGCGATTAAAACCTGATAACTTTTCAAACTGTCATCGAAATAGTTGTTTCCAGCCAAATTATCCTACTTTACAAGAGCACAAAGAAGTAATCGGGTAATTTTTCTCTCGGAACACTAATCACTGAATTATTAATGGTTCTTTTGCATAATAAAACAATGGATTACAGTCGGCTCACGCTTAAGCAAGTATGGCACGATTTCCTCTTTCTAACTTTCCATCCCTCTAACAAGTTGGATGAGAAATGGCTTTACGACCTGTGAGACTGATTTCTTATTATTTTATATTTCGCTCGTTAGTGGTGTTATTTAACTACAAGTGACTAGATTTATTAGATTTCAATTCGGGATGCTCTAGATATTTGGGGGGGGGGTAAGCAAGAAAGGACAAGTTATGAAAAAGTGAGAGTAAATATGCAAAGATGAAATGTATATTATTTTATGACATAGTTTAAATTTACGGTAAGTATACAGACAGCGAAAAAGGATATCCAGGGGCATTGCTGTAAGATAGAATAATTACTTTTTCTACTTGAAAAACAAATTGGATGAAAAATTTCTCCAGGACTCGTAATACTGATTTCTTATTGTTTTACATTTGGTTCATCAGAGCAGTTACTTAATTACAAGTGACCAAACTGACTGGATTTCAACTCAAAATGTCCTAGATGTTTAAGAAATGGTAAGAAGGGAGAGTCAAGTCAGGACAAACATTTAAAAAGCGAGAGTAAATAGATATGCAAAGATGGGATGGCCGTTACTTTATGACATAACAAAACGCAAATGTGCATGAAAGCAAATTGATGATATCTAATCTCATTGCTAGAAGCATGAAACAAACACTTTTTTGGCTTTTGGCCTTTCTTGGCAATGTTCAAACCAGTTGACTAACAATAATAACAACCAGTCAACTCAAAAAATAACTTCATGGCTTAGGAAAATGAATTCTGATTGTTTCATATTTGGCTAATTAGAGCAGTTATTTAATTGCAAATGACCAGCTTCATTGGATTTCAATTCGAAACGCTCTAAATATTTAGG
Source organism: Argiope bruennichi (assembly GCF_947563725.1). Classification (NCBI taxonomy): domain Eukaryota; kingdom Metazoa; phylum Arthropoda; class Arachnida; order Araneae; family Araneidae; genus Argiope; species Argiope bruennichi. The sequence goes on from NC_079158.1 coordinate 98,744,668, forward strand.
AAATGGGAATAGGGGAGAGTCAAATTAGATGAAGAGTCAAGTAAAGGCAAACAAGCAGAAAATGAGAGTAGATATGCAAAGAAGGTGTGTCCCGCTATTTTATGACATAATCTGAATATAAAGCAAGTGTAAATATAAGAAAAATTAAACATATCCAAGAGAATTACGGTTTTTGTTTATAATGGCACTTGCTATGGACAAGCTAGCTGACGAAGTTGGCGATTTTAAGACAAGAGAACGTCTTTTGTTTTAGTAGAGCCAACTAGGGCCAAAAGTACGTCTTAGCTTGCACAACCCCTTTTTGCAGGGTGGGGGGCACATTCACACATAGAACAGATAGAACAGATGAAGAACAACCAAGCCCGAACCAGGACTTGAACCCAGGACGCCCAGATCGTACTACCCCTATACCAGGACGCCAGCAAGTGAATTACTAGGAACATGCATGGAACAAATATTCTTTTTTACTCGAAACCACTAACAAGTTGGCTAACATTAATAACTTTTAGCTCAAAAAGGATTTTACGACTTTGAAAATGATTTCTTATTTTTATTATATATTTGGCTCATCAGAGCAATTACTTAACTACAAGTGACTAACTTTACTGGATTTTAACTCGAAACGCTCTAGATATTAAGAAATGGGAAGATCAAGTCAGGACAAACAATGAAAAAGAGAGATTAGATGTGCAGAGACAGTGTGTCCCGTTACTTTATGACATAATATATTGCAAGTGTACAAATAAGAGTGCTTAATTTAAATGAATCATATCCAAAATAATTACTAAAATCATAGAACAAATACTCTTTTTGGCTTAACATCACTCTATCAATTTGACTAACATTAACAACATTTCAACTCAAAAATGATTTTATGACTTGTGAAAATGATTTCTTACTGATTTATAGTTGGCTCATTAATGTGCTTGCTTAACTGCAAGTGGCTAGCTTTACTGGATTTCAACTAGAAACGCTCTAAATATTTTGGAAATGGGAAGAAGCGAAAATAAAAACAGATCAAACAATCAAAAAGCGAGAGTATATATGCAAAAATGGGATGCTCCATTATTTTATGACATAATATAGTGCAAGTATACAGATACGGGAACTTTAATGATATCTATTGTTAGAAACATGGAACAAACATATTATTTGGTGGCTTAACAATGTTTTTAAAAGTTGAATAACAAGCATAAGAGCAATTTAATTCAAAAATGGCTTCACGATTTATGAAAATGATTTCCTACTGTTTCATATTTGGCTCATTAGAGCAGTTACTGGATTTCAACTCGAAACTCTAAAAATATATCGGAAATGGGAAAGGTCAAGTCAAAACAAAGATTCAAAAAGTGATATAGAGCAAGTGTACATACATGGGAAAATAATCATATCCAAGAATATTGCAAGAATCATAGAACAAATATTCTTTTTAGCTTCACTCCGTTCTAACAAGTTGGTTAACATTAATAAAATTTCATCTCAAAAATGACTTTACAACTTATGAAAATGTTTTATTACTGTTTTATATTTAGCTTATCAGTTTGGTGGCTTAGCTACAAGTGAATGGATTAAACAGCTTTCAATTCGAAACACTCTTGCTATTAATTGAAATGAGGGAGGGGAGTAAATTGGAACGAAATGAGAGAGGAAGTACAAAGGTGGGATGTATGGTCACTTCATCTCATATTTGAATCATACCGTCAAACATACACACATAATAGAAATTAATAACATTCAATTGAATTTTTGTTAAAATGTTATTATTCTCAAAAAATTACATAACCATACTTTATTTACAGTAAATTTAAAGTAGGGGGCCATATGATTTTCAAGAATTAAATCTAACTTATGATTTTTTTAATTGTTGAATACAAACTGTTTACTTAAAAGTATCGAAATGGGCAATGTGAGAACTTTTTTTAAAACCAAGACAAAATGCTGGATCATTTTAGCTTTTTTAGAAGATGAATAAAAGAAGGCCATGTATATGTTTCCGTGATTCCATTAGTATTCCACGCGATCATCACTGCAGTCCAACCTACACTTTAAAATGTTCAGCGAATTATATAACATATCTTATTTGAAAAATTCTCCAGTATTCGCTTAAATATCCATATGAAAATCGATATTTCCTTAGTCTAGACAATATATATATATATAATTTAGCTTTTAAAAATTAGCTCGAACGGTTTTGAGATGGTCAAAAACCATCGCTTTTTTAAATGTTGGTGATTGCGAAATATGAGTCATGTGGAAACATCATGTTTTTCTGTCTGATTGATACTATATGACTTAAAAAAACAAGTTATCTCATATGATAACTTGAAATCTGCGATAACAGATTTCAGTTTTTTTTTAATCTTTTCCCATTTTTTAAAATTTTACTTCCATTTTTACTTTCGTATTTTTCCTTACGGAATCTGCTTTAATATAAATGATCCAGTTCCACGATGATATATCTTCACAGTTATATCATAAGGTCGTTTGTTAAAAACACAGCGAACCATACGAAATTTTATTATAACAGCAGGAATACCAGCGGCATGTAATATTTTCTGACAACGTATAATAATCACATATAACAGTTTAAAAACATACAAAATTTGTACTAATTGTATTAATCTATACAAAATTTTATATACAAATACAATTCTATACAAATACAAATAATGAAATGTTTTGGCAAATTCAGCAGACATACGATATTTTGACATGAAAGTGAAAAAATGTTGTATAATAATCGTTTTTTCTTAAATATCAGTTTACATCTAACAGCAATGAATAAAAATAAATTTATCTTTCGTGTTTCCTGTAAAACTTCCTTTATCTCAACATCAACAATTTCTGTCATCTGAAGACACGTCACACAAATGAAGGCAGAGGAAGAGATGCCAAGATTTAAATTTTGTCAACCTCCTCCTACCTTAACAAGTTTGTAATCGTGAGATGAATATTTGCCTTTTTAGGAGTTTATTTCAACTTTTAAGTTATTCCAATTTTGTTATTTTGCACCTGCAAGGTCTCGAGGCGGAATTCCAAAAGAGGATACAAGATCTTTCTTAGTTCCTTACCCTCTGTACTTTCTTGGAATTTCAAATTAATTTTCAAATGAACTTAAAACAAATCCAAATTTTAAGTTCCAAATGAATTCAGTATTATCGACTTAATTAAAATTTTTAAACTACATACTACCTATTAACTATATTATTTGGACACCAGTAATCGAAAAGTAATGGTGATATATATCTAGTTCCCAAAAAATTACGGAAAACTTTTTATTCATCAGAGCTTGCTTAGTTCGGATGTTTTTAAGTAGAATACTTCGATATTTAGAATTTTTTTCTCTGGTCTTTAAATTTCATATTAATTTAATGCTATAAAATGTAGTCATCTTTTAAAAATATTTTGGGCATGTTACATAAATTATTCCGATAATCGAAAAGGAAATCTGCTCCAGTAACATTGAAATATATTTAATTTCTCAAAAAATTACGGACAAATTCTTACTCAATCGAGCTTGCTTGATTCGAATGTGCCCTTTTAAAAACATTTTGAACATTCACATGAATTTAAGTTATAGTGTACAACTATTTTCGAATTGCTATATTATGTTTGTTAATCAAAATTACTTACTTATTGAAATTATCAACTTTTTCTTATGGTTATAATTAGCTTATTTATTAAACCTAGCTGTCTTTGGTGATCAGCTTGTTTATCCAGATTATTTATTTTTGTTTAGGCTGTTAAAAGATTAATTTATTATAGATTTTTTTTAAAAAAATTCACCTAATTGATGCGATTGAAAATATGTATTTATTGAATCAGTTTTCTACAAATTACTAAGCATGCAAATTAAGAAGTGCAATCATACAAAATAAAAATGGAAGCAAAAAACCTGCTTCAAGATTAACGACTGACAAAAACAAGCAATGGAATTTTTGATTAGATGAATTAGTATTTCATCATAACCTTAAAAACATAATTATTGATTGTATATAAAATTAAATTTAAGAAAAATGAAAGAAAATGAAATTGATATAATTAAAAAGATAATTTTTAGGTTTTTTTTTTTTAGAATTAAAAAAAAAATTTTTTTGAGATAATTGTTTGGAAGATAGGCAGGTCAGCTTATCAGGCGGTGGTTAAGATTATTATTGCGCACGATTAAACTATTTGTTTGACACACACTTATTTCTGCCGCTGTGTTCTCATACACCTTCTTTTCTCTGATTGAATGAAATTTTTGGTAACACACGAGTCTCCTCCCAAGCATTTCCAATAATATTTTACAGCTCTATTAATTACTACGTAAAGCGTTGAACGAAAGGCAGCAGCTATAAACACGTTCAACGAAGCAATCTAAAGTACGGAGATTGACTTATACTTGATTGTTGCCATTCGCCAATAAGTAAAAAGAGCGATTTTTATGCCATATAAGTTATATAAGTTAGCATATCATATATGTACAATATTTATTGATTATTTTGAAATTGTATTGAGTTTTAAGTTTTGTTATTTAAGGTTTTTTTTTTAAAATTAATTATAATAATTGTTATTTCATCAAATCAATTATTATTAATTTATTAATTATGTATTATTTATTGAAACTCCTAATAATTATAAATAAAAGTATACCTAACATTTTCTCTTGCGAATTTTTTAATAATCCGAATTTTTCAAAGAGTTATATAATTTTAAAATTAATTATTGCAATATAAATAGTTTACAAAGTAGAGTTGTTCTTTAAATTTAAAAAAAACATATTTTACACGTAATTATAATTTACAAAAATATAGTATTCAAAAAACCAAAGATAAGTTGTTTCGTGTTACATAGTTGAGCTCATTTTTAAATTTATCTCAAACGCCCACTGCTTGTAAGACGGACACATTATTAAGATTCAGAGCAACTATCTGGATAGAAATATTTTGCCATAAAACAAGCCCATAAAAATAAGGCCTGCAGTTATTATGTAACACTGAAAGTATCTAATTTTTTTCTGAAAGTTTCTCATTATTTTTTTTCTCAATTCCCATTTTTCTAAAAAAGCTTTGAAAATGTTAGATGTTAATTGCAGTGAATATTTTAAAGTTTTGTCGTGCAATTGTTGTATTCAAAATGTTGTATGCCATTTATTTATTAAAAGTTTGTTCTTATGAATTATGATTTTATATACTTTTTTATTCATATTATTTTTAATTATTATCATTTTATTCAAAGTGCTTATTGTTCCACCACATGCAATATTTATTAATATGTAAATTTTTTATGTATCTGATTATCAATATTATTTTTAATCAGAATTATTTATTAATTAATAGAATTATTTATTATTTAGTGTTTCGCCATATTTAACTCTATCACAACTGACACGGCCAATAGGCAGTGGAAATTCTATGTTGGTTCTTGTTTCAAATGATTAATACAGGATGTAAAACGAGTCATCAACAAAGTTGTACTCACTTTACAACCTGCAAACCTTGTTTGAAATAGTTAAACTGGCTCCACAAAATAGAATTTGCAACGCTGGTTGAGGAGGGTCAGTAGTGAAAGGGTTAAGATTCACCGTCTTTGGTGACCAATTGGTTGGCTAAAAATGTTTTATTAAAGACTTCAATAAAATATTTTAAGCAGTTTGGTTTTAATGACTCACTCTGTAAAGTACTTTTAAATTTCAAATTTTGTTAGACATGAAGCTCGCTCTGTTTCAGAAATCTTATGCTGTTTGATTCTTACACTAAATACGGCAAAACTCAACTCAAACCCAATTAACTCATTTTAATTAGTCACTTAAAATTTAAACATTTAAAAAATTTTCAATTATTTTTTCAGATGAATTTTGTTCGTAAGTGCAACAAAATTTCAAAATATTATTAATTGTTTGTCTTACAACAATGTTTAGCTTTACAACACCTATGTCTCTATTATGTCTTACCTATATCTATTATCTATTATGTCTTACCATAGTCTTTACCTATGTCGTTAATTGCTCTTTAACCTAAAGTTTATTTGCGAAAGAAAGCCACGAAAGAAAAATTCACGATGAAATATTTGTGCTATAATGAAATTAATATGAATTTCATGTCAAAAATGAAATATACTGTAAAATAAACTTAAAAATACTTTTTTAAATAATTAAAAATAGATTAAAAATTATAAGGCTACAAAACTGGTATAGTTCGAAAGTTAACAAATTTTAAGATGATGTAAAAACAGTTTTTGCACTGTTATATTCACGGAAGTTATGGTGGAAAAAATTCTCAAAATTTTACTTAATTTTCAATAAATTAAAATCTAAAAAATCTTTAAGCCAATTTCTATCCTCCAAATTATATATGTATACGTAATTTGATTTTTCGAAGTCTTGCTTAGAGCCAACACACACACACACACATATATATATATATATATATATATATATAGATAGATAGATATATTCTTAAATAATCTTAATAATAATAGATATAGATATATATATATTCTTAAATAACACATTCGGTGGAAATTTATTGATAAATAGCATTTGTTATGTATTATTTATTAAAAATTTATACATTAATGTCCACAGAAATTTTTAACAAAAAAACTGGCATTTTCTTTCATTTTAGTATCAATTCGAATGTTTGGATAAATTAAATTTTCCAGTTCGAATAAATTAAGCTCCATAGTTTTGCTTAAAGTTTTTGAAATGCGCCATCAAAATATGCCTGCTAATAATAATCAATAAAAAATAATATATGATGGATTGCACAAGGTAAACAACATTCTTTGCTATTTGTTGACTGTTTTAATTAATGCATAGAACGATAATTATACCTAACGCAAGCTTTAACCTCTAAATCCATCAAATATTTTTGTACTCGGAAAATAATTAACTATTTCAAAATCTGATGAAAAATTAAATATTTATCGAAAAGCAGGAAATATATCAAAAAGTGCCTTGGTTTTAATTCAGTTGAATCCTTTCTGTAATTAATTTGCTTGACTTAAGTGAAAAGAAATGCACGATGGAATGTTAAAATTAGGTCAATTTATTTTAACAGTCAATTATTCTAGTGGAAGTTTCAGTATTCAAATTTCTGCTTGTGCGCTTTTAAATGCAATTAAACAATTGAATATGCAGAGAAATTAAATGTTTGTTATTTTGCAATAACAACGGGCATGAATTTTATAGAATTGATATGTGGAAAATCCTGCAGAAATGAAGGAAAATATCAAACAAAACGGGGTGCGGTATAAAAAGTTTCGAAAAAAAGCAAAATTTCTCATCAAAATATCTATTTCAACATTTCTGAGCTTATCTTTCAAAAATGTTTTTCGAGTTTAAATGAATTCTAATTACTTATTTATTTTTCATATAAAGAACGAAAATTCCCGAATATATAAATGAAAAAAAAAATGTTATTAGCTAAATAATTATATAAGAATTAAATTCAACTTATAGTATATAAAGTGGAGCATTGTAGGTCAATTAATAAGTATTCCATTTTATTTATTAACAATATTATCATTGTTAGCAGTAATGGTTGCTATTTTTACTTTCCCATGCGAAATATAAGAAACGTGTTATAATAAATAAAAATTTCTAACTCGAGATTTTGCTAAATTTCAGTTTTTCACACCTGCCTGAGTTCATAAAACATATTTTTGGTATTATGTTCGTCTGTCTAAGGCCTTACCTAAAAAAACGTTTTAAGCTAGATGGATGAAATTTGGTATCCAAACCAAATTTGTAGATTTCTATCAGATTTTAAACAAAATCCATTCAGAGAAAATTCTGTCTGCCTGGCTGTTTAAGGACAAGTGAGTTCTCGATAACTACAAAAGATAAAGAGCTAGTTAGATAAAATTTGGTACACAGGTTCAGTAAAATATAGCTTCTTCTCAAATTCTGCATTAAATCTGTCAAAAGATAGATCATCTGTCGGTCTGTATTTTTACATGCATGTAAACGCAATAAATCGTAAACAGAAGGACTTAAATCGATGAAATTCGATATTTGACTTTTAGACTATAACTAACCTTGCGTATTTAATTTTGTTTATAATCGGATGCAAAATGTCGTCCAAATTACATATTAACACGATAGATTCAAGGAAAATGCTAGATTCATGTAAAAGATCTATATTTTGTAATTATTCTCAGCTAATAACATATTACACCTTAAACGAATATATTGATATTATAAGTTTAAACTGTTCAAACTAATTTTTATAAACATAAAGTCTTTAAAATCTTGCTTGTTCTACATAACGTTACTTAAAAAATAGCTATAATTTAAAAGTAGAATCACTGCTTAACATTTAATCTAACTGCTATTTTTCTAATAAATAATCAAAATTCAACTTGAGTGGGAATCTGATTTTTTTTTTTCTTCTTACAAAAATAATAATCAATTAACTCATCGACAAACATGATTTATTATTGTTGAATCCACTAAGGTTATATTTGTGCAGAATTTTAATTCTAGTTTATTCTGAATTTAGGATTGATTCGCTCAAATGATGAATTCAATTAACCTATTCTAACTATATAAAACAATAATCCTAATTTCTTCATCATCAATCATCGTCTCTTGATTTGAAGTTTCAGATAAGGTATTAAAATTTTTTCCCTAGATTATCAAAGTTTGCATCTCTTAAATAAAAACAATTCTTTCAAAATATATAAAATATTCATATAAATTAACTAAATCATAATTCTGATAAAAGAGTTCCGCTGTTAAGACTATTCAATTTTTCAGTAATCAATTCTGAATTACATGTGGAAATTATTAGAAATTCAGGAATTTAAAAAGCTAAAGAAATATGTAAAGATTTTGATTTGTCACAGATAGACAGGAAAAATGTCAAAATTGCCTTTTCAAAAACAGTGAGGTCTAAAACGTAGATTCATCAAAATCTCGAATTCGAATTTTACTTCGTAACTAACTCTTTATCTCGTTACTAATTTCCTCTTTACTTCTTAACTAACTCTCTACTACGTTACTAATTTCCTCTTTACTTCTTAACTAATTCTCTACTACGTTACTAATTTCCTCTTTACTTCTTAACTAATTCTCTACTTCGTTACTAATTTCCTCTTTACTTCTTAACTAATTCTCTATTTCGTTACTAACTAATTCTCTACTTCGTTACTAATTTCCTCTTTACTTCTTAACTAATTCTCTATTTCGTTACTAACTAATTCTCTTCTACTAACTAATTTCTTCTTAACTAATTATCTACTTCGTTACTAATTTCCTCTTTACTTCTTAACTAATTCTCTACTACGTTACTAATTTCCTCTTTACTTCTTAACGAACTCTCTACTTCGTTACTAATTTCCTCTTTACTTCTTAACTAACTCTCTACTTCTTAACGAACTCTCTACCTTGTAACTAATTTCCTCTTTACTTCGAAATTACTCTCACCGGAAGGCACCTCAGAAGTGAGGATTAGAAGCTTCCGGTATAGTGATGGGTTCTCCCTAACCTGGTGGGTACTAGCTACAATCGAGATCGAACGTATTTCCCACGGGAAAGGTGGTTCCGTGGCTGGTGATGGCCTTAGGTCTCAACCTTAGTTCCCACCGATGCTGACGTGGCGGTCTGATAATTCAAATTTAATCCGAATGTCTTTAATTAGACGGGACAGTGTAGCTATGTATGGTTACCATGTAACGAAGAAGGTAAAAAATATAGCCTTTAAATAATTCTTTACATCAAGACTATTTAAACTACGGACATTGATTCCAAGTCATTAGTTATTAGTCAAAACTTATGATCACACATAATAGTGATAGCGACTACTTCAGTAATGTAATTCAACATTATCAAACAAATGAAGCTGAGGAATCTGTCTTGATTCATCATTTTCGGCGCGATAAAAAGATATCTTTCATAGTTGAAGATCTGGAATGTAAATGTTATTAAATTGGAGTCCGAGTGGAAAATGTTTATAAAATGTTGCTTGAGAAGAATTAAAACTTCAAATATAGCTTCATGAACTAAACAGAAGAATTTTCTTATTTATGTAAGTGAGAGAGACTTATGAAATCGATCCACAGAAAGCTTTTTTATATAAAATAAACAAATTTAGTCTTATGATCTAAACAGAAGAGTGGCTTGTGAAATCGATGTGAGAGAGACTTGTGAAATCGATCCACAGAAAGCTCTTTTATATAAAATAAACAAATTTAGTCTTATGATCTAAACAGAAGAGTGGCTTGTGAAATCGATGTGAGAGAGACTTGTGAAATCGATCCACAGAAAGCTCTTTTATATATAATAAACAAATATTCATTGCCTTGATACACTTTTTTGAATAAAGGTATCATGGCATAGTAACGTATCAGTTACGAAATTGGACTGCTTCTGTAATACAATTCAACATTATCAAATAAATGTAGCTGAGGAAGCAGCTTTGATTCATCATTTTCGTCGAGAAAAAGCATTTCATTCAAAGTTGGGGACTTGTAATATAAATCTTATTAAATTGGGGACTGAGTGGAAAAAATTTGAGGAAGATTGCTCTAAAAGAATCCAGAATTTAAATATAGTTATATGACCTAAACAGAAGAATGTTCTCATACATCAAATTTATACTATTTACTTTTCATCTTATATAAACCACTTGTTAAGTTTTTTGTAAGTGAGAGAGACTTGTGAAATCGATCCACAGAGAGCTCTTTATATAAAATATGCACATACTAATCACCTAGATACAATTTTTTGAAGAAAGGTATCACGGCATGGTAACGTATCAAGGTGTTACTGTAATCAATGATGACACTAAACTGCTTCTGTAATGTAATTCAACGATATTAGACAAATTAACTGAAGAATCCGTTTTGATTCCCCATTTTCATCGAGAAAAAAAATTATACCTTTCAAAATTGGGGAGCTGGAATGTAATTATTATTAAATTGGGCTCAGAGTGGAAAAGTTTGCGGAACATTACTTTAAAAGAATCAAGAATTCAAATATAATTCCATGACCTAAACAGAAGAATGTTCTCAGATGTCGGATTTGTGTTATTTTCTTTTCGGCTCATGAACTTATATAAACCACTTGTTAAGTTTTCTGAGTGACTTGTGAAATCAATCCACAGAAGGCTCTTTTATATAAAATAAACACGTACTCATCGCCTTTATACCGTTTTTTGAACAAAGGTATCATGGCATGGTAACGTATCAGGCTGTTACCGAAATCAATTGCGACACCGACTGTTGAAAGCCCGGTGCGAGGTCTAGAGGGGTGGGAAAGAAAAAAAAAGCGGCGAAAAGAAAAACACTCTGAAGACCTCAAACTGTCAAGTCGCCATTTTCGTTTAGAATTACCGTGGCGAGATTCTGCTCTCCGGATTTCTTTGTTGTCGCTGAAAGTGAGAAAGAGCGCGGAAATTAAATTAAGTCTGATGCCAGGAAACACCGAACGACCTTAAGCCTCAGTAAATGAGAACAGAACAGCTTTCGGTGAGGGTTTCTCTCTTTGTACGACCAAGGATCCCATCAGAGACCCAAATAATAAACAAAATTCAAGTGAAAAGTACACGAAAAAAGATTGTTAACTGACATATGTCCTTTTTTTTTTTTCCCCAAGCCAGACTAATTAGTCAAGAGCTCGATTTTTCTTCAGAACCTAACCTCGCGAAATAGTTTCTTCCGTGTCTTATTTACTGATAATCAGTAAGAAATCTCATTACAGCTTTATTTGAGACTGATTGTCAGATTTTTTTTTTTTAAGTCTGACCGGAGACCGGAAAATCATTGGTTGCTGTTCTGTTATTTCTTTTAATTGGTGTTATGTAAAAGTAAAAACGACTTAAAATAAAAATGATGTGAATTATGAATCTAATGCGAGTAATCAATTGGAGAATTTTAGTATTTTGTATTCTAGGCTGGACCTCTCTTTGAAAAAGATAGTAGATTTACTATATAATTTCAGCATATGATTTTTATTTTAATATTTAGAATAATATTTTTGATATTTTAATAATATAATAGGATTTATTAAAAATGATATTAATATAATTCATATATATATAGGTATGTGCTTGTTATTATTCATCAATTATGATTCCAGACTCCCAGCATATATGTTGCACACAATAAGTTAGCAGATTTCAGTTTTATTAATTATCTAATAAATAAATGAACATAATGAAAAATATAGAAATCTGATCAATTATACTTAGTAATGTAATCAAATATTTTGAGGCTCAAAGCAGTGCATATTATGAGGTATCTTTTTGAATGCACATGTTTAATATCTTAATGATATGATTTTATTAACTTTTTGAATATATATTTGTTTTTATTTATCTGTCACGATTTCAAATTGTCTGTCATCCATGTTTATAAGCAATATTGTTGTAGCAGATATTCCATTTTATAAATATTCTAATACTAAATTAACATAATTGAAATGATAAATACTTGATCAATTATAATTGATAAAATATTAATATTATCTTAATATTTTATAATTTCATAGATTTCCAGTTTCTTTTTGATTCCTTATTTATTTAAAACTAAGAAAATAAAGTTTTTTAATCTACCTGATAGCGGCCCCCTCATATTAATTAATAAAAAATTAATAAATCTTTATTTCCATTTCCTTATTGTGTATATGATTTAATTTAATCAATTTCCATTTGAAATTCAGTAGTTTTATGTTTTGTTTTTCAAATGGTTATACTGAACTTGAACAAAATAACTAACATACAAAAATGTATTGAAAATAATCAAACAATTATGGAAACTCCTCGATGGGGTACAAATTCAGAGTTTGTAAATTCTGACTCTTCTCAGCTAGATATTTCCAGAAAAACAATAAGCGATAAGTTTGAATTTCTATTCTCTTTAATAATTTTTTTTTTAATTTGATTAATGGTTGATTTTTTAAATAAATTTTGAATGACCTAGCTCGAAATATATATGGCAACGTAAAAACATATATTTTTAAAAATATCTGTTACAAAATTTCGAAAAATCACGTTTTTTTTAAATCTATGAAGCCAAAAATTTATGGAATTTAATAAACTCTTACTTATGAGAAGCATAAAGTCACATATATATATAAACAAAGTATTTTTAATTTGCCCATAAATCAAAAAGCACTATCAAGACAGTAGGTAGTAACAAATACTACTGCTATTTACTGTCAGAATTTCGTGTCATTTTTTATGAAAAAAAATTTATAAAAATTAAGTTGTTAAAGCATTATGAACAACTCAAAACTCTCCTCAGTATCCACAATAATACCACGTTGCCATTGCATTATATACATAAAAAAAAAGAACAAATCCGGAACAAGAACCTATCAAACGTGTCTCCGATGACCTACAAATGTTCTTTCTAAAAGTTACATAAAAAAAAACTAACTTTTATTTTTCGACTAGTTATATATTACCCACGTGTCATGGCTCCATTGTTACTTATATGCTGTCGGAATGTGCGTGTTGTCGAGTCGGGTCGACAAAAACCCAACATTGTCATCACTCCTCCCGACCGAGTTCTCCTTCCTAGAAAAATATTCCTTGCGCGCGGTGACAACCTCCTTGCGCAAGCGCTTCAGTCGAGGATGATGGATGGCTTGCTTCTTAATTAAATTAATCTTTGTCGGGGGGAAGGCAAATTTTGTCCCTCCCTCCGTTAATGACACGGGAAGGAAGGGGGTGGAACACTGATTTGTCACCTGAAGCGAGTCATTGGGTACGCGTCCAACAGACTGTGGATTTTGAAGGATTTTTCGGTCTCAGACATAATAAGAATGGTGGATTTTTATTTCCGTAATGATGGCATTGTGTGCAAGCCAGAAATTAGGTAACTCAGTTTAGACGTTAATAAATTGAAATGCATTTTTTTAATGTAAATTTTTGATTGTACTCCAGAGTATGTGAAGTTGATGTATGTTTTGTGAAGTATGATCCTTTTCCTAGTGGAGACATTTGAAGAATTCAGAATTTTTAATTTGAAAAGCTGCCATTGCGCTTAAGCCAGTAAGCTGGTAGTATATATTTCAACGTTAATTAATGAGTCTACATATTTTAAATATAAATTTGAAAACATTTCAAATATGCTTAATTTTTTTGAAACACAAAAAGGGGTGTAACGCTGTTTTTGACATTTGAAGTGAGTCATTGCGTATGTATCTAACAGGCTGCGAGTTTTGAAACATTTTTCATTTCATAAAACTCGCAAACAGTCTGAGATATAAAAAGAATAGGGAAATGTAGTATTTGAAATGATGGCATTGTTTGCAAGCCAGTAGTTAGGTAACACTATTTGGGAGTTGATAAACAAAAATAAATTTTTAAATTCTAATTTGATTGCACACCAGGTTAAATGAAATTGATATATATCTGAAGACTTTCTAACAAAGAACTATCATTTTCCTAATGGAAACAACTCAAGAATCTAAGACTTTTAATTTTGGAAGCTCCCTTTGAGAAATGTCAGAAAGTAGGCAACACATAACTCGACAAACAATGAACTAAATCTTCTTCGATAGTTGCTTATTGGGGCAGCATACTTTAAATATAATTTTATGGTACTTTAAATGCTTTTAAATTGCATTAATCAAAGCAAAGTAATGAATGAACATTAATTAATCACTTGAAGTGAATCATTTGATATGAGACAAGCAAGTAATGCCTTTTGAAGAATATTTCGATACTGATATAATAAGAATTATGACTTTTTATTTTTTAAATATTAGCATTATATGTAAACCTTGTAAAATAGTTAGACATTAATTATCAAAGACAATTTTTATAAAAATATGACACTCCAAAATAAGAGCTTTTAGAGCACCTTTTTTGACTGATTGAAACCAGAATTTGATACAGAAATACAATCTTTCACAAGATCATATATAAAATATCATTTATACAAGTCAAACTCATTATACTGTCACGTAGGTACTCTAGTGTGGAACTCAATGATACACACGAGAAGTAGAGCCAAACCAATTTATTAACTTAACTCTGAACTTAGAACACAGTGACTGACAGATCTTTTGCTTTTATACTGGCAGGGAAAGTTCCAGAAGACTTTTCTGGAGACAGTAAGAAAAGTCCTGAACACTTGTCTGGTAAACTAAAGAAAGGTCCAGAATCTACTGGAACATGAAATAAAGGAAAACATAAAAACAAGGAATTAAATATTTACACAGACTGTGAATCGCATTGTCTCTCGCGGGACTCGAACTTATGATCTCTTCATTAAGAGACCAGTGCTATGACCATTCGGGCATGGAGAGCCGACTGTTGCTTTTCAATGCGGCAATACAATAATATATAATTTATATATCATTTATACAATCATATATAAAAAATCATTTATACAAGTCAAACTCATTAACCCATTTTGGCTCATAAAAACCACAAGTTCGAATTTTCCGACAGTTACATTATTTTCTTTATATTTCACATAAAAGAAAGTAAAAAGATAGATTTTTTTTAATGTTTTTAGATTCTTGTATACGAAATATAGAAAAGTATTGTAATAATCCAAAACATTTGAGCTCGAGATTTTAACTAATCTCCATGTTTCAGACCTCTCTAAATTCGAAAAACATATTTTTTAAATGTCTATCTGTTCGTCCGTCCGTCAGAATTTCCGCTCATCTGTCTGTCAGTCCATCAGTCTTTGATAAAGATAATTCAAGAAATCTTTGAGCTACTAGACGAAATTTGGTATATGGTCTTTACACCAAATTTATAGAATTCTATTAAATTTTGAAAAAAAAACAGTTCAGGGGAAATCTGTCTGTCCAGCTGTACAACTACAAAACAAAGAGAGCTAGATGGATAAAATTCGATACACAAATTTAACATTTATTGTGCAGACATCTATTAAATTTTGAGCCAAATCCAACAAGGGGGTGGCCGTCTATCGGTCTGTACTTTCAGAATTATCTTAACGCAATAACGCGAAAGTAAAAATTTATCAAATTGGTTTGTGGCAATAAATGTCATTCCGAGTCAAATTTGGGAAAAAGTCGTTTGGTAAAAACGTACCTAAAACCTAAGTTCAATTTTCGGATGCTATTATTCGATGCCAGGGATTAATCGCCAAAACACTCGCCAAGGATCACACGATAGATTCATTAAAAACGCAAAACTCACGCAAAAAGGTTAATATTTCGTAATTATTATAAATTACGAAATATCATGCAAAGCGTTGTCTTGAATAACACCTTTATTAGAAGATATGCAAGAAAGTTTTGTGGTGGCCACTTCCGCTGGTAATTAGAGAGCGTTTTGAAATAAGTTAACCCATTCACTGCCAGAGAAATTTTATAGACTCTTAATTTGACTGCAGTTTCCTACTGGATCTCTCGTAAATGACAGTGAAAGGGTTAATATGTCCCCGTCCACATACTTGAAACTAGTCAAAAATTTACAGAGTAGACGAAGAAGAAAAAAAAAAATGTTTTTTTTTTCTCTTTGTTTTACACCGATTTGTTCCCAGTAGCCTTAACAGGATAATGACGTAAAAAAAAGTAAAGCATTCTTCCACTGGCGTAAAGTTCCACGGCATAGCGAGCCACGCGAGGCGAAACGATAGTGACAGAGATTATGTAAACCAGAATTAATTGACAGTTTAACGTGGAGAGAGTATGTCAAGTGAGCGGAGAAGGCGTGTCCGCTATTGTGCAGGCTAAAACCCTATCCATCAAACTGGACAGGCACATTCTAGCTGCGGGACGCAGACGGATGAAATATTTATCCTCGGGAATATGGGTATTCAAGAAAAAACGAGGAACTGAACTAATATTTTGATGTCACGTGAATTGATGTCACGATCAATTCAGTCAACAAGCTGATTCGTGTAAATCATGAATATATATTTACCACGTTAATAAAATCGAAAGTTATTGAAAAGAAAATTATTCTCAAATATTTAAGCCTACATGTTCAAATCTTAATATAAATTAAAGTCCTTATGTTTATGTATGTATATATGCTACACATTTCTTCCTAATCAAATGGGTCGATTTCAACGAAACTGCATATTTAGTTTTTAGTATAATAGAAAGAATATCGTCAACTTTTCAAAGGGTAAAAATTTATTAAATATTCAATTAGAAATTAATATTATTTTTAGAGAGTTTTTCAGCATTAATTTCGAATCAAATATATTTATAAAAAAATTTAATACCATATAAAAATTTCAATAATATTAATTTTCTTACTACACAATATTTTATTCGGTTGCAATCATTTTTTTAAAAAATTAAACAGATTGAAATAATTTCACTTTAAACTATTCTACCGCTATTTTTTATTTTCTGTTTTTTGTAATACATTTCTTTTATCAACTTCGAATTTGATTCAAAGTAATGATTTCACAATGCCTAAAACCAAGACTAGGTCAGACGTTCAGAGGCAAGAAACACAAAGCCCTTGGAAATAAATGAAGTGGATGCTCGTCGACAGATGCCGTTTCAAGCTATGAGAAATCCACTAATATTTTTATATTTCTCATAAGGAACTTCAAATGAAATTATTTCGAAAAAAATTAAAATCATCAGAAAATTAAAAATTTTACCTTTCTAGTGATATCAGTTTTTATTTTTATGCAAATTTTTATTCAGTTATTAATTCTTTTAAAAATTTAAGGCAGATAATTTTGAAATAAGAAAATTCTCAGATATTCCTATACTAGGCAATATTAAGATTTGAACTACTCTAATACTATTTTTTTAAATTCCTCTTTTATTTGAATATATATGCATGGAGTAAAATTATAAACATTATAATTTTTTAAATAAAATTCATTTTTGCATTAAAAATATTATCGTTAAAAGTTTTTTAAACCCCAAAATAACGCCAAGTATATTAACTTGCTTTTGCAAAAGTTTTGATTGAAGGAACGGAATGTCGCAAAGAAGCAAGCATATCCAAAATAATATTTTGTGAAAAATGTTAAAAATTATTAATAAAAGAAAGAAAATAATTTTAACATAATAATGTTTATACACCTAGACTATACATATATTGTAATATTTTGAACTGGAAAATTTTATTTTTTAACAATAAAAAAAACTAAAATGCATGATAATCCCTGTTTTTCAACCCAACCTTAAATTCTATTCGGAGTTTGAAATTCTTCTATAAAATTGTTTTCAGATATTTAAATTCGTATTTCTATTTAAATTGTTAAATTATGTAAACGTACTATTTACGGCATTTCAATTCATTAGTCTTCATTCTTGTTGTATTTATTATGAAATTTTGTAAATAATATTTCTTAAGTTCGCTACGAGATGATGCCATTCATTTGAAATCAAACTTTAGTCAAATCTCAGCAACTAATTAACAATTAAATTCTAAAATTATTAAAATATTGCATTGTAACAGGGATCATATAATTATATTAAATTTCAAAAATCTAACGCATCAGAAAAAAAAAAGTGAAACATTAATAAGCGTAGGAATATGAAACAAATCCAGTTTATAAAAAAAGTAATAATGAAAGCAAATTGGCTTAACTTGTTAATAAGTTAGGTTTAGATAATGAATCAGATTAGTTTTCCGAGACATTAATATACACAGTTTCTTTTGATTAAAAAAAAAGATCATTTGATTAATCATCTATATCTTATCGAATTAAAAAGTAAACAAAATTGTTCCAAGCGAGAAAAACATCTCGCTATAAAGATATGCATTTAACGCGGCAAACGATATCTTGATAACCCGTATCTAAATATTTCTGTCGGAACTTTCGGCAAAAATGTTTTTTTTAAGCCAAACGAAAAATTTTATCGCATAAATAACTACTTATGTAATGAGAAGATAATATTATGTCTTTGCGGTTCCGCTTGTGGCACAACAGTAGCATAAATTTAAATTAAGATACGGATCAGAGAATATTAAGATGCTAATAAAGAAATCGTCTCGCATATTCAGCTAATTGTTTAATAACTAACCAGAAATGTTTTAATTTAGAAAGGGGAGAAGGTATTTAAGTTGTGATATGATCAAGCTGTCAACGGCTTACCATCTGGTTTATGAAATTCTTAATTGGGTATTTATTTTATAAAGCCAAAAGGGATTTTTTTTTTTTTTTTTTTTTTTTTTTTTTTTTACCGAGCAAATTAATCTTTCATCCTTAAATGAAAACATTCAATTTATTATTTTTTTATTTATAACTGAAGTGCTTCACTTTTATGTACAGGTTTTTTTTTCAGTTTCAACTGAAACTACCTACTTACTTTTATATTTAATTGAAGGGTTTCGCGACATTTTTGAACTTTCTAACTTCCTGTCTTCATTATCTTCATTTATCTTTTATTAATAAGACATGTCAATTTTGTTTCCTTTCTTTTTTTTTTCTTGTAATAACAACACTCCTTTTATGCTCCATCACTTAAATACTTTCAAAATAAATGTTACTCCTTGGAACATTTTATTGGATTAACCCTTACACGGTCGGAGAAAGTGTATTTACCACAATATTTATCAATTCCTGAATATCCGTGGCACATTATTTTACCACCTCTTATTATAGGTAATAAATACCCTCAATAATTTCACAAATTATTAAAAAAATTAATAAACATTTTAGCCAAATAAGGTAGTTAGCACAACCTAATTAATTGTCAAGTAATAATAATTATTATAACTGAAATGAATTAGTAATATGTGAACACCTAAAATTGGAAAGAAAACAGTGAAAAATCTTTCTAAATTTTTCAGTAACTTCGACTAAATAAATTTTTTGAAAGTTTCAATTTCTTATGTCAAATTATAATTAAGAGTCTTGTTATATTAATTAAGCAATCAAATTAATAGAAATAAAATTGATTTCTTCTAATAATAGAAATGAATTTTCTTTCTGAAACCAATTTCAACTCTAAAAATAGACCATCTACATAATTAAAATAGTAAGGAAAAATCAATGAATCAATCGCCCCACCCGCAATTATTGGTTCGTTTTCGCCAGTTTTTGTTCCAAATGAAAATTTATAACTTCTAGATATGCCATCAAGGATTGACTGCTTTCATCCATCCTGCATTTTTAAGGGAGATTTAAAGAACACAATTTCGTAATATATTTTCCTTGGAGTAATCTTATGACGGAATTCAACAGCGAATTGATTTCCATAGTTTTAGTTTTATAAGAAAAATCATTATCCCCCGATACATTGTCATTGGTCATCTACACTCTTCCTCTCCATCATGAAAGATATCTCAGAACTTTGACAGAATCCTCATTCCCAATAAGTGGAACGATTTTGCCAGTTTCCTATGAATTTTCAGCTTCACCATTTTTAATTGCAGTTACCAACCAGAATGGTCCATCATTATGGTGCAACTTTTACAAATATTATGATTAATTTTATTAAACTTTTGTTTGTTTAGATGTGATTTATTAAAATTGACTGACTTCAATAAATTAATCTTATTAACATTAACCGTCTTCGGCAACCATACTAATGATATTAATATAATTATGTCAACGAATATTGATAAAATACAGCTTATCAAATAATTATTATTTTAAATTTTAACTGCTTAATATTGGTAGATCACTATGATACTTTAGCTGCGTTTGAAAAATTGGCGAAATCGATTCAATTGTTGAAATTGGGTCTCTGTTTATTTCACACTCTCTCTCAAAATTTGAGGTGGGAAAGACGGGTGACGTTTCATGACGTTTTCTAGAGGTCGTGAGTTTTCATTTCAAATAAAAATTGATCAATTCTTTACGTTAGAAAGTTTTTCCAATTATTTTAAATATACAGATGATGGACCAATTGGTAGCCAAAAAGCGTCTGGTAATTATATATATATAAAAAAAAGCTATCTGATGGTTTAAAATTATTCGTTTTTTATTTCACTCTATATACAGTAGACTCCCGATTATCCGCGCCTGCCGCACTAAGTTTTTTTTTTTTTTTTTTTGCTTCCAAAGCAAGAAGTTAACACAAATGACTAATTTCTTCAAAAAGGTGCAGTTTTACAGATATGCTTTTGTAATTACATAATACATTACAGTATTAAAAAGTACATATGTATTAATTTTTCTGTGTATCCTTGGCGCCTCTCGTAAGTACAAAGCACTTTTCTGTTTTCATTAACAAAATGCATTTTAGGTTAGTTTTGAGTGATATACTAAAATATTAAGCATTAGTTAAACATTTCCTGCTGTTTATTTTACGTTTTATTGTACATAAAACAATTTTTCAAAGTTGGAATGAATGTTTTCTCTTTTGCTATACCCGTTTTTAGCTTTTTTCGGATTATCCACGATTTTTGTCATCCGCGGCGGCCGCGCCACCCAATTCCGCGGATAATCGGCAGTGTACTGTATCGCACAAAAACTTAAAATTTAATATATTTAAAATTTTCTTTGAAAATAAAGCAACTTTGCAATTAAGTAAAATATCCAAATTTTTGTAATTTAAACCAAGATATTTTTTCCTAAATTGGAGAAATGAGAGTCTAGATAAAAATTCAAAAACCTGCAATTGAAGTTTTTTTTATCGTTCTACTGTATCAATATGGAAAAAATGCAAGTTAGAGATTGCACTGTTCTACTGTAAAAAATAATTCTTCAGTTTGATGATTCATTTGTCATTTCACCAGTTTCAGGGGTTCAGAAAAACGCATAACAATTCCAACATAACGATGAAATTTATTATGGTTTATTTTTCTTCAGAAGTATCAACCGGCATTTTCAAACGCAAAAGACAATAAAAATCCCAGACAGTCATTAGATTTGAATGAACATGATTATGTAAATTAAAGTTATAGAGGGCGCCACGGGACAAATCAAACAGGAAGTAATATTACACGTTAGCTATATTATTTAAAATATTAGATCGAGCCAGTTTCTATTCACAGAAGTCTAGGAAAAAGAAGTGATATTTAAGATAATTTCCTAAAAATTAAAGATAATTATTTTATTTTTAATTTTGTTAATGACTAATTTTCTCAAAAGTAATACTAGGATCATTTTATTCAAAATAAAAATTCAATACATTTAATAGTTTCTCCGAACGTATGGAATAACAATCTAGAATTGTTTAGGTTATCTGGTGAATTAACCTAATTGCATATAATTTCAAAATTGTTACACTTTTATCTTGTTACTAATGGTGGGAAAAAAATACTTCCTATACGGAAATACAATAACGGAACAATGGAGATTTCTGCAGTTGAAATTAAGGTTGTCCACATTTGTCTTTTTATCTGATAATTTTTAAATATTACATCAGATTTTTTTTCTAATATTTTCTCATACATGAAATACAGAAAAATAAAGTATTATTATCATCAAAAATTCGAACTCGAGATTTTGACAGTTCTTTACTTTTCAGACCTCCCAAAAAATATGGTTTTCTTATGATGTCCATCAGTCACTATCTCTTTAAGAAAACGATAATTCAAAAACATTTCGTGCTAGAAAATAAAATTCAAAATATAATTTTTACACCAAATTTATAGATTCCTAAAAACTTTGAACGAAATCCATTCAGAGAAAGTCTGTCAATCTCTTTGAATATAGTTGAATACGATTACTATAAAATATAAGGGGCAGATAGATAAAATTTGGTACACATATTAAGAATCTATATAGGAGATCCTTATCAAATTTAGAACTAAATTCATCTAAGGGTCGACCATTTATCTGTTTCTTATTTTTGTATACATGGAAACGCGATGATTCAAAACCTAACAAATTGGCTAAAGGATATTTAGGTCACAATTTTTTCATCTAAAGTACAGATTTTTATCAAATTTTGAATTAAATTCCGCAAAAAGTTAACCCTATATCCATATGTACTTTCACAGACAGAAAATACATTGAAAACATGAGGACTCAAAAATGCGATGATTTAAATTAAATTTCTTATGTGATCTTGTGACTTCTTTACAGTTCTGTGTAAAATTTTGGTTTCAGTCAAATTCAAATTAGACTATAATATGATGAATGCGGATCTGCAATAGTTTTTAATCGGCTTCAGTTAATAAATTATTTTTTTTCTCTTTATAATATAACATGAAGAATAAAAATTTGCATAAAGTTATTGATATTACTTCAGTTAAAAAGTATCCTAAATAATTCTGTTCTAATTTCTAAATAACCGTAATGTTCTTATTTGCTGTTATCTTTTAATGCAGATAAAGTAAATTATATTGGGAAATTCCATTATTATAACGATTCCATTATTATTTATTTAAAAAGAAAATGTATACAACAGAAAAATCTCTAGCTGTTTAAAAAGAAAATACATACCACAGAAAAAAACTTCAGTTACAGAGTTCAAAAGGAAGAGAACATGAAACACAGATAAAAACAAATGTTATAAGTAATAATATAATGTTAAATAGATAAAATAATGTTATAAAAAATTATAAAACATATTAAGATGTTTTATAAGCTAATACAAATAATCTAAAATTATTTAAAAAATATACCAAAAGCTAGCAGTTGTGAAGTCCATAGCCTAAAAACATTTAAAAAATGTATAAGAGCTTTAAAAGATAAATATTTTCAACCTCAGAAACAATAAACACACATAAAGAAGTCAAAAGATGTATATAATCAATCTGAAAATACTAGGAATTCAAAAGCTGAATACAATCAATTTTAAAAACATCAAATGGCACATTGGAACATTAGAATTCGAATACATTCAGTCCAAAAATACTTTGATACATACATTAGGAACTTAAGAGTCATAAACAGTTAATTTTAAAAACACCAAATGTCATATTTAAAATATCAAGGTCTGTAAAAAACTTGTTGAACAGGTGATAGAATTTATATAATTTAACAACACAATTAAATCTGCTAAACTCGTTCTCAAACAAGCTGTTGACTCTAAATCTTCTGTTTGGTATAGCAAACTATTATTTAATATTTCATTGCAATGCATCATTTTAATAATAACTTTAGATTTTATAAAAAACAGAACATACGAAAGATAATGTTGAGTTTTTAAACTAGAAATGCCAAAATCTTTACTTAGATAAGCTGAAGTTATGTCAAGTGAATAAAGATGGTTATCTCTCAAATGCAAATAACTCGTATACTTAGTTTGTATTCCTTCTGGAATTCAGAATTTGTTTTTAAAATAAAGATTCCAGATGAGACTGCAGTAAACAGGATTAGGGATTCTAATGAGAAACATTAAAACTAAAAGCAAATCTAATGAATATTTATTCCACTTAAAAAAAAAAAATTATTCCCAGCTAATCTTTTTCTTTTTTTATTTAAACTAGCGGGAGTAGTCTCCTAAAAACTTTCTTGCATACTCTCTAATAAATTTCTCATACCAGAGAACGCTTTACATGGTGATGGGTAATTGTTATTATTAACTTTTGGCTTGAATTCATTGAATCTAGTGTGTCAACCTTGGCGTGTTTTTTGACGAATTATACCTGGCATGCATTAATAATATCCAAAAATTGAATTTGTATTTTAGACATTTTTTCTCAACGGATTGATACAAAAATTTGACACAAAACTGCACTTATAGTCTCAAATTCTCATACGAAATTTCATATATTTAATTCAATGCGTTTCTGAATTATCGCGTTTACTTATTTCTAAAAGTACAGACAGACAGAACGTCCACCCATATTTGGATTTGGCTCAAAATTTGACAGGTGTCTACACTATAGATGTTAAATATGTGTACCAAATCTTATCTCTCTAGATCTTTATTTTGTAATTATTGTATTTACTTTTATTCGAATAGCCGAACTTCCTCTGAATAGATTTTGTTCAAAAGTTGATATAAATCTGCAAATTTGATGTATACCAAATTTCAATCGTCTAGCCCAAAACGTTTTTGGATTATCTTTCTTACAGACAGACGAACATTTTACAAAAGTGTGTTTTTCGAACTCAGGGAGATCTAAAACGTGGAGATTCGTCAAAATCTCTATTTCGAATTTATTGCGATTACTATATAATTTCTTTATACTACATATACGAGAAAGTAAAAACAAGTTTAATCCTTTCTAGGGCCGTGGGAAGTATGCTTCCCACCAAATTTATCAATCTTTGTAGGAAATTATGTATGTTGGCATAAGTTCTGACAATTTTTTTTTAGTTAATCAGAAACTTAGATGCTTCAGTTCTTTATCTCAGAGAAAATGATGTGTCTTGATTTGCTACTTAATTATTAATTAACCAAATTAAATTTATCTAATAAGCTAAATGAATCCCTTTTCTTATTCTGATTTCAAGCCTAAAAATATTTTAACATAATATGACTGGAAAAAAACGGCTCTTTAAAGGGTTAACTTGCATGCAGAATAATTTTTGCAATTAATAACTCAATCATTCAAAACATCAGATGCATAGTTCCAAATCAGTTAAAGTGAATACATTTATAGCTATTTAAATTAGATTTTATTGATCAACCTCATGTAAATATTAACAATTATAAAAAATTATTCTATTTTGTATAGTAAAAATCTCTTAATACAGATTTTAATCTTTATTTTTTAACAAACGTTTTTCGTTACCTCTGATAAATCAAATTCTCCAACTACAAAATTATGCGCACATGAACGTCAAATTTTCACAAACGAATCTAAATATTTTTTTATGTTAAAAACTTTTTAATGCGAAGGTGACGAACAGCTTGAAAGTTCTAGAGATGTTTATTTATTTTTCATCTTCTAGAATCATCAAATTTAATGGAGAAATCACGAAAGTTTTATATAATGAGAAAAAGTGAAAAGCTGTCTCACCAGTTTACTTTTACGAAAACATTCCACGATGGAATGACTAGATAGAATAATGTTAGACTAAAATTATTTTTCAAAAAAATCAACCATATCTTTCTTAAAAAAGAGAAAGTATCTGCAGAAATATTATCACCTCCAGTTTCTTATTTACTATGAGAAAAAGTCTCTCCGAAACTTTCTGTCATGCCCGTTAATAAAGATATCAACTATATAGTATATATTATTTGCGCGGTTCTTTCCGGCTCATTGCAGCCATTAATTGCAGTCACTTCAACATATAAAGCTTCATTCATTTAAGTGTGTTATCGTAGTTAGATCTATATGAAAATACAGACTGACAAACGGTCAATCCTTGTCGGATTTTGTTCTAAATTTTAAAAACATTTACATAATAGATGATAAACCAGTGTGCCAAATGTTATCTATCTCTCTAACATTTTGTACCGGGTGATTCGTAATGAATGGGCCTAAAAGAATAGCGCAGTGTGACTGCCGTAATGGATTTATTCAGCCGAAACAAATTTATTCTGTAACTACAATTATACAAGTTTTATTTGGCAACAGGGAAAAATCATCGAATGACGAATTCGCCGCTAGAGCCACTGTTAAACAAAATGTCGTCCATGCAGAAGAAAGCGTAATGCGTTTTCGAATATGCCAAAACCTCCTCAGTAATTGTTGTGCAAAGACATTTTCGCACGAAATTTTGTAAAGAGCCCCCACATCAGCATAACATAAGCAGGTGGGTGAAGCAGTTCCAGGATACCGGCTGCTTATGCAATAACAAAAGCCCAGGACGAAAAGAAACAAAACCCGAAGTGGTTGAAAAAATACGTGATTCATTTTTACGGAGTCCCTCAAAATCAATGCGACGTGCAGGTGCAGAACTGGCTGTCCCTCAGACAACGGTGTGGCGTGTTTTGCGGAAGCGTCTCCAATTCAAGCCGTACAGATATCAGATGGTCCAGGCTTTAAAACCTACTGACAAACCGTTGCGTAAGAACTTCTGTGTGAAATTTCAAGAAAAGCTCGACGTGAATGGTTTCGAGAACACACTGGTGTTTACCGATGAAACCACGTTCCACTTATGTGGCAAAGTTAATCGCCATAATTTGCGATTTTGGGGCACGGAAAATGCCCATGTATCATTTGAACATCAGCACGATTCTCCCAAGGTGAACGTTTACTGCGCTTTATCAAACAGTTGTGTTTTTGGTCCATTTTTCTTTGCTGAAAAATCGATTAATGGAGACATTTACCAAGACATGCTCTCAGAGTAGTTGCTCCTCCAGCTGGAAGATGCTGTTCCTGATTTCATTTTGCAGCAATATGGTGCTCCCCCACATTGGAATAACAACGTACGTGAGTTCCTGAACGAACGTCTACCCCATCGCTGGATTGGCCATGCTGGGCCATAGGATTTGACATGTCTTCATTGGCCGCCGAGATCACCAGATCTAACGCCCTGTGATTTTTTTTCCTCTGGGATTTCGTTAAAGACAAGGTGTTTTTGCCCCCACTTTCTGAGGACTTAGAGGAACTGAAGCAGTGGATAATTGCAGTGTTGAACTCCATCACAGGGGATATGCTTTCACAAGTGTGGCAGGAGCTTGATTACCATGTAGACATTTGTTGTGTAAATTTGTCGTGCTTTGAGGTAAATTTGAATTTTCTAAATATATTAATGACAACGTTCACAATCATGTTTTCTTTTTGTCCCATTCATTATGAATCACCCTGTATTTACGGTATTCACTTGTATTCGGACAGCTAAACAAATATACTTCCTCTGAATGGATGTAGCTCAAATTTTGATAAACAAATTTGGAGTATTCCAAATTTGGTGGTCTATTCAATAACTACAAATTTAGTGTAAAGTCCATATGCCAAATTCCATCCGTCTAGCTCAAGGTATTTTTGTGTTATCGTGTTTACAGTCAGACAAATAAACATACTTCTTCCGAATGGATTTCGCTCAAAATTTGATAGAAACAAATTTGATGCATTCCAAATTTCGGGGGTGTATTAAATAGCTATAAATTTGCTGTAAAGTTCATATACCAAATTATCAAGATATCAAATTCTCAAGACTTATTCCAAATTCTAGCTCAAGACATTTTTGAGCTATCGTGTTTACAGTCATATAGAAGGACATAAATTCTAAAAGGTGTTTTCCTTATTCAGGGAGGTCTGAGCAGTGGAAAATCAAAATCTAGAGCTCTAATTTTTTTAACGATTACGATAGTTTCTCTTTCTATACTCGGTGTATGAGAAAATAAAAACCGAATATATATTTTGAAAGTATTTTATCTAATGAGATCCAAAATTTTATAAAGCTAAATTTTTGATAAGACCAAGTACCAAATTTTACTTGTCTAAGTTATTGTATTTCAGAATTCTCGTATTCACATATGCTTGGATAGACAAAATGACAGATAGACAACTGTAAATCATATAGTTGCATTTAAAAAAAAGGAGCGCACCTTTTTCGTTTTTTAATCACTATATTTTTAATTAATTTTTAATTTTTTTAAATTACCAATTTTTATTTTTTTTTAATTACTATATTTTTTACTAATGTCAGATTTTAACATCAAGCAATTTGCTGCAAATATACCATCTTTAAAAATATCATCGTATTAAAATTAGTAACAATGAAAAAAAAAATTACATGATTGTATAAAAATGCAGCACTTATTCATTTATTTGAATTATTTTATATTTTATTTGTAACTGAAATTCTTTATAAATAGCATGCATTTTATTTTTCATATGTGTTTATAGTTAACAACATAAAATAAAATGCTAATATAAAGATAAAAATTCTGGAGTTTTCTTGTTTAAAATTTTCATTTAATTCCACAATAGTGTGAAGTGGAAAGTGTGCCACAAAAAAGTGACACAATAGTGCGTAGTGTTTTTGTTAGTTTTTCAGAATATTAAAAAAAAGTATGCATTTTAAATTTCAATTGTTTGATTAAACCGATCCAAAATTTAAAATGATAAATTAATAACTTTTGTATCTAGACCACATACCGAAATTCATTTAAATATTCTATTGCATCTTTCAGTTATTGCATCCCTCCCTACACCACAGAGAGCTTTAGATAAAGTTGGTTCAAATTTTTGATATAGTTCTGGTGGCAAAACGACATTTCGGGCGACAATACCACATGCCAAATTTCATCTAAATAGATTGTTACTTTTTTTAGATATATTCATACGAATGTACACATAGAGTCGGAAAGATTTCCAAAAAATGGATTTTCTCTAAAATTTATAGAAGTGTAAAATTTTGATTTTAACCCTTTAAAGGGCCATTTTAGTCTAATAATGGTACTTTAAAATAATTTCATAATTCAGATAGACTTAAAAAAAAGGAATTCATTCAATTTAACTAATAAATGTAATTTGATTCATTAATTATTTTCGTTAATTAATTACTATATGACAAATCAAGTTGCATCATTTTGTTTGAGATAAGAAGCTGGAACATCTATGTTTCTGCTTTATTGAAATATTTTATTGATGATGTATGCCAACTGGCATAACTTCATACAAAGATTGATGAATTTGGCGAGAATTATACTTCCCATGGCCCCAGAAAGGGTTAATAATAGTCATTCATCCAGCTTACTGAATTTTTACGTTACAGATATTATTCCAAAAATAATTTTGCCAGAATTAGAAGGTCTCAAACAAAGAAACACTAAAAAAAGATTTTTTTAACAATCATAATGCTTTATTTTTGTGTTCTTCGATTACAAGAAAGTAGGAATCAAAAGTGGTCTTACCAGTTGATCAAAACATCTCACGAGGAACGCATTAAAATTGCACCAAAAAAATAGTCACCCACATCTTTTTTAAGACAGAAAAGAAGAAGGGGGGAAAAAAGAGAGAGAGAGAGAGAAAAAAAGAAGAAAACTTATTTCCCTCATCTAGACAAAAAAGGAAAACAATACATCTGAGAAAGCGCAATAGAACACAATCTGATTCTGAAGATTCTACTAAAACGGAAGCCCTTTGTGTGGGCGGTTTAAGAAACCATTACAATGAATGAAAAAATAACAGAAAAAAAAAGGGGGATCTTTCTTTAAAAAAAAAATGACATTGAGTTTAATCCCTTTGTTGGTCAGGACGGACTCATTTTTTTTTACACGTAATTCGTCTGAGATCTTTCTTAACACGAGACCAAACAAGTCCTTGAACTTGAAGAACCAATTTGTCATCTCGGGCCACGACGCAGTTGGTGCTGAATGGATCTCTGGCTCATTTTGTTGATTCATTGTTTTAAGGCCGAAAGAGGGAAATAAAGGTTATTGGGCTGTTTTAGGATCGGATTACACGTCATTTGGTCCGATTTTTTTTTTTAAAACAGTGAAGTTTCTAGGACACTTTTTTTTGTTGTTGTTATTATCGCGCGAAATTGTTTTATACTAGTTGGTTTTGCCGAGACTTAGTCTGGAGGTCTCAAGCAATTTTTTTTTTTTTTTTTTTCATTTTCTTTTTGTATTTTAAAGTCATTTTAGCTTTCAGCGTCACGAAGCGGCAATATTTTCGTTAAAATGAGTAGTTTAATGTCAACACGTTTCTCTAAACTAAACTAACTTGAAAGGTATTTCATTTGTTGAACTGCCGGAAAGTATTGTCTTTCACAACAAGGTTAACATGCTAAATGGGGTTTTTCTAGCTTTTTAAAGCTTTTGCAAATTTGTGCAGTGGAAAAACGTGACAATAAAATTGGTGCGTGCAGTCAATATGGCTATATAGAATGAAATAGGAAAATTTTTCCTTCTTTTGTTCAATGATGAGCAAGGAACTGCACTTGTAAATTTCTATATTTATATATTATAATCTCACATACGAGGAATACAGGATGAAATATTGTAAGTGTATAAAAATTCGATCTCAATTTTTTTTTTTTTTTAATAATCTTTTTTAGACCATTCTGAATTCGAAAAATATAAATTTGGAATTATGTTTGAGTTAGTTTAGTTAAGTTATATTAATTTCCCGTTTTAAAGTAACATTAGGGCTATTTTGGGACTGCCCTCGTAATTTTGAACCACGGTCAGATCATGAGAACGACACCTGAGCTGGCACCCCAACCTCTCAAAATTTCGGCACTATCCCAACAGAGTGATTGTCTGAGAACAGAAAACTAAAAAAGCACAACAGATTAATTTTGTATATAAGTTTGCCTTCAGAATTATGGTTTATTTCAAATTTCGGACCAAATTTGGCACTGGCTTGGCTTTCAATTGGTCCGTTTTTTCGTTTACATGAAAACGGGGGGAAATGGGGAGAAAGAGAGGTAGCCGGAAAAAAAGAAACCAAACAACAAGCTATTTAAATGAGTTTTGGTACATTGTCTTGATAGAAATTGTTTATCTGTTTCAAATTGTGGTTATGTTTGATTAAATAGAAGAAGCCTAAAGTACATACACTATTCTAACAATTATACTACGAATCTAAATTCAAATTTTGATATATTGTGCGAGAATAAGAGAAATTAGATCTGAGATCTCTTGCAGATCTTTCCAGTAAATATCAACAGTTTATTTTATTTTGTTAGTTAAAAAATTAAATAAACAATGAATGATATTTTATCAAAGATATCACATGGTAAAATATACGGCAATTAAAACAAATAAAAACATTACATTTTTTTATTAAAATTTGTGAATTGTGGTTCTTATAATTGATTTTAAGACATTTTTTAAAATTTTGAATAAATAAATTTCGTGATATTAAATGGCAAGCCATAGTTTTCAATGCTCTTTTGTGTAGATAGCTAGAACTAGAGCTAAGACATTTCAAGCATAGATTGTTTTTAGGAATCGATGTTAAAAAAAAAGATATCTTTAATTTTAATCTAAAGATAATTTTAATTAGATATTTAATAAATAAAAATTTAATCGTAATTTTCACGGATTTTTTTTTCAATAATTCGGAAGGTTAGCATTGTATAAAAATTGTTTTTAAATGACTTTAAAATGAAAAGAAAAAAAAACTTTTCAACGGTACTCAGATTATTACCATACATTAGATATTCTATTTTATGAAATTCTATGAAACAAACCTGCTGGAAAAAAATTGAAACAAAAATATCTCGTCTCAAATAAAGCTTAATAATGCAAGATGCTTAAAAACATGATATGTGACGTCATAAATTTTCTCTTACTGTGAATCAAATTGGAAAAATTAATTGACAGTATATATATATTCCTGTCAATTTAAAAAGCCATCAATTCTAAGTTTTATATTATTTTTAAAAAGTCCGATAAAAAAAATAGGAAAATAATCACTTATTTAATTTATTGCTATTTTGATTTTTTTTTTAAAGTGGTCCAAATCTACATTTGTCCTGTCCTGCTTGTTGATGTTTGAAAGGCATCGAATAAACAATCATAAAAAAAATGCTCTAACCTAACAACCACCCACCGCAACTCGTATTAACTACGAACACATGGGACTAGGAGGGGGGGGGGGGGAGGATATATAAAAAAAGGCTTGCAAAAAGGGAGAAAAAAAAGAATCTACAGGTCAAAAGGTCGTTCAAAGAAACAAGTCTTTTTTACCATAGTGAAAAGGTTTTCAAACGCTAAGAGCGATCGCTACAGGGAACAGTTTAATAGTGAATTTCTATCAAATACACCTTTCTTTTGTAGCTTGAATCAAATAATCAATCCTTTTACCTTTCAATTGCTTCATTTCATCGGAAACATTTTAAACACTGGACGACAAGGATTAAACATAAGGTCATAAACATAAGGATACATAAGGTCAATTTAAAATTAATCAATTACATATTAAATCAGCCATGTTTTAATCTAGATTGACTGAATTCCCCATCTGATAGGGAAGACGCCCCTAGATTTCCCCCCCCCTTATTAGGGATTATTGTGGCAGGTTACCACAAAATTAATTAAAAGTAAAATTGAATTTAAAAAATATAGAAGGGGTGTTCAAATGAAAAGGTACGAAACGATAGTGTGCGCATAAATGAAGACTTTATTCAAAGTATAAACCCTAGGCCTGAGTACAACGATCCCATTGATTAACGAGCCGAAGAAATCCTTGTTCCCACAATTCCTGTGGCCGTGACGAGTCCCAGTCCTTCACAGCTTCCTTGAGTTCGCCATGCGAGTTGAAGCGCTTCCCTTTCAAATGTTTTTTCAGGGGACCAAACACATGAAAATCGCCGGGCGACATGTCCGGGCTGTAGGGCAGATGGTCCATCTGCTCCCACTTGGCCAGTTCCTACTCGGCCAGTTCCGCGTATGTGACCCCGGAGACGTGTGGATGCGCATTATCATGGAGCAGAACTACACCCTCCGTGAGTAATCCCGGTCTTTTGTTCTTGATGGACCTGCGTAGTCTTCGAAGTGTCTCACAGTACACATCGGAGTTAATGGTTCTGAAAAAACATCTGAAAGGGACGCGTTTCAACTCGGACGGCGAACTCAAGGACGTTGTGAAGGACTATGTCTCGTCACGGCTACAGGAATTCTAGGAACAAGGCGTCCTTCGGCTCGTTAATCAATAGGATCGTTGTTCTCAGGCCTATGATGTATACTTTGAATAAAGTCTTCATTTATACCCACAGTGTCGTTTCGTACCTTTTCATTTGAACACCCCTTGTAAATTGTTCAATGCAGGTTTAATGAAATATAAATTTAATAGGCACAAAAACACAGTGAATAAAAATACAGGTATACGTAGTCTAAGTGACATAGTGGCAAATTCAACGCAATATCAGCAACAAACAATACATCAAGTTATGTGTAGTTTGGCTGATACAGAGGTCAATAGAACGCCGTAAGAGCAACAAACTTTTAGAGTATTTAAAGGAAGTATCCAGAAAAATTGTCGTCTGAACCTATACATGCTGGGATGTTGTTATTCCCTCAACTGGTTTTCGAATTACTAAAATTTTTATTCTTTTAAATATGGGAATATGCTTTATCTGGTATATCTTTTTCTTTTACTTGATCCACTTATAAAGACACAGCTGTAACAATAGCCTAAACATTTGTGCCTCATCATCTGGCAAAAAAAAATGACGTTTCTTTATACCTATCAAAATACCTTTTGAAATACTCTGTAAAATTGCAATCACTTCCACAAGAGGAACTCATATATGAATGAGAAAGTTAAGGTTCAGTTGTTGGTTCTCGTTTTCCTATCGGATATAAAATTGTTGTGGTGTCGAATTACCTTCACCCCAATGACGGGACGTATTTCTAATCAGAAAGTTTGCACGATAGACGGAGAAGCCTATTGAGAATTAACTTTAAGTCCTACCATCGTACTGTCTCTATGGCGGTCATGGAATTTCCCCAGATGCTTTGACAAGGTGGAAATAACTCCCATCTGATACGATTGCAATAATTGTGTCTTTTAAGAATGAACTTCACTTTCTTTATTTTTGTTTATATTTCCCCAATGGCCAGTTGACGAGCATTATTTTGAAAAGCAGGTTTAAATAAGTTCAGATTTTAAATGTTATTTATTTCTTTTAAAATATATTGATTGTTTTCTTGATGCAAATTTTTAAAGGCACAAAATACTGTAGTTGTCATTTGATGATCCATTTAAAGATAGAACGAGTTTATAAAATTGTAGTTTTTAGAAATTTTCTTTTGTTTCATAAATCAAAGCGAATAGTATCAAGAAGTCTAAACGCAAATGTTATACGAAATGATA
The DNA here is from genome assembly GCF_947563725.1 of Argiope bruennichi. Lineage (NCBI taxonomy): Eukaryota > Metazoa > Arthropoda > Arachnida > Araneae > Araneidae > Argiope > Argiope bruennichi. Next base: position 98,779,080 of record NC_079158.1, read on the forward strand.
AAGGTAGAAAAGCAAATGCAGAATGCATTCTGTTTATGTTTTCCCTAACTGTTATTTTGAAATCAGTGAGAGCTGATTTCAAAACAAACAACATATATACATATCAGTTTCATAAAATGCATTGAAAGCAACACCGGTTTTTATTAATTCCCAATGAAATAGATTTCCTTACGAGTGAGAAGAAAAAGCGCATTACAAATACAATTTCACATATTTTTTGCTGACTTAAATTACACCAATCATGGATAAAAAATAGTTTTTTCTTCATAAAAAAGTTATTAACTAGTTGAATCGTTAGACAGGATAGAAAAATAATTTTTGTAAAATATTCAAATTAAGTCTTTAAACAAGTTTGATGAATTTATCAGTAATTCGCCGGCCCAACTGAAAGTAGATAAACCTGATAAAAAACAGCTACAATAAGAAATACTGTTATTTGAGAACTGATTAATGTGTGTATCTTCAAAATCACATTTAAACAATCTGGCTCATTTGTTTATTGCTTTGAAGTTTCTACAAGTTTTAGCCTATGATCCAACTAAAATATTTACATATTGAAACAAATTGTGTAGAAGAAAAAAAATCACCTGTTTGCTGATTAACATCTCACAATTATGAAAATCGAAAATTTTAAATTATGATTACGCAAGCCAGCTTCCACTCTCCTATTACTTAATCACATAATTTTTTATTGTTATATTATAGATATAAATGTATCTGTAAGTTGACTGAATGAATACTGAACAAATATGCATATTCATATAATATTACAAAATCGATAATTGGCCGGTGTCCTGGCATAGGGGTGATCTGGGTGTCCCGGGTTCGAGTCCCGATTTGGGCATGGTTGTTCTTCCGTTGTTCTTTCTGTGAGATGTGTGAATGTGCCCTCCTGTAAAAAGGGGATGTGCAAGCAAAGGAGTGATGCGTGAGTAGCAAAGTCGTACTCTTGGCTCTAGTTCGCGCTACTATAAAAACAAGAGACGCTCACCCTCCGGCTTAAATCGCTGCCTTCGTAACAGAGGGCTTGTCCGTGGCAAGTGCAATAAGAAACAACAACAGCAACATCGATAATTGTATAATTGCATTGTCATATCATATCATTTTAAAATATATTTAAAATCATAATTAAATATTTTGGTTTGAAATCAGAACAATAACAGTATCGTAATCTTTAGATGCGTCTTGATCAACAGTGCTTCTGGGTTACAGTCCGTTTGTTAAGATGGGTAAGATGAACATTATTTCTTCACCCAGATACAAGTATTAATAATTATTAGCTTCCTGAATTCCCTCGTTTGTGGTGTTACAAGTTACAAAAATTTGAACTCCGAGGAATTTAGATAATTTTTTTTATAAATATTTATAATACTCTTTATGTATAAGTATTCCACTTATTTTCGAAAGAAATGTTTGGAGAAAAGGTTTTTTATGTACATTAAAATAAGTCAATTATAATACAATATTTATTTGAATAATAAATATTGTATAAATAATAAAAAGGCATCAGACGTTCCATTATTAATAAAAGGCATAGGCGTTTTTTAGTACTTTTTTGTAAATATTTTTAATAAAAAGGCATCTGACACTCTATTATTAGTATAAAAGGTATAACAATTATCATAAGCAATTTTTAGCAGTTTTTTTTTTTTTTTTTTTTTTTTTTTGTAAATATTTACTGTTCATGTACAAGTGTTCCTCTTATTTCCTCCAAGACCAATTTTTGGCCAATTGGAGTTTTTTTATGCACATTAAAATAAATTATTCGCACTACAACACTTATGCAAGCAAAGAGGCATCAGATACTCCATTAGTAATATAAAAGGTAGAACATCACAAGCACTTTTTAGCACTTTTTTCCAAATATCTATAATAAAGAGGCATTTGACACTCCATTATTAGTATAAAGGGTATAGCAATTAACACAAACACTTTTGTTGCAAATATTTATAACACTGTTCATGTACAAGTAATTTCATGTACAATTTCCGTACAATTTCCGTTCATGTACAATTTCCGAGATCAATTTTTGGTGAAAAGGGATTCTTTATGCATATAAAATAAAGTAATCATATTACAATATTTATGTAAATAAAGAGTCCTCAGATACTCCATTATTAGTATAAAATTGTAGCAATACAAACATTTTTTAACACTTCTTTGTAAATATTACAATATTTATGTAAATAAAGAGTCCTCAGATACTCCATTATTAGTATAAAATTGTAGCAATACAAACATTTTTTAACACTTCTTTGTAAATATTTATATTAAAAAGACATCTGGCACTCTATTTTATTAGTATAAAAAGTATAGCAGTTACCACAAGCACTATTTAAAAAGTACTTTTTTTTGTAAATATTTATAATACTTTTCATTTACAAGAATTCTTTTTATTTCTTCAAGACCAATTTTTGACACGTTGGAGTTCTTCATGCACGTTAAAATAAAGTATTCACACTATAATATTTATGCAAACAAAGAGGCATCAGATACTACATTTTTAATATAAAAATCACAATAAAATGACAAGGACTTTTTAACACTTCTTTGTAAATATTTATATTAAAGAGGCATCTGACACTCCATTATTAGTATAAAAAGCATAGCAATTACCACAAGAGCTTTTTAAAAAGTACCTTTTTTTTTGTAAATCTTTATAATACTGCTAATGAACGAATCTTCCTCCTATGTCCCAAGAACAATTTTTGGTTAAATGATTGGTTCAATATGCATATTAAAATATGGTATACACACTACATAATTTATGTAAATAATGAGGGAACGGGCATTTCATTGTTATTATAAAAGATATAGCACTTACCACAACTTTTTAAAGTATTTCTTAGCTGAAAATAAGCAACAACATCGCTAACAATTTGTAACAACAGCTCAACGACGTACACTCACATAAAACCCTGAATAAAACGAAATGTGTGAAGTGACTGACGATTCCAACTTGAAATAGTTGCATATGTTACTGAGTCACTTCGTCCCGAGGAATTTTGCTTTCAATAGACTGTCCTCCACCTTCATCAATCACCCTTTCAGTCCCTACCCTTCCGAGTGGCTCTTTTCAATACACCCACCTGCCAAGAGAGGCTTTAGTTTGCTTAAATGAACTCGTTTCTTCGAAAGCGTGAAGACCACCCCTCGTGAACTTTCGCTCGCCAAAAATGTAACTCAATTTCGTTCCTGAACTTTGACAAACCACGAAGTACTCGTGTAAAGTGACAAGACCCACTGGATTGGCAGATATTTCTCAGATGCCTTGTGTTTGTGACGAGATTGAATGAAATGCACCAACTTTCAAGTTTAAAAAATTGATCACTGAAATTCAGAGCTTTCCAATTTGATTTGTTTTTAAAGGAAGAATATTTTTTATTTCTAAAAAAATATTTTCTGAGAAATTGTTTATTTAAAGGGGCAAGACGTCCTGGATTTGTAGATATTGCTCAGATGTTTTGTATCTGTCCCGGAATTGAATAAAATGTTTCAGTTTTCATTTATAAAAAAAAATGATAAATGAAACTCGGAGCTTTCAAAGAAAATTTTTTTTTTAATTTCTAAAGACTAAAAAAAAATCTTTTTTTCTTCTTCTTTCCCGTATATATATATAAATAAATATAAAGAAAGAAAGTATTTTGATTGTAAAAATTTCGAGCATGGATTTTTTGATGAATCTTTACGTTTCATGCAAATATGTTTTTCGAACGCTCTAATTTCAAAAAATGCATTTTTGCTTTGTGTCTGCCTATCTGTCATAACTCAAAAAATCTTCGGATATATTTTTCGGCTACTCTCAGTTCGACAAACACATTTTGTTTTTATGTCTGTCTATATATCATAGCTCAAAACTACATTTTTGTTTTTAACGTCTGTCTATCATAACTCAAAAATACATTTTTGTCTTTTCGTTTGTCTATCTACCATAACTCAAAAATGCATTTTTGTTTTTATGTCTGTCTATCTATCATAACTCAAAAATGCATTTTTGTTTTTACGTCTGTCTATCTATCATAACTCAAAAATACATTTTTGTTTTTACGTCTGTCTATCTACCATAACTCAAAAACACATTTTTGTTTTTACGTTTGTTTATCTATCATAACTAAAAAACACTTAGAATGCGTTTTTCAAAAGCTTTCAGTCCGAAAAATACATTTTTGGTTTTATGCCTATCTGTCTGTCATAACTCAAAAACCCTTTGAATTAGAACAGATGAAATTTGGTAAATGGATTTACAACCATATTTTTAGATTTCTATTAAATGTCGATCCAACTTCATTCACAGGAAGTCTGTCTGGCTATTCAAGTACAAGTGAACTCGATAAATACAAAACGCAAAGATCTCGGTAGATAAAATTTGGTATGTATGTTTTACATTAAATATATATTCTAGATTCTTATTAAATTTTGAACCAAATCTGTCAAATTGACCATTTTTGGTTTTTACATTCGTTAAATATATAAAATTCGTATATTTGACAACAACTGTAGTTCCGTTTCAGATTTTGGTTTCAATGGTCACTAGATTTGGTCACTTGATGCTGCTTTTATAATAAATTCCAATTCAAATTACATATTCGAACGATATACAAAATCTTTATTGGAGAATATGAGAGAATGCTTCGGGATGATCACTTCCACTTCTTCCTTTTTCGCATATAATGAAGAATGAAAATATGGTGATCATCAAATTATTTGACTTTGCAATTTTGATAAATCTTTCTTTTTTAGACCTTTCCAAATCAAAAAATGAAAACAATCATGGAATTATGTTTGTTTGTATGTGAACTTGCAAACTGACTTAAAAATGAGATATAAAAATTGATTTTTGATCCTGATATAATAAGTCCGTTTCTATATCTGTTGGATCAAATCTCGCAAAGAAAATACCATCTATCTGTGCCTGCATTCAAAGACATTAAGATATACTGATAAAAATTAGACACATTGTCCTTACATTGTAATTGAAGATATTTGTCGGACTCTATCCTTCAAAAAAATGGACTGCTTGTCTATCCAGGTGTATGCGAACAAAATAATAAAAATATTCAACGAACAAGACAGAAAAAATTTTTGCATTTGATATTAACATCGAAATTTGAAAAAAAAAATCAGTGAAAAGGAAGAATATCTGCCTGCTTCTTAAATGAAAACTCGAAACATGAAACAGTTTTTGAATGTAAAAACAAGTATTTATTTAAGCATTCTTGTTTAACGTTAAATAAACTTTTGTTGTTCTATTTTTTTTTTTCACATGTTAATGCTGATTTGCGGAAGGAAATTTTTTTTTTTCATAAATAGGATAGCAAAAAACAAAACAATCTTCCCAAGCTTTCTCTTGTACTTTTTAATAAAGGTGTTGTTTTCCCTCCCCCGCATAAAATTGTGGTCCTTGGATAAGGTCGCGAATGCTTTGCCATACAATAGTTATAAATTATTTATCTTTGGTGTCAAAGCGCCCGAGGGGGCACCTCGAAATGAGGTGCGAAATGAACCTCCATACCGGAGATGCTTCCGGTATGGAGGTTGGATCTCGCCACCCTGGAGGATACACAAAAAGGTGGGGGATCTAGCTCTTCCCATCGATGACGGGACATACTTCCTTCGGGAAGGGTTGTACCATGGCCGGTGATGGCCCTATAGCTGTTACGACGGTCCGGTCATTCAGTATTATTTATCCGTGTGCCTTCGGGCAGGTCGGAGAGTCAGTGATAAGACTTATCTTTGGTGTCAACCTACCATCTTCAATACATCTGTCATGCAATCTTCCTCAATTCTTTTAGCAATTAATCATTTTCAACGGTTAATACACAGGTTATCGAAACAGCATGCGCATTCTGAACGCCCCCCCCCCTACCATACTGAAACTAAAATTTGACATAGAACTTAATGATAAATTTCGTTTAGAGAGAGGCTTTTTAAACATAGGATCAAGCCTCTGTCTCTATTTTAAATACTACAATATTCTATGAATATTCAGGGGAATTAAAATCAAATACTCATTACAAAATGGATAAATACATCTTCCAGAATTGCGGTCTGTCTTTCTGGAAAAGTTATGTTAAGAAAGATAACATAAGATAAATATCTCCATTTAAAAAAAATTAGTAAAATATTCAACTGGAGATTTAGAATGCTTGCATTCATTTATTCGTTAACATGGATAGATCTATCTTCCAGAATTCATATCTCTGCTTTTTGAGAGACTTTTAAGTTAAGAAAAATATCTTTGAATCAAAATTTTTAAAGGCAGAATGTGAGTAGAAAGTTAATTTTTTCTATTTAATAAAACATTTTCTAAAATATTTCTCAGTATATTAGATTTCATATAAAATTACTTCACAGAATACCAAACTTTAACATAGAAAATGTATCGATGAATTAAAAATTCCGAACATAGGATAACAGTTAAAGACTTAAGTCTTTCTATTTAAGAATTATTTGCTAAAGTAATCCTTGGGATATTTAGAGGGTTTTAATTCAATTATTTATTATTATAGTAATTAGCCATATTTCTCAAAATAAAAATACGTACTTGCGAACTGTAAAACCTTAACATAGGAAATATATGTTTGAATTAAAATTTTCAAGGATCGATTCATGCTTCTCTATTTAACAAGATATTTACTAAAATATTCCTCAGGATACTTAGGGAAATTTGTATTAAATTATTTATTATTATAATGATTATATATGTCTCTCAAAATACCAATTACTTCTCTCGGGATGGGAAAATTTAACATATGAAATATATCTTTGAATTAAAATTTTCGAAGATAGATAATCGTTAAAGACTCAAGTCTTCCTTTCAAACAAATTCTTCTAAATTCCTTTCAAACAATATTTTCTAAAATATTCCTCAGTATATTCGGATACAACTACTTATTATTACAATGGCCGGATATATCTTTAGAATATCAATCTCTACTTCTCGCAAATTCGAAAACTTTAACAAAAAAAATGTATCTTCAAATTAATATTTCCGAAGACAGATATCGTTAAATACTTAAATCTCTCTTTTGGACAAGATATTTAAAATATTCCTCAGGATATTTAGGGAGTTTGTATTCAAGTATTTATTATTATAATGGTTAGATATATCTTTCATCTCTACTTCACGCAAGTTAGAAAACTTTAATATGGGAGATATATCTTTGAATTAAAATTTTCGAAGATAGTCGTTAAAGACTTGAGTCTCTCTATTTAACAAGATGTTTACTAAGAATATTTAGGGATTTCGGATTCAATTGCTTATTATTATAATGGCTAGATATATCTCTTAGAATACCAATCTATATTTTTTCAGAATTCAAAAATGTTAACTTAAAAAATGTGTCTTTGAAATAAAAATTTCGCACATAGTCAGCCATAAGATTTAAAGTTCTCTATTTAACAAAATATTTTCTACAATTTTCCTCAGGATATTTAGGTCATTCGTATACAAATATTTGTCATTATAAGGGTTAGATATATATCTCGAAATACTAATCCCTACTTCTCCTGAGATGGGAAACCTTAACATATGAAATATAAAAAATGTCTTTGCATTAAAATTTTCGAAAATAGATAATCATTAAAGACTCAAATCTTTCTATTTACCAACATGTTTCTTAAAATATTCCTCAGGATATTTAAGGATTTCCTATTCAATTACTTATTATTATAATTGCTATATATATCTCTCAGTATATCAATTTCTACTTTTCCGAATTCGAAAAAATTAACAAAGGAAATGTATCTTTGAAATAAAATTTCTGAAGATATTTACCATTTAAGTCTCTCTATTTAACACGATATTTACTAAAATATTCCTCAGAATATTCAGTGAATTCGTATTCAATTATTTATTATTATACTCATTAAATATATCTCTCAGAATACCAATCTCTACTTCTCGCAAGTTTAACATGGGATATATATCTTTGAATTAAAAAATTTCTAAGATAGCCGTTAAAGACCTGAGTCTCTCTATTTAACAAGGCATTTACTAAAATATTCCTCAGGATATTTAGGGACCTTGTATTCAATTACTCGTTAACATAGTTAGATCTGTCTTCCGGAATTCCGATCTCCGCATCAGATAAGGTGTGCAATCGGAACCTTTGCCAGCTTGTAATGAAAAGGTAGGAGAGGCGCTCTTGTTAGTGAATGATGAAGGCAAGAGGCACTAACAATAGAAACGGAACAGTTTCTTCCCTCTGACCTATCCATCTTTTCAAGGTCGCATATCTCGCACGCGTTCACTAATACAGCGCCTTCAAAAGACAATTTTAAATAACCGCAAGAAAGCTGCCAACACTCACGCACTGTTGAAAACATCACGGTAATATTACCACAAACAAACGACAATTCATTACTGATCATTCGATACAAAAGCAAAATAGTGACGTCAGTTCAATGTCACCTAGTGTGCTAGTTAATGGTGTCAACACTTCATGCATTTTATTGAAAAAAATTATATAAATTTATTTTATGAATCTTTAATTTTGAAGGGAAGCAGTTTTAATTAATGTTCTGTTCCATTTTTGTAATTTTCTATCTATTCAATCTATTTTTATATCGTTATCATCCATAGAATCGAAGTCTATGACATAGACCAGAGGTGCTTAGGTATTTTTACCTAGATTCGTATTTCTATTTTTATCTGTCCCATATAACATAAGACCCAGGCAAAAATAAGCAAAAAGAAATTATTACTAATAATGATAAAGGCTTAGATTGAGCCTAAGAAACAATGAATTCGTATTAACCTAATGCCAATTGTAGAATTTATTAAATATTTTAAATTTTATTTCATTTTTTACTATCTCGCATATGAAGTATTGTAATCGTCAAGAAACCTGAATGCGAGAACTGGACGAATTTCCAAGTTTCAGATTTCCCTGAATCTGAAATATACATTTTTTTTAATTATGTCCGTTTGTCTATGAGCACGGTAACTCAATGACACTTTGAGCTAGGTGAATGAAATTTAGTATATGATCTTAACATCAAATCTATAGATTTTTATTAAATTTCAATCGAAATTTATTCAGATGAAATCTGTCTGGCTGGCTATGATCAAGTTAAGCGTCTGAAATGTAGTCCATAACAAATTGTCATCCACATCCGTCAAGTCGTTGACTACCTATCGGTCTGTACTTCTGCTTGCATGTAAAAGCAAAAATTCAAAAAAGAAATTAATAAATTTGGTTTATAGCTTTTAAATTTAAGGTGTAGATATTCGTGAAATTTTGAACCAAATCAGTCAAATTTTGACCGTCTATTAGTCTATACTTTCGCATGTATATAAACACAAAACTCAAAAAATTCAATGACTGATATTGTATTGTACTGTTGTACTGATATGTATTTTTGTTACACTATAGTTAGAGTTCTATGTCAAATTTTGATTTCAGTCAATATATATATATATATAACATTATATTGGTTGAAGCAGTGTTTAACAAGCGGTGAAGAGACTTTGTATCTTTAATTTTTTATTCTCTTCCGAGTGACAAACATGATTATTTACAAGAAGGCGCAGTGCGGCACGAAAGCAGAAGTAAAAAAGAAAAAAGGGATGAACAAATGATCACTAGTCTTATATAACATAGGATTTTTGGCCATGCGCCAATTCAATACACGTGGTGATCTTTGACACCTTTTCAAGGGCATAGAAAGTATCACTTTCATTTGATACGTAGTGCTGATGGCGCATTATTTTTACAAAGGGACTAATTAAACAGAAAGTGGAATTGGATCACGAAATAAGAGAATATTTTAGAATGAAGTTACGATGGCTAAATTAAGATAAAATCTTGGAAATTAATTAAATTGAAATTAGAATTTATATATATATATATATATATATATATATATATATATATATATATATATATATATATATATATATATATATATATATATATATATATATATATATATATATATATATATATATTTGTGAAGTAACTGCGTATGAGGGATTAATCGCCAAAAAAAGATCGCATACTATTTTTAATAAAAATGCTGGATTCACGCAAAAGATCTGTATTTCATAAGTATTTTTAGCCAATGGCATGCAAGAAATTCGCGACCTAATTTGTGAATTTCCACAATTTTATGCTAAAGGAGGGGCATTATACCTTTATTATTTATTATCAAGCCGATATTATGTAGGAAACTATAAAATACTTCAATTCCAGTGATTGCCGTCGTATGTGCTTCTGAATGACATCGAAATCATTCAAGCAGCGTTACTTTAACATCTTCACTTCCGTGTATTTATTTAAATATACATCTTCACTTCCATGAAACTTTGTTATTGATGACCAAATTAAGCATTTTTTATTGAAATAGATAGTGCTTTTGCTGCATAAATTATTTTCAAAACTATTTAATTGATTTTTAAATAAATCTATGACATTTTGTAGCAGCGAAAGCATTTTTGTTCTATTTTAAAATATAAAAATCTAGTTTTCCATTGATATGGTTTCATTTTGTGTGAAACTTTTTTTTTTATTTTTAATATTTTTTTTTTTTTTCAAAATTAACATTGCACAAAATTTGCAGTGCATTTTTTTATTGTTATAATAAAGTTAGAAACAATTTTATTGGCGAAATAAATTTTTCATTCGCTTATATATATCAACGTTAACGTTATAGAAAAACAAAAATCGTTTGCTTTGTTCATTAATTTGAAAATGGAATATTTACTATCTCGTATATTTGCAGGATTATGATATAGTCTGCTATTCTTTTCATAAATTTCATGATGTAAAATTCGTTGTGCATACTGTGCAACAATAGAGTAACATTAGATGAAGACTAGACAGTTACATCCAACTATGATATTTCGGACAAAATAATCTAATCTACTTTATCATTTTCACCCTTCTTATACAACTTGGTTTGGTGGATTTTGACATTTTTCCATTACTGCATACCAGAACAATTTCTATTATTCCAATCTTTTTCAAAAATAATATCTGAAAATTAAATTAATTTAAAAGTTCCAAGTTGAAAAAAAAAATAGATTCACTTCAATTTCATTATTCACCAGAAAAGAAAGTCATTTTATATAAATTATTAAAAATAATTAATTTCCATTCATGTTGATTTAATGGAGTTGGAATGTTTTTATTTCATGCACTGTCATAACATAAATTTGATTTTAGAATCATTTTATAAATAAACAGGAATTCTTAAGTAAAAAAAAAAATGAAAACCTCTTTAGAAACTGACTGATTGTTTTTAATGTGATATATTATTTATTATAACTATATATAAAAGTGTCATCCTTTAAAGTGATAGCAAATGAAATAAACTATTTCTAATCCATCTTGGTATTTTAATTTTGGACTTGCGTAGACTCAACAACATAACATTTGATTATTCCTAAATAGAGTCATCTACTTCCTACTGTTATTTTTTTCAAATTTTGATAAATACTTACTTAAAATCTAATCCTCATTTATTTTCATATTTCTTAGATATTGAGAAACTCTTATGTAAACTCTTGTCCTCACGATATCTGCTATTTTGATACATATATATTTTTTTTCTTTGTATGAAGGATGATTTCTCAAAATATGTTATAAAATACTTGACAAAGTTTTTTTTCCCTCTTTTTTTGCTATCAACTTTCAGTCCATTTTTTTTTTTTTTGTTTATTTTTCTTATTTACTGAGAGAAGTTCATCTTATCAAAGTTGAGTTAGGAATCTCATCTGTCAACTCAAGATAATAATAGAGATAATAGTTGGGCAAAAAGGACAGTTATGAGATTTAATGAGTTTACTGACCAGAATTGTCCAAGTATGTTGACAGTTAGATACTGCGATATTTCGCATGAATAAGCTTAAACACGTAAATGAATTGGAAAATTCTGTACCTTATTTCCTTTGTCAACTTCATTTTTTGCTAATAAGAAATTTAAAAAAAAAAAAAACCGGTAACAAGCGGTTTTCCCAAAACTCGCATGTTCTCTAATTAAATTGTCATGCCAAAGAAAGCCTTGCATGTAACAATAATTACAAAATATTTGCTTTTGACGTGAATTCGGTATTTTTATTGAATCTATCGTGTCATCCTTGATGAGTTTTTTGGGGATTAATTCCTGGCATGCGGTTAATAGTAACCGACAATTCGAATTTGCGCTTTAGACACGTTTTCCTCAATCGATTGGAACAAAGATTTGATATAAAACTGCATTTGTAGTCATAAAATACCATACCAAAATTGATATATTTTCATAGTGTTTCGAATTATCCTATTTACATGTTCCTGAAAGTTCAGACAGACAGACAATCAACCTAATATTGGATTTTGCTCAAAATTTAACATGTGTCTACATTATAGATCATAAATCTGTGTACTGAATCTTACCTATCTAGCTCTCTTCGTTTTGTAATTGTTATAGCAGAATGTTAAAATATATTAGAACAGTCAGATAGATTAATTTCCTCATAAGAGATTTTGTGCAAATTTTGATAGAAATTTTCAAATTTGGTGTAAAGACCATATACCAAATTTCAGACGTCTAGCTCAAAGTGTTTCTGAGTTATCTTTGTCACAGACAGACAGACATTTTCCAAAAATGTGTTTTTCGAGCTCATGGAAGTCTTAAACGCGGAGATCAGTCAGAATCTTGATTTTGAATTTTTTGACGATCACTATACTTCCTCTACACCATGTATACGAGAAATTAATTACAAATGAATCAGGTATCAGAGGTTAGGTTTTTTTTTTAAGTTAGTAAACTATAAAATGAATTATTTCTTTAAAATTTAAGAGAAAATAAAAATTAATACTATCCCAAGCAATACATATTAACTTAATCCAACGATGCCAGTGGTTTTATTTGTACAGTAATATTATCATATGCAGAGTGTTCATTAAAATCTTTTTATTCCTCATTAACTTGACAACGACGACAACTATTACCACAAACTTGATGTCTTGATAGAGTAAAGTGCTCATGCGCTATATAATGAGATCGGTTACAGCATTGTATGGTGATTCGAGACAACAGGAAAAATAACATTATTTTTTTTAATAATAAACGTGGACCGGTGGTGTAGAGTATTTAGAACACCGAAAGTAAAAGTATCTGCTGAAAAACTAATTGTTCTATTTTTATTTCTAGCGATTTTCCAGCACTAAAGTGCTGGAAACCGCAACTAAACAAGGGTGTCTTTAACACGTTTTATTTTTAGCATTTTTACGTTCAGGCTGTCATGTCGTATAAAATTGAATAAGCTCTACAATTTTATAAATGATTTTTTTCTCTATTTTGTACATTTTTAAGAGAGGAACACTAACTCTATTGTTTGCTGCTAGGTATCGCTGTAATCGCTATCTTGTAGCATATGGCCTATTAAATCTAGATACCAAGTTTGTGGCAGTAGTTGTAAGAACACTGTATATTTTTTCTCCTTTCCTGCTGTCAATATCCTTTTATCTCAACTAATACAATACCAAAATACTAATATACTCTCCTCAAATCAAATTAAAAGATTCTTCATAAAGTTCCCCATCCCCACCTTTTTACCTTTTTTAAAAATGATTGGCTTTTACTTTTCGATTTGATTCTTAAATAACTCTTAGATTCCGTTTTACCATTCTATTACTCTTTATAGATTTTACAGCTTGACAAGTTCAGGCAAATGATGCAATTTAGAAATTTTTTTTAAACTTTTAAAATAGGATTAAATCTTACCGTATGTTTGGCGCAGTTTAATCAAAAATGGTTCTTGCGCCAATAAACTCCATCAGCCAACCAACCAACCAAAGGTGATTAAAGGCTATCAGTGAGGAGAATATTTTTGCGGACTTCTAACACAGCATGTTTGATTAAATTAGCTCAGTTATCGCCTTTGTCATCTTACTCCAATTTAAAATTACGAAGCTATCTCAAAATAATCGTTATCTTTTCTTCAAAACTGGCCATAATATAACCAAAATATTAAAAAAAAAATTAGATAATCCATATTTTTCCCCCAGAACTTAAAACTTCAAAATTTTAGTTTCGACATCATTTAAATAAGCATAATTTGGTTCTTGAGATGTAATCAAAAATACTATGTGGATCTTTTTAAAATAGCTAATCTGATATTTTTTTAATGAAGAAAATCTTAACTACCGATAAAAGAAGTACTAAAGCGAAAAAATGCAAAGCAAAGTTTCTTTGTTTTTTAAGTTTTCGACTTATTATAAGAGAAACTAAAAATGGGAATTGTAATTTCGATAGCATACACTTAACATCATGCTCGTAAAATTTGTTTTATGAGAAGTAAAATGCTTAGTTTTTAAAATTCCTTTTATATTTTATGAAAACAACTCCAGCCCATCTAATCATCCCATAAACACCTAAGAAATGCAAAGCGAAGTCTTATACAATGTCTTTTCCAGGAACTAGAATCGTGAGAGCTATATTCGATAGCATGCGTTTAATTGCATGCATGTTCAGTTTGATTTATGTGAAGAAGTCAAATATGTTTCGTTTTTAAGATTCCTTTTCAATTCTTCGAAGAGGTTCCCAACCCATCTGAGTCACACCTAAAATACCAAACTTGCAAATTCTTTTTTAAACAAAGGGAAATGAGAAACCATCAATAATTTAAGTACTTAAGAAAGAAAAAAATCACATTACTAAGCTTGTAAATGTAAAACAAAGAAAGTAAAAAAGATTGCAAGATTTTTTCCAGGTACCTGAAAGTGGGAACTGTATCCGATAATATGCGTTTAATGTCATGCATGTTCAGTTTGATTCATGTGTAGAAGTCAAAATGCGATGTTTCTAACATTTCTTTTCAATTCTTTGAAAAGGTTCACCACCCATTTGAGTCATACCTAAAATACCCAACTTGCAAATTTCAACAAAGAAAAATCAGAAGCCATCAATAATTCAAGTTCTTAAAAAAGAAAAAGTATTACAAACCCTGTAAAGTAAGACAAAGAAAATAAAAAAAACGATCGCAAGATCTTTTCCGGGAACATCAACAAAACATTTTACAACCGCCAAGAATTAAATGAAGCTCTAATTCCTAGTAAATGACACTGGCTTGGATCTCTGCCTTCTCCTGAAAGATACAATAGACTTTTACACATTCGACAGCCGCATTAGCTGTCTGAGGGGTGTTGTTGACAATCAAAATTATTCTCTGAAATCTATTCTTTGCCTCCAAATTCGCATTTAAAGCTCATTCACTGCAAAACAGGCGCCAAATGAAAGGACGGGAAAGCAGCAATGGAGCGTGGAGTGGGCTTTACCTGCAATAAAACAAACCCCAACATTTTTTCTCACACTTTTTTTCTGATGTAATTAGCAGGACCTCCCAGATGCTGGAGAAAGAGAGAGGGAAATAAAACTCTTCCGACTCAAATCTAGACAAAGATCTGATTCTTCAGATTCGTCGTCACGTTAAGTGTTGGATTCGCTCATTTTATGTAAAAACACTCGACTTAGTTGATGTACATCTCCGTAACCGTTCTAAATTTATATCCCTTTAAAAACCATTTATTCAACTAAATAACCTTTGAATTTAAAAAGGGTGTAAATACTTGCTTTCTGACTGAATTACTGCAAAATAGCTGATAAAATGGGGACAAAAAAATTATGTTATAAAACACTATGTTTATGTAAGTCCATTTTGGTTAGAGGTAACAAGCTGTAAACGAAATCCAGAAATAAGCTTCAAACAAAATTTAATCAAGCGCAAAAATAGGCTTGACCGCCAATAGAAAGGTAACCGCTGTGGAAATTGATGTTCATATCTTCCAAAACAATTACAAAAATCTAACAAAAGTTGTCTTTTCATCATGTTAATATTTAAAGCCAGTAACAAAAGTTGTCTTTGCATCATGTTAATATTTAAAGCCAGTAACAAAAGTTGTCTTTGCATCATGTTAATATTTAAAGCCAGTAACAAAAGTTGTCTTTGCATCATGTTAATATTTAAAGCCAGCAACAAAAGTTGTCTTTGCATCATGTTAATATTTAAAGCCAGTAACAAAAGTTGTCTTTGCATCATGTTAATATTTAAAGCCAGCAAAAGTTGTCTCCCTGAAACTTTCTCGAACACTCTCTAATAAAGGTATTATCCCAAAGAAAGCTTTACATGGTATTGACGTAAATAGTTATTTAGCTTTTTTACTGAATCCATCGTGTAATCTTGGCGAATTTTTAAATGATTAATCCCCGGATTGCGGTTAATAGTTTTCAAAAGACGAATTTGTATTTTAGACACGTTTTTACAGACCGATTGAAACAAAAATTTAACACAAAATTACACTTGCAGTTAAAAAAATCACGGAACAAATTTGATATATTAAGTCATTGTGATTCTGAGTTATCACGCTCATGTGTTTCTGAAAATACAGATCGATATACGGTCCACCCCTTGTTGATTTGGCTCAAAAATTAATAGTTTTCTACATTATAAATGCTAAATCTATGTACCGAATCTTATCTATCTAGCTCTCTTCGTTTTGTAGTTATCGTGTTAATTTATATTCGAACAGCCGGACAAACAGACTTCTTTTGAACATATGTTTTTCAAAATTAGATAGAAATCTATAAATTTGGTGTAAAGACCGTATACCAAATTTCATCCATCAAGCTTAAAGTATTTTCAGTTATCTATTTTACAGATCTTTGAATTCCGGGTTTCGATTATCCTTGTATTTTCCAAATCTTTAGGTCGAATTTTCTGACGATTACAACATTTTTTCTACATTACGTATATGAAAAAGTAAGAATTACCTATTTAATGAAATCAGTTTCATTTCAATTTCAAATTTTTCTTTTGTTGCTGTTTATCTGTCAGCGATTTAAGTGGAGTGAGCGTCTCTTTTTTTTTCAGTAGCGCCAATTAAGGCCCAGAGTACGATTTCATTATTTCATGCGTCACATTCACAACCCATTTTTTACAAAGAGGCACATTCACAGGTAGAACACAGAAGAAGAGCAACCATGCCCGAACCGGGATTCGAACCCGGGACGCCCAGATCATGGGGAAGACGCACTACCCTTATACCAGGTCGCCGGCATGAAGCACCATGTCGTTTTATCCAACAGGTCACACATTCCTTTTTTTTTTTCTCTTAAATTTAATAAGATTGCTTAGTTCAATTTGATACATAATGTTTTTAATTGTTACAGCCGAATTCAAACTAACCCATCAAAATATTTGATCGCGTTCTTTTGTCCTTCATAGGATTTTCACTTCAGATTTTATTTCATAATGTGTACACTTTTTAATTTTTAGTAAACTGATACAATTGAATTTATATTTTTAGTCATATTAAGTTTATTACTAAAAAAAATACTTTCCATATAATCATTTACAGCCTAAAAAGTAAATAATCTAGATGAACAAGCTGGTAACTAAAGGAGGCAGGTGCTTCAAAACTTACGTTTTAAGCAAGCTTGTGAGTACGTCACTTTTTATTCTTACGTTAATTATCATTTCATTTACTTTCACTTTAGCTAAAGTAATGCAATTTTACTAATGTTTCAACTGCTGTAATAACGTTAAAGTAATTATTTTGTTGTAGTTATCTGTGTGTTAAAATGCTAGTTAAAATCTACAGAAAGAAATATATATTTGAAAGAGGAAAAATAATATTCTATATAGTCCATATTTATAATTTCAAAATTTACTGAAATAGTTGCACTTTTACAAGCTATGATTTTTCGAATTTGTAAAAAATGTGGAAGTAGATGGTGTCTGTGAGCAAAAATAAATCTTCGGAAAATACGACATGACAAACATGGAACTAAAATTAAAAAAAAAAAATTAAAAATTTCGTTAAAATGCAGAATTTTAAAGATTTTTTATATGTCCTTTCGCGAGCTACATCGAGAACTGAATCATTTCCAGCTAGGGTAAAGACATTGCTCTTCGGAATATAAATGAGAAAAAAAGTTAAAGCGCCAATAAATAAGTGATGAAGGTTCTTTCATTCCAAACAAATGGAAAAAAAAGAATAAAATGAGAAAAACTGCGTAAGCGGAATCAATGAGAGAGAAGGAAAAAAAGCGAAAAAGAAAGACAATCATTGAAAATATTTATGCATGTGCTGCACCACTGATTGGACATACTACATGCATACATAAAAAAAAGAGTTTTTTTTTCGTTCAAAAAAATGGCCAGTTATTTTTTTCACAAAAAGAAGCTATAATGTAATTTCAATAGCGAGATTTAAGTAACCAACAATATATATTTTCAAATTTAGCACATTGTCTTTTAAATAATTAAAAATGAAAACAAATCTCGCATTTGTTTTAATCTAAATGTCATTGTTACAAAGTACTCGCTATATGAAGCATCAACATTTTAAAAAGGAAAATGAATTGGAAGATGTTCACCCAAGTGCGAGACAATATTATATGTATCAAATTTCTAATACATATAATATTGTATATATATTTATCAAACTGAATGATATAATTGAATTACTGAATGTATATGTATACAATATTATACATATCAAATTGAAAGATATTCATTCTTTCTAAAGAAACTGATGTTTCTAATACATGTAATATTGTTGTATATGTATCAAATTGAATTATTGTACATATATATGTATACAATATTATATATATCTAATTGAAAGATGTTCACCCAAGAATGAGACAATATTATATGGTTTAAATTACTATTTTATAAAAGATTTCACATGAACACTGAATGATTAAAATAACATCCTGAAAATCAGGTTTGTCATTAAAAATAAGATAATTTTAAACTTAAATTTACTTAAAAAAAGGATTAACCGTAATGTGAAATCGTAAAAACTAATTGACAATTAAAAGTTTTCATTTTAAAGAAATGTTGTGGGCTTATCTAGCCATGTTACTTTTTTAATATGATGAAAATAGAATATAAGGTTTTTTGAAAATGTTTCATAACCAAAATAAGTTCGAACATGCTTCTAACATTATATAGGTCACAAAATGGAATTTGAGGATTCAATAATGCATTTAAATCCCAAATTTAAAAGTAAGTGATAAATCTTGCACTTCGGAAACTTGGCAAGTACGCTAAAGAATGAGCTAAGCTGTTCTACTTAGAAAAGAGGTCTCAACCTCACAAATTCACCAACAAAAATGCTGAAGGTTTCACTTCGTACAAAAACGGATCTAAATGCAAATCATTTATGTAAAGGAAATCTTAAAACTTACATGTTTTGGTGCTTCCATGCTTTATTTTTTTACACTTTTATATCGGCAGAGCTTTTTCGATTGTCTGTCTTAAGTATCTTACCACTAAAAATTATTCCATTAATATTCTAGAAAACAATTGGTACAATCGGGAAAAGCAGGAAAAACTAGGAGGGAGTTGAAGTGCCAAAGGCATTATTCGGTAAAACGAATTTAAATAATTGAAAAGGTTTCATAGGATTTTTCATTTTAGAATGTTTCTCTAAATTATTTTTGCGTAATAATTTTGAACAATATGCAGACATCTCTCTGATATTTCTCATTTATCTTTCTTTCTTTCTTTTCTTTTTTTTTTTCTTCTTTTCTTTTCTTTTCTTCTTTTTTTTTTTATCGTTCTTGATAATGGTGTTCTTTTTTCTTGTTTTAAAAAAGTGCGAATATAATTTTGATTTTCTCTGTAAAGGATTAAAAAAAGAACTCTGAAAAGGATTTTCTGTAAAGATCATAAACGGATCTACAAAACAAAGTCATCATCTTCTTCTTTAAAAGAACGATTAGAAATACTGTTGTATATTTATACATGATAACAGAAATTATCCCTCCAAAATATAATTATTAACTTACGAAAATTGTTCTAAAATGTTTCGTTGGATATAGAAAAGTCTAGACTCTTATCACATCCAATGGCATAGATTGAGTATCCAAAATTCAGCAGAGAGTGACGGATATTTTAATGACAAATTCTCAAGTTGATGATATAACTTTAGGGTAGCAGAATTGGTAAAATACCAAATGACCAAAATCTTACCGCTTCCCAACTCTAGAAGTTACAGTTGTATAGGCAGGTTGATATTATTACTAGCCAACACTATATGTTTGAAAAATAAGTAAATAATGAATAAAATCAATGCTGTATCACAAAAATTAAATTACAACCTTCTACCAGCCTTATATAATCAGTGTTAGGTAATCACAAAAGATTATTGCACTCCTTCCGAAAGTATTTGGATAAATCTGAATAACCGGAATACCACGACAATGGTTGAATCATAAGGGGATCACCGGCCACAATACAACCTCTCCAGTAGGAGACAAGTTCTGTCATCTATAAGCGGGTAGCCAATTCCATACTATTTCTGTACCTATAAAAGTATCGAGAACCAACCACCATACCGGAAGCTATAAAAAATTTGTCTGGCAGTGTACTGCTTCAATGTTATTTTAGAGCATTCCTGTTTTCAAGACAAAAAAAAAGGGATTTTTTCATAATTAAACTAAAATTAATAAAATACAACCTGAGGATTTTGTATAATTTGTCCTTACTATTATTTGAACATGCTTTCGCTCAAACATTTGCTTTCGAAAAATTCAGAAGCAATCATAATGACGTGAAAGCTCAAAATAAACAATTTTAAATCAATTGTAAAATATCGCTAATTTATAAAAAAAAATGAAAATAAAATGAATAATTCATGTCTCTACTCTTTCTTAATTACAAGAACCTTTTAAATCACCCAAATGGCAACAAAAAGTATTTACCTATGTCTGAAAAAAATCAGCCGGAGTGGTCTCTCGGAAACTTTATTGTATAATCACCAATAATTTCCAATAACTTCTTTGATTATGAAATCATGGAGCTTAGGTAATTCCGAGAATGACCTTGATGAACGATAGTTAAATGTTTGAAATATAAATGCTTGGTGTGATTCTAGCATTTAAAAAAAGAAAATCTAACATACAAATAGATATTTTGGACGCCTTGTTGCTCACCGACTGAAACTAAAATTTGGCGCAGAATGATAATTCTAGTCACAAGATCACACGCAGAATATCATTGATTTAAGTCATTGTGTTTATGAGTTATTGCGTTTACATTCCCGCGAAAGTATAGACCAAGAGACCCCAACCACAATTTAAAATTTGATTTGATTCAAAATTTGATAGGAATCTATGTAGTATGAGCCGCTAGGCTACTCTCGCACCCTCGCCTGCAGATGGCAGTAGTGTTCTAGACGGGGAAGCGAGGAAAACGGCAGAGAGGAGACGCTTGGAGCGGGAGAGTGTGAGCGTCGAAGTTGAGGGATAACAGCCATTCTATGTCCCCCTAAACTGCAACCAACCCTATACTTTTGTTCTTTTGCTTAATGCTCGTGTAGTCCTGTGTTCGTCTATTCAAATATGGAAAAGACAAACGTGTAGTCTTCTTTCGATTGGGAATACGACCCTACATCTATATTTTAGAGATTTAATATGTGTATCAAATTTTATCTATTTAGTTTTTTGAGTTTTTAGTTACCGAGTTCTCTTGTACTCGAACAGGCAGGCAGACAAATAAGCAAGCTTTCATCGAGTGTATTTCATTCAAAATTTGATAAAAATCTACAAATTCGGTTGTAAGTCCATATGCCAAATTTCATTCTCCCAGTTCAAAGAATTTATAAGTTATTGTGTACAACAATAAAGTGAAATGATACTAAAAATGTTTTTGGGGGGGTGGAGGGGGTCTGAAACGTGGAATTTCGTCAAAATAATGAATTCTATTTTTTTTTAATGATTATAATACTCCCTTTTTACTTCGAACACGAGAAAGTAGAAAAAAATTAGCTATTTACTTTTATAATTAGTATTAGAGAGAAGTTTCATTTCCTAAGATAGGATCTCACTCTAAATATTTCTCAGGGGATCTCATATTTTTTAGTTACATCAATTGCAGTTACTGCATTTAGCTATTAAAATTTACAAGATATAGCAATATATTTTCTAATAATAAAATAAGTATACGCAAAACATTCTCCAAAAGTTCTCTACACAGAAGAAAGATTTTATCGTACCTAACAAATTGAATAAAACAAAACGGGTATTGACCTCAAATAAAAACAGAGCGATATCTTTCTCTATAATTTAGTTGAAAACGAAAAATACAGACATTAGCGTAACCAACAAAATGGATATGGCCAAAAAAAAAAAGCATGATGACCTACAGTAAAATCAGTGAGAAGTAGACATAAATTTCAATCCACAGTTTTGCGGAATACAAAAATATTTAAAGGAATTCGAATTTTTTGACGATTACTATACTTCATCTACACTTCATATAAGAGAAAATACAGATAAATAAAAATAGCAAAGCATTTTTATAATTAATGTTAGAGAAAAGTTTAATTTCCTAAGGTAGGGTCTCACTCTCAGAGACTTCTCAGAGATTCTCAGAAATTGCATATTGTTCAGATACAGTTACTGCATTTAGCGATTAAAATTTACAAGATATAACAATAAAGCTTCGTATAATAAAATAAATATACGTAAAACATTCTCCAAAATTTCTTTGCAGAAAAAAAACCCTTTATACTTCCAAACAAAATAAAGCAAAAAGTGTATTGACCTCGAATGAAAACAGAGCGATTTAGACATAAATGTTTTTCTGTAATTTCGTTGGATACGAAAAATATAGACTTTAGAGTAACCAACAAAATGGATACGATAAAAAAAAAGAGCATGATGGCCTACAATAAAATCAAAGAAAAATAGACATAAATTTCAATCCACAATTTCGCTGGATACAAAAATATCTACAGGCTTTTATCGTACTTGACTAAATAGATAAAGCAAAAAGTGTATTGACCCAAGTGAAAACACAGAGAGGGAGAGAAAGTTAAAGAACTTTTAATGACAAGTCATCAAGCGATCCGTCCTAAGCACTTAATGATTCGCGGCACAAGACGAAGAAAAGAAAAAAGTTTCTTTTCCAATTGTATTCGACTTCTTATGTTTGAAAACATAATGAGGATAGATGAAAATGGAATTCACTTTCCACTTGTTTTCCCCCTTTCTTTAGCGGTCTCGTTTTTTCCCGTTCTAAATTAAAAACGATTATGCTTTCAAGTTCTCCGTTTGCATTTCCGTTGTTGTTGGGACGCCACGAACAGGTTGGCAACGAGGATCAAGATTTGATGGCAATTTTTTTTCTCTATATTTTATTTTGAATGTTTTAAATAATTATATTTTTGGAAGGTAAAATGCGATGTTATGGTTGTGGTTAAAGCAATGACATAAAATTGCTCTGTTGCAGAAGACCTTGTTCCATTTAACAGCCATTGTTTGATAGTTAACCATCATTCCATGGACCATCAGCCTTGTTACTATCTTGGATACAATGCAAAGAAAAGGTATTCGAACCTTTAAGAAATCTGACCATCACATTATCGATAAATTTACATATTTTAAATTTCTTGGATAAAAAAAAGATAGTTTTTCTATTTGAAATAAAGGAACTAAACGAATTATATTTTAGTGTTAGGCCTTAACATCAAACTGTAGACATCTTACATATTTTAGAAATCCTTGTTCCTTGTTCCATTTAACAACTGTTACTTGATAATTAACCATCATTTATTGGGCCATCAGCTTTGTTACTATCATGGATACAAGGCAAAAAGAAGATGTTCGTATCTTCGAGATATTTGACTATCCCATTTCGATAAATTTACATACTTTAAATTTCTTGGATAAAAAAAAAAGATATCTTTGTCGATTTTAAATAAATAAGCTAAAAGAATTATATTTTAGTGTTAGATCTTAACATCAAACTGTAGACATCTTACATATTTATGAAATCCTTGTTCCTTGTTCCATTTAACAACTGTTACTTGATAATTAACCATCATTTATTGGGCCATCAGCCTTGTTACTATCTTGGATACAAGGCAAAAAGAAGATGTTCGAATCTTCAAGATATTTGACAATCACATTTCGATAAATTTTCATATTTTAAATTTCTTGGGTAAAAAAAAAAGATATATTTGTCGATTTAAAATAAATAAGCTAAAGGAATTATATTTTAGTGTTAGATCTTAACATCAAAATGTAGATATTATTCATATTTTAGAAATCCTTGTTCCATTTAACAACCGTTGTTTGATAGTTAATTATCATGCCATGGACTATTGATCTTGTTTTTATCTTGAATACAATGCAAAGAAAAGATATTCGAACCTTCAAGAAATTTGACCATCACATTACTGATAAATTTACACATTTTAAATTTCTTGGATAATTTTTTTTTTCAATTTAAAATAAATAAGCTAAACGCATTATATTTTAATGTCAGGTCTTAACTTCAAATTGTAAATATTCCTCAATGCGAAGCGCGTCTGTCTGTCTGGAGTTATACTGACCTTATATATAATACCTTATGTACATATACCTTATGTATAGCTTATGTACATATACCTTATGTATAACTTATGTATAGCTTATGTACATATACCTTATGTATAACTTATGTATAGCTTATGTACATATACCTTATGTATAACTTATGTATAGCTTATGTACATATACCTTATGTATAACTTATGTATAGCTTATGTACATATACCTTATGTATAGCTTATGTACATATACCTTATGTATAACTTATGTATAGCTTATGTACATATACCTTATGTATAAATTATGTATAGCTTATATACATATACCTTATGTATAACTTATGTATAACTGTTACCTGACGTTACCAGTTACGTATAACTGTACCCTTATGAAGACGTCATAAGGGTATAGTTACCCACTACGTCTATGAATATAGTATGGTCAAAGATATAAGAATTAAATATTTCCAACGAATTATGGTACTCTTTGAATTAAAAAAATTGTTAAATATATTATAGCCAGAAAAAATTATTATGATTAAGGGATTGCAAGAATGTTCACCAGAGACTTAATGTCTTTGGGGAAGATGTGGTTCTGATGCAAGTTAATATCTTTTAACTTTTGTATCATAATAATCTTATATATATATACAATTAATTATTTAATGATTTATTGTTCGCATACAGAATTATGATAAATATTTAACTGTACTGAATTACTGCTTATATCAGTGTATTTGATTATAATATGACTTATTGTTATCATATAAATTTGAAATGAATATTTAACTGAATTTCAAATGAATTTCTTGTATGTATCAAGGTTATGAAATTATTTACACGAGCAAATTGTATTTATTTTGTATTATTAATGTGCTTTGTATTACTTTCTCTGTATTAGTATTTGATCATTACTATTTTTTGTATTTTCTTTTCTTTTTTGTATGTTTTACTAATCGGGGATATTTTTTGATATAACTATATATGGTAGCATTTTAATTTTAATATTTTATGGCTGTTTACTTTTAAGCAAAGACTTTAACTTATGAGTAAAAATAAGGAGAATTCTAAAACGCATTTGGCATGATATTTAACAATTGGCAGATTTCTTTCCCACAGAAAAAGTTATTTTACAGCCAAACTTCAAGAATGTACTTTGGAATTCAACGAAACTGCAGTAGACAGCGGAGCTATGTGCCAAAGGAATTCACCGTATGCTCAGATGTTGGCCAGATTTCCGAATCCATCCCCCCACGGGGCCGACCTTTGGTCTGTCGACGAACAAGGCTGGCCCTTGTCCTGGCAGAAGCAAACAGATAAATAAGCGCCAGAGGGAAAAAAAAAAGGGCTTCTCAAATTTACGACGATCGAGAGGATAAGCAAGATTTGGCCCGAAAAATGACGATGTTTTGGCGACAAAAAAATATTATATATCGCCTTTTTTCCCTAAACTGAGGATTTATTATATATTTTTCTTTCCTTTTTGTATATACCCAAAAACTGGGAAGAAGCAACAGTGAGTCATTTAGAATGTTTTTTCCCCTCCTTATCTATTATTTGTGAGATTGTCAGTAGCATACTAGACTGTAATGACTTTATGCTGATAAAAACATTTTTAACGAAATAAATTGCTTTTGTTTATACTTTTATTTATAAAAACATACAGAGAAGTAAGTATTTAATGGTTCGCATTCATTTATTCTTTCTTTAATAATACGAGGGTAGTTGATAATTTGGTACTATTTTTTGCTGAATTTTCAAATCTTAAATAATTTTGATCCATATATCGTCTTTGAGAGGATATCCAAACATTAGTCTAGCTTCAAATGAAAATAAAGATTTGTTTTTTTACGCTAGTGATATAATAACAGTATGCACCTATTGTTGTTGTTTCAGACCACTAATTTGTAAATTCAGGTGGAATCAAATATTTGTATTTTTGTTTTAACATATTCATTATATTATTTATCTCTTTAGAATTCTTTTGCAGTAATTTATGACTGAAAACAGAGAAAGATTTCAATATATATATATATATATATATATATATATATATATATATATATATATATATAGTTATTTAAACTTGAAACACATTTAAAATGATCGAAATTTGGTGCATTTTATACAACTAAATTTTTTTTAATAATTTTATTTCAGTAAATATGTTTCATTTTAGTTAATTCTAATTCTGATTTAAAATTTAAATTTTGAATCTATAGTTTTGAACGTCATGGTTTAATAATGTTTTAGGTTCAATTCCGCTATCTTGACTGCATCAGTAGTTGCATTTTTGTGAGTAACAATTTATATATCACGCAAAAGACAAAAATAAGGCTAATATAAAACCGCTAAGTTGTCAAAAGAAAAGCGAAAACTCTGCTTTGAAATTAAATGCGAAAGAAAATCGAATTTTTAAAATCACAGCATTAACATTGGCAAAAGCAGATGAATGAATTATTTGAATTTCATTGTAATAATAAAAAGAATTATCCCAAATTGGATTTAAAATTGATTTTGAAAGATTTAAAGTTAAAGAAACAAACTTTTCTTGGAAATAAAAATAGAATAAATGAAAACTGAATTCATTATCAATTTTATTAAAATCGAGGAAAAATGTTACGCTTAAACTTCACTTTATTCCCTCCCGGGTCTGGTTTGGTTTTGTGGGGGATTCTGGCGCAAGAGCCATATTTGGCTATGCTGCGCCAATCAAATGGTAAAATTATAAAAATGTTTCTTAAAAAATTCATTTATTAAAATACTAGATCAGGGATATAATTGTAAAAACGCATAAATAATAATGAAACAATGCCAAAACAAATAATGATGCCCCCTCCCGGGAGGCAAAAATTATGTATAAGATAGAAGCGATGATGAAACTGATGCCCGTTCACATCACGATACAAATGCAAAAGAGCCATAAGAGAGCGAAATATTTTTCCCCAGTGATTTTATGTTATGAGTTTCTGATAGAAATTCTTTGACACGTATTATTTAGGAAAGGGAAATATAAGTATCTTTTAAAAAAATTGCTTAGCTTGAAAGATATTTTTACATTCAATTGGAGCGTGTGAAAGTGCGGATTAAAACAATTTTACAGAGCTAGTATAGCATTATTTAGATTAAAAAAAAAAAGGTGGAAATACTATATATATATATATATATATATATATATATATATATATATATTAAAAAATACTTTTTTAATGAATAATTATTTTTCAAATCACAAGATATAATCCTTTAAGTGCAAAAGACCGTTACATATATAGGGAGTAACGATTTCAACAACATGTATTTTCAAAATGCTAAAAATTTTATTATATTTTTTAAATGATTCAATTCAAATAAATTATGAGTTAGAATGTTAAATCTTATCTCATGGTTTTCACAGTTAAAATATTTATGTTTTAATAAACTTAAGTTCGCATATACCACTTTTAACGTATGTAATGAGAATAAGCCTAAATCATTATTAGAAACTGTTGACTCTTGAAATAAGGAAAAAATAAATAAATAATAAAAATAATTGGGAACGACAAATTTAACCCATTTGCATTCAAAACTTTTCATATCCACGCATATTATTTCAAGCAACATATTGTTTCACTTTTCTAGTCATAACATGATATACATTTATATTCACTCATTGGCACTAATTATTATTATTAAAGCCTATTAATCACATGATGGTGATGTGGGGCATTAATTTTCATTATTGTTCCCGATGCAAATGGGTTAACGCTAAAAAAACTAGACAAGTTTCAGTCACTTTTAATTAAAAGGTAAATTAAATTTCTTTTTCATTAGTAGATCAAGTGTCTGAAATGAGTGATATAAAAACACTTCATTTAACTGTTTTTATAATGTGTTTTTTTATATTCGAGATTACTTTTCCCCTTTACATATCAGATATAGATTTTGCTTTATCATTAAAATGCAAAATTTCTGGATATTATGTTAACTTGAAATAAAAAAAAAAATCATGCATTTTAAATGTTATTTCTCGGAGAAATAAAGAAAAATAATCGACAATTTTCAATGCACAGTCAAAAACATAAATCAAAAATCATTCGAAACAACATCCTCATTAAAGCAGCATTGTAAAAAATTTAATCAGTGTCTTTAATATTTACTTATATTTAAATAAAGAAAATTATTATTTAATTAATTAATTGCATTCATCTATCGTATTGCAGCGTACATATTTAATGCGCCTATCATGCTACTTTCTTTTTAATGTTTTCATCTTGCAGTATTCATGATTAATATATGCTTAACGTATATACATATATTAATATATGTATATATGCTTAATGTATTCATCTTGCAACATTCGTTCTAAATGCATTAACCGCGTTTCTACACAATATAAATTCTTTCATTCCGCAACACTCATATTTATTGCATTTATCGTGTTGCAACGTAATATTTGATGCGTCATTCTTGCACGTGATTATAAATATTTTCTTACAGGCTTAACAGATGCTGTATCAGAAAATATATGTATAACATATATGCTTAATGTATTCATCTTGCAACATTCGTTCTAAATGCATTAACCAATGCATCTACACAATATAAATTCTTTCATTCCGCAACACTCATATTTATTGCATTTATCGTGTTGCAACGTAATATTTGATGCGCCCTTCTTGCACATGATTATAAATATTTTCTTACAGGCTTAACAGATGCTGTATCAGAAAATATATGTATAACATATATGCTTAATGTATTCATCTTGCAACATTCGTTCTAAATGCATTAACCACGTTTCTACACAATATAAATTCTTTCATTCTGCAACATTCATACTTGTTGCATTTACCGTGTTGCAACGTAATATTTGATGCGTTCTTCTTGCACATGATTATAAATATTTTCTTACAGGCTTAACAGATGCTGTATCAGAAAATATATGTATAACATATATGCTTAATGTATTCATCTTGCAACATTCGTTCTAAATGCATTAACCGCGTTTCTACACAATATAAATTCTTTCATTCTGCAACATTCATACTTGTTGCATTTACCGTGTTGCAACGTAATATTTGATGCGTTCTTCTTGCACATGATTATAAATATTTTCTTACAGGCTTAACAGATGCTGTATCAGAAAATATATGTATAACATATATGCTTAATGTATTCATCTTGCAACATTCGTTCTAAATGCATTAACCGCGTTTCTACACAATATAAATTCTTTCATTCTGCAACACTCATATTTATTGCATTTATCGTGTTGCAACGTAATATTTGATGCGCCCTTCTTGCACATGATTATAAATATTTTCTTACAGGCTTAACAGATGCTGTATCAGAAAATATATGTATAACATATATGCTTAATGTATTCATCTTGCAACATTCGTTCTAAATGCATTAACCGCGTTTCTACACAATATAAATTCTTTCATTCTGCAACATTCATACTTGTTGCATTTACCGTGTTGCAACGTAATATTTGATGCGTTCTTCTTGCACATGATTATAAATATTTTCTTACAGGCTTAACAGATGCTGTATCAGAAAATATATGTATAACATATATGCTTAATGTATTCATCTTGCAACATTCGTTCTAAATGCATTAACCGCGTTTCTACACAATATAAATTCTTTCATTCTGCAACACTCATATTTATTGCATTTATCGTGTTGCAACGTAATATTTGATGCGCCCTTCTTGCACATGATTATAAATATTTCCTTACAGGTTAACAGATGCTGTATCAGAAAATATGTTTTTCTTCCGTGAGCGGTAAGATACAATAGTTGAACTGCTAAATCATTAAAGTTTTGCTCCCCTTATGGAGTTTATCTGAAAAGTCTCTTATCACATTGTAGGTAATTTAAATAAAGTGAATAATATTATGATAGAATAAAAAAGCAGCAAAAAAATGTAGCTTATTGCTGGGATAAAGCGAGATTCTTCATCTGACTATTCCAGTACTGTCTTATGATTTTAATTGTAAACCATGGAAAGAAAAAAAAATATCAATCCTTTCAGTGTAGACTGCGTCTTATATCTTCATTTACAAAATAATTATTCTTTTTTTAGTTTGCTACAGACTTTTGAATCATCCTGTAAATGAGGGAAAGATGCAAGGATAGCTGACACTCTTATGCAAGGAAAAATTCATGGATCCCTTATGCAAAGAAAATTTACTTTCCCTTTATCAATGCTTATTGTCATACACAGCTAAACATAACTTACCACAATACAAACAAATTTGATAATTTTTAATTAACAAAACATTTTAAATGTATAAAAAGAAAAAAAATGTAGTTAATAATTACTAACCAGCGTTTTAAGTGACTATAATTAAGTGACATAACTCATGATACATTTATAGTTATAGTTCAATACAATGTGTATTGAACCATAATTGTAAATGTACATAAGTATGTAACTCGGTATGCAATTAGGTATTTATGATGGGAAATGGATATCCAACGAACACATAACAGTTTTGTTTAAACGATTATCCCTTAATGCTCGCTTTTGATCGTCTAATAGTGGTCCGACGATCTCATGACAATTTGGTGGTCGGATTCTTCATTGTTGTAACCTCTCTAGTTGACATTACAGGGTCGTCAAACAAAAATCAGATGAACATGATAGAAGGCGTCCTATTTTTGTGACGCCCTTACACAAACGTATTGAGTCGCCAAATGGAAAAGATAACAAATTCATTTGATGGAATATTTTTTATTGTTGTGGCACCTAAAAAGGATTGCGTAAAGTCGCATGGAAATCCGATGAACAAAGGACAAATTTGCTTTATAGAAATTCTCCTATTTTGGGGGCATTCCTAATCTATCAAATTCGATGAATACATCATATTTTCAATTAACGTATAATGTATTTAATTAATGAAATATTTTTTATTGATGTGGCACGTCTAAGTTACAGCGTAAATTCGCACGGAAATCCAATGAACAAATGAGAAATTTGCTTCAAAGAAATCCTCCTATTGTTGTGGCATCCCTAATCTATCGCATCCGATGAATACTTCCTATTTTCAATTAATGTATAGCTTCGATTTTTGTGGTTAGGGCCACCTAATAGCAAGATATACCATAAACAGAAATAAAATCTGGCAGAGATAATATGAATTGTAATCGATAATTTAAGAATCGTTTACAAAATTAAACTTTCAAAAAATCAGAAGCTAAATATACTCACTTTCGCATTCATTTTCACACTTAAAAATTTGTAAAAAACGGAAGACCTTCATCTTTGAGCTAGCGAAAGAAGCAAATAATCTGTTTGCTTACAGAAAGAGCATTGTTTCGTTTGCATAAACACGGAAACCAGCAGGCGTAAAATACTGTCTGCGGGACCGAGACATCTTGGTCTTGCGTAACAATATGTACGCGAACCCGAATGCTAAGTGTCATCTTCAATCGGAAGAGACATTTTGCAGGAAGATTTCCAGCACCGAAAAGTGGGAGACAGATGCTTTTCGCCCGCCCTCGTCTCTATAGTTATTACGAGAATTCTCTCTACAATGCCAAGAATATTATTGTTCGTTATCTCAAAAATAGCGAACAGAAGTAGGGCGAGTTAGAACGTGGCAACGAAAAAAATTAGAATTCTACTTGGATTATGATTATTTATTAAAACTGTTTAATAGGTTCAGCTAATGCATTCCTCAATTGGCTTTCCGGTATATAAACAAAATTGAATTTCATAATATGATTTAGAAAATCATTGAATTCGCATTTTATATCTCTTGGCTTTGACGGATTAAGTTTGAAATTTGGTATTTAGTATGTATCAATTTTTCATAATCCAAGTGGAATTCTATTTTTTTTTTTTTGTGTGTGTGTGTGTGTGTGTGTGTGTGTGTGTTGCCACGTTCTTGCTCGCCCTACTTCTGTTCGCTATTTTTGAGATAACGAACAATAATAATCTTGGCATTTTTGGAAGAATTCTCATAATAACTATTATTTCCCTTTGTTTTTCTGGTATATTAAAGAGTTAAATTTCCTATGGAAGAAAACCGAGTCAGAATTTTATACTCATCTCTTTCAACAAATCGGTTCAAAATTTATATACATATCTACAGAACACTCATATTACTATCTCATTTCGTTTTTCTGCTGTATTTATACAATTAAATTCCTAGCGTGGAGAAAAAGAATTGGCATTTTATATTCAGGTCTTCCAACTACTGGGTTCAAAGTTAGTGTATATTGTTCATTTCAGGATCTTGAGACTAAAAGGATCTTGAGACTACCTTAGGAGTGGGATTCAGAAAGATGAAGGGTTATTAAGCCCCATTCCGACCCAGGTTCGGAGCATTTTGCTCTCTATCCCCTCGTTTGTGGTTTTCCGGGGTTCTTTGATGTCTGTTCATTTTAACGACAGTGTGTAGAAAGCTCCTGATCGACGTCCATAAACGAAAGTTGATCCTACAATGGGTTAGATAGCAAATTTACGACCATATCCGTAAAGGTAAAGGGCCACTTTTGTACCCAATTGCTGAATACTATCTACCCTCAAGTTTCTGGTATACTTACAGAAATAAATTTCGTACTGTGGTAAAAAAAAAAAAAAAAAAAAAAAAAAAAAAAAAAAACTGAGCTCGCATTTTATACATCATTTGTTTCATCGACTGGATTCAAAATGGTACACGTCTATAAATTACTGCACACTACTATCTCCCATCGAGTTATTGGTATGTTCACATAATTGAATTCAAAGCGTTGGTAAGATCACCTTTTATGCATAAATGATTTAATCGATTGGTTCAAAATTTGGCATTCTATAATTTGGGATGTCAAGACCACATGCCGAATTACTTTCGTGAAACTGGTCACATTTTGTGGTTTTCGCTATCAAATAAGATAACTGAACGATTGCTATTTTTTTTTTTTTTTTGATGAATTGATTTAACAGAATTGGCGTAGCCTTAATTATTTGGTGATAAAATCATATGACACATTTCATCTATCTGGCTGGTTACAGTTTTGAGTTATCACCTCCGTAGACTGATTGAGGGACATAATTTCACAAATGATGATGGGCTTTTTTTCAGGTTCAGAAAAGTTTTGAAAGTCGTCAAAATCTTTTTTTTTTTTTTTTTTTCTTTTTTTTTTTTTGACGAATAGGTACCTTCTCTTTTATACTTTTTACGGTAATCTCTCTTTCTCTTCTTAAAATTTTCTGAAATAAGTTTTATCTATTTAAAATATTTTTCAATAATATTTCATTATAATTTGTTACGTTGTTATACTATGATATTGTATAAGAAAGCAGTCGATAATGCCTAGAAAATTCACGGATAGGAAGTAAAGATAATGTATTAAAGCTAGCAGTACATTGTAGTTCCATCCAGAGGACAAACAGAGGGACTCAATTTTCGACCAAACTGATGAAATCTGACGCTTCATTTTGGATTTAATATATTTTGAAACGCACATTGAAAATTTAACAAATCCCTCTCAAGATTAAATAATTACTTAGCTAATTTGTATGAAACCTTTTTTTTTTTCTTTTTGTCGTGTGACTATTTTAAGCCAAGTTTTTGCACAGTAGCTTCTGAGGGTAAAGACACCTGAGTACCCGAGGGCAGAAGTCTGACTTCTAGCTCATATGAAGAAGAAACATGCACACACTCGCTTGCACAACCCCTTTTCACACGGGGGCTCAGTCACGCACCTCACAGATAGAATACAGAGAAACACCATGACCGAACCAGGACTCGAACCCGGGACCCCCAGATCACGGGAAAGACGCGATATCTCTTGGCCAGGACGCCGGCGTATGAAACCTTACTTACTAATTTGTATGAAACCTTTTTCAACAATTGTATTTCTAAATGATGCATAAATTATAACCAGATGATATCAAATGCAAAAAATACACCACAGAATGTCTGTATCATTACACTTTCGACTTACCGACTGATTCAATTCATAAATGCTTGCTGTTCTGAATTTTGATAATAAATTCCTGAAATTTGTCTTCCCAGATTTTTTTTTTTTTCTTTCTTTTTTCTGTGATCACATGCACACACATACACGGACAGACAGATATTTCTTTGGTAGATTATATTCAAAATTTGAAACAAATCAACAGTGTTGGTGTGCTGGCAAATATTAAATCCCACACTTATGGTTTCTAACAGTTTTAAGTTATCGAGTTAAAAAATATGCAGGAAAAAATTTTAAATATAATTTTCGGACGCAGGAAGTTCTAACATATGAAATTTCATTATTATTTTTAAAGATTAAATCAATGTCTCTGTAATGAACGAAAATGTATAAAAAAACGTGACTACACACGAAGCTAATTTATTCCACATGCATATTTTCGACTTAAAAATAGAATTTATCTTCTATTTTTGTATCAAGAAAATCATTTTCAAATTCTTAACTTTGATTTATTTATTTTGAATTTATAAGAACTAAAGAATATCCTAACAGAGTAGCACTTCAACATAGATTTGAAAATCCAGGAAAAAAAAATCACCGACGAGTGATAACAAAATTGCTGATGAAAAGACATTTCTTGAACATGTCCGAAAAGGAAATGCCAAGACTAAGTGGCGTAATTTGATCCAGATAAGAGTTTCAAGAAAATGCTCAAAGATAAGACGATCTACTTTTAAAAGATGAAATCGAAACATTTACATACGAGAAATTCATTCATCTACTATTTACAACCAAGGACGTCCGCCAGAATGATAAAGAACAGGGATGAACTTATTCGTTGGTTTACTCAGATTTATCAGTTCGGTTTTGCTGGGAAAAGTTATTTATTTTTCTGAGTGAGTCTTACAGTTTGACCTTTACTTTCGAAGATCTGTAATGTTATTTTTAAAAACTTGATGACTTCAAATGGAAACTGGAACTTTAATTCCTCGTGATAGAGGCAACTCGTACTTTATAGCTATGGGGGTGCCATGACAGCGTGTAATAATATTTTCCATTTAACTTAAATATTAAAAAAATTTTACTTATACAAATAATTTAATTTATATTTATTAGAAAATTATACAAATTTTCATTTTATTGAGTTTCGCATTCTACAGTTTGTAATGTTATTTTTACGAACTTGGTGACTCCAAATGGAAACTACAACTTTAATTCCTTTTAGTAGAGGTGACTCGCAAATATGAGGCTGCCATAACATATTATACAGTGTGCAACAATTAACGACACTTCACTTAAATTTTGCACATCTTCAATTAAATTTGAACAATTTAATTAATATTTAATAGTGAGCAATAAGATTTTTTATTTTATTGAATTTCACATACTTCGATGATCTGTAATGTTATTTTTCCAAACTTGATGACTCCAAACGGAAACTGTAACTTTAATTCCTTTTAGTAGAGATGACTCGTACGTATGGGCTTCCATAACGTATTCCACAACAAGCAATAATTTTTTTCCATTAAACTTAATTTTGCATTTTTCCAATTAACTTTGAACAATTTTATTAATATTCAATAGTAAATGATTCGATTTTTTATTTGATTCATTTTTGCATTCGACGGTTTGTAATGTTATTTTTACGAACTTGACGACTCCAAATGGAAACTGTAACTTTAAACTTTAATCCTCTTAGTAGAGGCGACTTGTGCTTCATAGTTGTAGGGGTGACATAACATATTCTACGGTGTGCATAATCTTTTTTCCTTAACTTCAATTTTGCAATTTCCAATCAAATTTGAATAATTTAATTAATATTAAATAGTAAATAATAAGATTTTTTTTTATTGAGTTTCGCATTAGATAGTTTGTAATGTTATTTCTTCGAACTTGATGATTCAAAATGGAAACTATAATTTTAATTCCTCTTAGTAGAGGCGACTCGTGCTTTTGAGTTGCTGGAATGCTATAACATATTCTACGATTTGCAATAATCTTTTCCATAAGACTTAAATTTTCAGTTTTCCAATTAAATTTGAATAATTTAATTAATATTCAATTGAAAATAATAAGATTTTTTATTTGATTGATTTTCGCATTTGTTGATTTGTAATGTTATTTTTACAAATTTAATGATCCTGGATGTAAACTGTAATTCCTTTTACCAGAGGCAACTTGTACATTATAGCAATGGAGATAGCAATATATTTTATATTATGCAATAGTTTTTTTAACTTAAATTTTGCCTTTTTTTCCAATTAAATTTGAAAAATTAGAATAATAATTTAATAATTAAATTTGAATTATAATGTAAAATCTTATTA
Organism: Argiope bruennichi; assembly: GCF_947563725.1. Classification (NCBI taxonomy): domain Eukaryota; kingdom Metazoa; phylum Arthropoda; class Arachnida; order Araneae; family Araneidae; genus Argiope; species Argiope bruennichi. The sequence goes on from NC_079158.1 coordinate 98,815,615, forward strand.
TTTTCCATTTCATTGACTTTCGCATTGCACTGTTTGTAATACTGTTTTTTTTTTTTTTTTTAACTTGATAATCCCAAATGGAAACTGTTACTTATCTTAGTAATAACGGCTCTCGCATTTTAGCCGGTGGCCATAGCCGTCATAATTCATCTAATGTTTAATGTTACACTTTATGCTTTTTGCTCTTTTTTTCCGTTGCGATATTTTTTTTTTTTTTCGAATTGTATTAAAAAAAAATTTTAAGTACTGAATTGCTGTGAAATAAGAATTTTAATATAGTAATCCCTACTTTTACAATTATCTTTTGCAAATATAGCAAACTAAATAACTTTGTAATTTAGCCTTTATTTTGATACGGCAATCAACCCTTTATACGGTAGGCAATGAGTTAAATCTCCTTTAACTACTTCAAAGTTAATCGCAGAAGCTCTGTTCTTAGTAAGTTTCTTTGACCTCGGTGTATTTGTAGTAGAATCATGGTTCCTTAAAAGTGATAGATAATAGATGGCCACTACTATTTCCGGCAGTAAGTTTCCCACTACTAAGGGAAACTAACTGCTCTTGTACATGATTGCCTTACTATATGATCGACAACAGTACTAAATGACAATTCTTAATTCTTTTATTTTTCAATGCTGATTTTTTTTTCCGACAAGTATTAACTTTTGTTCGTAAAACATAACAATGTGATCTATCTACAAATAATTATTGTACGTAATGTGAAAAATAAATATGTATATCTTATGATACGTAATGTAAGCAAAAAATAAATTTAAATGTTTCAGAAACACTTTCTGTAGAGCGAATTGCTGTCTTTTAATATTTGAATATCAGATTAAGCAAAAATGTTTATCCCCTTCAAAGTATACTATGTGATCATAAAAATGATATTTCCATTTCACAAAATTAAAATGTTTCAATCAATTAAAAATTATAAAACTGAAAATGTTTGATTACAGGACTATGGAAAATAAGAGTAAGCCTCTTATTGTTTTTACGCAATTATCAGAGAACGGAATATCACAATCCCTTTGTACTCCAACACATTAGTACAATTTCAGAAAGCGTAAACCCAAACAGATATTACAGAAAAATAAATTTTCCTTATTTATTTATTTATGAACATTTAATAAAATGAAATGAATATATAGGATTGTTATAAAGTAATAATTTTGCATATGTTTTAAAAATCTATATATGTTACTTCCTATATAAATGCTTGATAAAATCCTCTAGTGCTTCATTTTTTTAAAAAAGAGAATAGATATATCATGAATTTGGCCAAACTATTAACATTTATAAAGCTATTTCATATCGGAGAATTCATGATATTTCTTTAATTGCATCTATTTTTTAATGTAAAATGAATGAGGATTCACGAAAATAAAAGCTTTCAAAACTATAAAAGTCTGAAACTAAGGTTCGCGTAATCTATTTTCAAATCCAGCATCTTTAACCAAAAAAATCATTTAAAAAATACATTCTAATTGAAAATATTGTATTAAATTCGATTTACAGTATTTATTCAGATATATTTCCTTAAAATTTAACTGAATAAATATTGTAAATCAGATTTCATTTTCAAGTAATTATTGTAACCGAAGACTTCCCGATTTTATTTATCTTTTTATTTTTGGAAGTAAAAAATGTTTTCCCATTAGTAAAAAATTTAAAGTGAAAGTTTACTGACTTCATATAAAAAGTTTCATAAATTTAATTTGTTTAATTGAAAAAGCACATTATTATAAATAATGAGTAAGGTAAAATAAGTTGCTACTCACATGCAAACATTCTGCAGACGTAAATATGTGCGGTTGTTGTCGGAGGAAAGTTATCCTTTCTCTTGTCGGCACATGCCTCTCTTTCTTAATTAGGAAGTCCTAGTTGCAGGATGCGTGTCTCCGCGACTCAGCGACATCTGTTTGGGTTGCGCGCCGCGCTCGCTTTCAAAGAGGGTTGCTGTCTCGCGCCAAGCGATGCCAATATTCGCTCGCCAAATGGAGACGGCTCTTTACACAATAATTACAGCGAAAAGGATAACTGAACTTAAGATATGACGGCACTTTTCATTTAATGAATTGCGTCTGAAGTGTTACAGAAAGGATTAATAGAAATGATTTTTTAATTGTAAAACTGTTTTTATTGCGTGATAAAAATTGTTGTTCGTTAATTAAATCTTTTATATGCAGGCGAGTTTGACAAATTCAAATGTTTTTAATTCGTTTTTTTTTTTAAATTTTTGAGTAACATGCCAATGTATTATCTATAAATCGAACTTAATTAAATTAATGCGAATCAAAACTAACAGTAGAATAGAAAAATATTCCTGAATTGATTTTGTCAGTCTCTTGAATTCTCAGTAATTTTAAGTAAATTATTTTTTATGTCCTTAATTCATTCGATTTGTTACACAATGTATTAAATACATAAATTCAGTTTTTTTTTAAATCTTAGAACTCCTTAGATGAGAATTTTCTTTTTTGTTTCGAAATTGTATTGCTTATTATTTATATTTTATTAATGTGGATGATTATTTAATCATCCACATGATCATTGTATGCTTAAAAGCACTTATTGTAACATTTATAATATGCTTTATTATAAATTATAAACATTATAATAATTGCACACTGATTAAAATTATGCATTTAATTATAATTATTATTTAGATATTCAACTAAAATTATTATTTCTAAGATATTTTTTAAATATTTTAACTATAATTATTATCATTTTACTTATAAAAAATAGCAATTATTTTTTTAAAATTTTGTATTATTTAATCAAATTTTTATACAATAAATATTTACTGCCATCGTTAGTTCAAAAATTAACTTTTTCCTTTGACGTATATTTGCAAGTTCCACTTTTTATAAATTGGAATTTTTGAACAAACATAATTTTTACTACAGTCCTATAAAATTTAAATTTTAGTCGCTTGTTTCTCTCTGGTAAGAATCGCAGAAACTACTTTAAATTGAAGAATTTTCAAATAGTCCCAAATTTCAATCTCTATATTGCAGCGATTCGTTTTAAATATTGTAAAATTCTATGTTTTAATATTTCTTAATTGTGAAAATTATTTCTCTGTATAATTATTCAGATCTGCAAACTGTTAGGATACTCGAATTTCAACTCGAGCAATTTGACATTTTCTCTAATTATTGTGTGTTATTATTTGGTCATAAAGACAAGTAACAATGCAGTTAATACCATGTTTTATACTTACGTCACATGGTTTTCATACAGAGAATAAGCGACAAAAAACTAGCACAAAAAAAAAAACAAAAACACGTGGAATTTGTTTACAATTTACAACTGTTTACAATAGTAGAAATAGATATCACTGTTTACAATTCTGTTACTGAAGCATTTGAAACAATCAAATAGTTCTAAAGTTCTAAAAATATGCGTTCCATTAAGAGATCTGGAAAAACATTTAAAATCTTTTGTTTTACTTGAATTCACAAAATCAATGGAGTCTTGATATTCAAAACAAATTAGATACTACTCAACCTATGAAAGAAGATTGAATTTCATTGTATACAAGCGATATTAAAACAAGGTATTGACTCGCCTACGAACTATACACAGAAGGATTTCTCATCAATATTTTCAATACTTGTAAACCTAATACTAATATATTCACAATGTAATTGAGGGATATGAGTATTTCAAATCCTCTTTGAATGCCTTTTTTTAAAATGTTCAAAACTTGTTTCACTTCGAGACAACAATAGAAACATTTCCTATGTTGATTGGTAAAGATCCACATATTCTTTATTTTGCCATTTTAAAATCTATAGGACATTAATCCCTTATTTAAATATGTCCAACCTTTAACACTGAATTTCTGATTTTTTTTCCTTCTTTTACTAAGAATTATTTTTAATAATGTTGCTCTGAAATTTTTAAAAACTCCTTGGAATTCCTTGAATTTATTTTATATGGAAGAAAAGTAAATACTTGATTTGAACATCATAAACGACGTGCTAGCTCTTGCGCTAGAAAATTACTAACCAAACCAAATTGAAACAGTACATCTTCAAAGAGAAAGACACATAGGGCATGCATTTTTTTCTCTTTCCCTATTTAGCTTAAAATAATAATAATAAAAAAAAAAAAACGCATTAACATTTTGTGTACTCACCATAGTCTATACTAGAAGATGGATCCTTCCAAACGAGCTGTTATTTTGTTAACGATATCTCAGGTCTGATTGTAAGTAAAACATCTCAGGTCTGATTGTAAGTAAAACATCTCAGGTCTGATTGTAAAAGTTGTAGTAAGAAATCTCATGCACATAATAGAGTATTTAAAAAATAAAAAAAAGAGAAATATATTATTCGAAGTACACTTTAGACGTAAATATACGTATAATAGCATCAGAAATATCGTCTTCGCAATGAGATCTTCTCTATCCATAATATTCACAAATACTTAACCAAAACTCATCACTAAAATCAGATTAAAATAAATAGTGATTCACTAATTTTAAAAAATGCGATACCGAATACAAACTTTTAAAAAAAAAAAATGCACTGATCGAAAATGTTGGCAAAAATCTTCAATTTGGTCCATGAAGATTGAATATCATGAACCAGCATTAATATAAAATAACAAAAATTGCAAACCTCAGCTCATTGATCTTTGCTATTTATTCATATTTAGGTTTATTCGCATATCGATAAATTAGTCAATTTAAACATAAAAGAAACCTGTCTCAACTGCTAGATGTCAAAACAGAAGTAGAAATCTCGCATTCAGTAATGACTCAAATCAAAAGGGCAGAGCCGAGAGCTACAGACTATGGACATTATATATAAAATGAAGTTCTGTCGACTGATATCTCACCGCAAATAGCGAAGTATACAAGGTTCTAGAACAAGAAAGATCGCGAAATTCAAATGGCATTGGCCAAATAAATAAGGTCTTTTTGATCTGTGGTATTGTATAATTATTAGTTTAAAAGTTAAGTTTATGTAATCCACTAACGAAAAAAACAACCTAATTTTATTTTTATGGAAACGTTGGTTTGTTTTGAAAATATAACGTAAAAAAGAAATACAAGAACAACGCTGATTTTTTCTTTCCAATAACTTTAAGACTTTCTTACTTCCAGGAACATCCTATCCAGATCCAAGAAAACTCATTGAAAGTGAATGCTTATAATTCTGGGACAGACAGAAGATTTAATTTCTTTCATAAACGAAAGAAATGTGAGTAATTATTGTGAGCTGCTATTTTCATGAATGAAAATAATTGCTCAACTCCAATGTAAAGCGTGATGTTGCATGCATTTTCAACTATGAAAATAATTTCGTATGCTTATTATCTAATATTCCAAACTTGGCGTTCAAACTCCAATTTAATGTGTGATGTATCATGCATTTTCAAACACGGAGATACTTTCATGTGCTTATTTTTTTAATGTTCCGAACTTGGCTGACAAACTTTTGCAAAATTCAAACATGCCAGATTCACTCAATTTTGACTTCAAATCTGAGCAACACCGGAACGCTATTAAATCCATTTGAAAATTTGCGCTTATTTTAAATTGAATCCAAATATATTCGATGTTATTTTAGGAGATCGTATATCTATGTAAGATGTCGAATAATGAAGTTATTTATTTGTTGTTGTGTATAGCAAAGGATTTTAAAAATTAATCTAAAAATGTTTATTAAAATATTTTGTTACTCTGTCTCATGCTTGCAACAACGACTGTCTTCGCTTGTTTTTGATCTTATGTTATTCTACAAATCTAAGAGCAAAGTTCAAAAAAATCTGAACATTGTAGTTATACTTCAGTTCTTGATAAGCCAACCAAAGATTTTGAGAAACCAAAAAATTTCTTACTTGCTGATTATTTATAATTAATTTTAATGCTCTTCTGTCCATTTGTTATCTAAATATCTTCTTTCAGCATAAGCTTAAACCATCAAAATCTGCTGGTGCAGAAATCCATATTTATATTTTCAATCTTAAATTGTTCAATGTTCTTTTTTCACATCTTGCTTTGCTCCTGATCTTAGTTCATCTTTTGCCTTATCATAATTAGATTGATTTGCATTCAAAAGTTTCTCATATTTTCCATTTCAGTTTTCTTAAAATTTTAGTATATTATAATTCTTTAATAAGCTTCCATCACCATGCTAAGATTTTACTATATCTTAATGTATATTACTTCGTATACTATCATGGATCTGTCATTGTTTCGATTTTTACATCTTTAGAATGATTTATTTTGATTTTTAAGTATTTGAAGGTATATTTTTAATATTCGATTTTGCTTATTTTACTATGCACATGTTTTCGTGATAATCGTGTAAGTCAATCCAATTTTGTAATAATTGTGCAATTCAAGTGTTTTGTAATAGTTCGTAGAAATCGATAATTCACAATAAATATTCTTTATTATAGATTTACCCATCCAACTCAAACGGAATTTTGATCTAAAAATTAAAACTACTTTGAAAGTCAATAGAAATTAAAGTTTCCTATAGTACAGTATCTACAGTATCCATATTACAATATCAATAGGAATACAGTATCGAGTGGTGCAGTATCCATATTACAACTGGAATACAGTAGTCAGTGGTACATTATCCATATTACAACTGGAAAACAGTAGCCAGTGGTGCATTATCCATATTACAACTGGAAAACAGTATGCAGTGGTACAGTATCCATATTACAACTGGAATACAGTATCCATATTACAACTGGGATACAGTATCTAGTTTTACAGTATCCATATTACAACTGGAATACAGTATCTAGTTTTACAGTATCCATATTACAACTGGAATACAGTATCCATATTACAATATCAATAGGAATACAGTATCCATATTACAATATCAATAGGAATACAGTATCCAATGACATAGTATCCATATTACAATATCAATAGGAATACAGTATCCAATGACATAGTATCCATATTACAATATCAATAGGAATACAGTATCCAATGACATAGTATCCATATTACAATATCAATAGGAATACAGTATCCAATGACATAGTATCCATATTACAATATCAATAGGAATACAGTATCCAATGACATAGTATCCATATTACAATATCAATAGGAATACAGTATCCAATGACATAGTATCCATATTACAATATCAATAGGAATACAGTATCCAATGACATAGTATCCATATTACAATATCAATAGGAATACAGTATCCAATGACATAGTATCCATATTACAATATCAATAGGAATACAGTATCCAATGACATAGTATCCATGTTACAATAGGAATAGAGTATTCAATAGTACAGTATCCATATTGCAATATCAATAGGAATACAGAATCCAATAGTACAGTATCCCTATTACAATATCAATATGAATACAGTATTCAATAGGAATTATCCAGTATACAGAATAACGTATTATAGCAAAGTGCATAGGTCTGAATATTCGATCTAAATTTTTGGCTTATCCATTTGAGCCTTAAATTTCTGATTCTGTTCAAAAGAGCTAGATTGACCACTTCCTGTATCGTAAACAATAATCTAAACATCTTTGAAAGAAAGCAGAAACCATTACATAGGGAAAAGCAGAGTTTCATCTTCATAACTGATTCATACGTCTGAACAAAATTATGCCCTGTTCTCTATATTTGTTTAAAATTATAAAGTCTATTCATGGCCTATTATCAAGTCCTTCATTGTCAATGATTATCTGAACATCTTAGAAAGAAAAACCATTGCCTCACGGAAAGATGCTTTACAAAGAGATAGTTCCACATGATCTACTCATTCATCTAAGCGTCCTGTGTCCATATTTGTTTAATGTTATCAAGTCATTCAAGAAAAGTATTTTGCACTGTGTTCATTATTATCCGAACATCTTCGTACTTATGTTGTACTTTATTTGCTGTACTGCAATATAAAGTTTGCTTCAATGATTAAATAAAACATTTGAATTGAAAGAATTTTATCCATATTTATGTAAAATTCCACAATCTATTCAATAGAAATAGATGAACCATTTCCAGTCATATGTTAGAGATTATCTGAAGGTTTTCTTACCTGAGTTCTTGGATATTTGCACTATTTAAATCTGTAGACGTCTCTGATAAAGTTTATAACTATGTTTACTGAAGGATTCCTACATTCCTTTAGCAGAAGATTAACTATTGCTCGAGATTTTTAACTATAATCATCCCATACTAAACTATCCCATCTGATGTAATCAGTATTTACATCAAGTGCACAAATACTTCAGAATAATCAGTTATTAGTACTACTGAGAATTAAGCACAAATCTAGTACAAAATTATCTAAGAATTAACTAATAATCTAGAATACCTAATAATCGATTAAAAATAACTAATAACCTTAATTAGCTAAAAAACTAATAATTTTAATTAACTAGTAATAATTTTTTTTCATATAATTCATTTTCCTATTGGCAAGTGCTCTTGGGATTGAAGAAAATTTATTTCTTTTTTTAATATATTTTAAATCGAAATGGGTTTGAAAAAGGTAAGTAATTGAAAGTAAGCTAGTTTTGATTTGAATTTTGTCTTGAAAAAATTTATTTGAGTTTTATGTATTAAAATAATAAAAAAAAATAAGAAAGGTGAAACAAATAATTTTAAGAGTCTTCTAAAAAAACAAATTACTTTATCAAAAATGGAAAAAAAAAACGGAAAAAAATTCAAAATACAGAAAAATTAAAAATGCAGTAGAAATATTCTAAATATATTAACATTTTATTCACATTCATATTATATTTTAATATGTAATAATTGCTCAAATATTTTGTTATTTATGATAATTTTTGTTGACCTCCAAACTTTAGATTTAAAAAAAATTCTTTTCTACATTTTAATATGCTAATAGAAACATACTTAAAAATTCCTTATTTTTATACATTTAATCTACATTTTAATCGCTAATATATTTCTTAATTATTACTTCATATCCTTATTACGAAATTTAGTAATTAATAGAGCTTTTTTTTTCCAAATTTACTACTAGATGGCGCATTTATATCAAATGAAAACTAAATGAAATTTAGGACTGGAAGGATAATTAAGTACTTAAAATATTTTAAAGTCATCCAAACCATAGTAGTACAAATTATTTCAGAATTCAGCTCATTTAACAGTTAATTTCGAAATTCTGTTTTTAAAAATAATAATGAAATCAAGTTGTTGAAAACTTGTTAAAATATGTAAAAAGACATAGTTAAAATGTTTATGTTTTGCGTTCGAAATTATCTAACATAATATAAATCATTGATGTATTGCAATTAATGTGTGCCAAACGACATTTTTGCTGTGACATGAGTGGATAAAAATAGTATAAAATGTTTTACAATGTAAAAATGTTTTACTTACCAATGTAAAAATGTTTTACTTACCAATGTATAAAATGTTTTACTTACCAAAAAAGACATTTTGATATTTTTTAATTAGTTTCTTAATTAAAAATAAATAAAAATCTTTAAGTTTTATTTTAATAGCTACTGGAAATATTATAACACATTACCCATTTTTATGCCACTTTAAAATACAAAAAAAAAAAAGTTTTCCAAAGAATTTTAATTTTAATCCATGCAATTTTTTCTCTAAATTTAATAATTTTTAAAAAATATTTTAAGTATAATTTACAACAATGTTTCTTACAGTTTCAGTTAACGACATTTATACGAACGAACATTGAAGTAATATTAAATACAATTTTTGTGCTCATATTGCCGTTGCAATATTATCGACTAAGTTTTGAAAGTCAAATAAAAATAGATGAATCAAACCTAAAATAGTTGTAAGTTTAACCTAATTTAAAGTTAATTAGCCTAAAATAGTTGTAGTCAAATGTAAAATAGTAGCAAAATACCTTTTGTCTAAGTAACTACGGAGACTGCTATAACACAAAACCCATTTTTACGCCACTTTAAAATGGGGAGAAAAATAAAACAAACTTTTCATTTATTTTATTTTAATCGATACAAATTTTTTCCCTAATCAATAATTTTTTTAAAAAAATATTTTAAGAATAATTTACAATGGTTCTTCTTATAGTTTTAGTAAAGGCATTTATACGTATGAGCTATGAAGTGATATTAAATAATTTTTTATGCTCATATTACCGTTGCTATTATCAAGCTTAAGTTTTTAAAAGTGAAATAAAGGTAGATTAATCAAACCTAAAATAATAGCGTACTACGATGTCTCGAATTAGAGGTTAAAAATGTCTTTTTCCTTTCTTTTTTTAAAGTCTGTCACTGTATAGCATGCCTCCTGTGCTTATAAATCATAAATCATAATAGTTTATCCTATATTATTCAAACATTTTTTTCTAAATTTGCATTAAATTGCATAAATAAGGCGTTTCATGTCCTTTGGATGCAAATAAATGGATGATTAAGAAACAGTTCATTTTCGTGTTATCAAAGCTATGTTTAATTTAATACCCAATTTGAATATAAAATGATGGAGATAGTTTTTGTTTGAATCAAGTATAGGGTAAAAATTAATTAATTTTAATTTTTTTATTGGTATTTAGGTTTTCAGAATTTTTTTTGGAATAATTTATGTAGTTGACTTTGAGTTTAATTTATAAATCGAATTTAAATAGAAATTATGGAGATAGTAATTGTTTAAATAATTTATACTGCAAATGTTACGAGAATTGTCAGTTTTTAATTTAAGGAATTATAAAAAAAAATACTGTTATATAGAATAAAATATTCTTAATTTTCATGATACTAATTCATATTCAATTTAAACCTTTGGAGGTAAAGATGCATCTGTTATTCTTGACGACATCACACAAACAGTAGTTATGTAATTGGAAAAATTAATTCAACCTTTAAATAATTGAAAATTTTACATTTAGCAAAATTTCATGTCTAAAGATAATTTTAGCTTTCTAAAAAGTTAATGGCTTTTCAAAAAAAAAAAAAAAAAAAATGTCTTTTAGATCATACAAAAAAAAAAAAAAAAGAAAGAAGTCACAAGTGGTTGCTAAATAGATATAAAAGAATATTTATGAAAGAAAAACAGCATTTTTAAATGAATTTTAATAAATGTAAAATATGGTGGAATGTAACATTAACTTGGATCTCATTAAAAACTATGATAAAAACTTTCGATTTTTTTTTTTTAAATTTTTGAATGCGTCTTGTTTATGAAGATTGTTCATTATGTGAGTCAATCTTTTATTATAGGATAAAATGACTACTTTCACGCAGGAGATTGCTTTTTCGCTTTAATAAAAAAACTTTTATCCGCATATCAAATCCAGATTTTAAACGTCTTAACTATAAAAAATACATTTAAAATGGTAACTTAAATTCAAAGCATACAATATACAGCCTATTTAGGTCACTGATATATTTATTACTTCACTAAAAATAAAATGATTGTCAAATTTACAAAAGCGAATAAGTTCAAGAACATTTCTTAGTTTGCCAACAACAACACAACATCAACCAACCTAGAATAGTTTTTTCAAAATTGCGTATAATCAACTTCAGAGGTTTTATTATTATTATTATTGCTGTTGCACTTGTGAAGATTTGAAATAATGCAGAAAGTCTCCTGGATTGATTGCATTTGTTGAGAAACGAGGAAATTGAGAGGTATGCTCGCTTTTTATAATAATGACCGAAATTGGAATCTAAAGTAAACATTATTCTTCTTTGTCAGGTACAAGAAAGCAGGTTTTTTTGAAAATAAAATGAGCAATGAACTTTTATTCCCCTCTTCTTCTTCGCCTAGAATCTTTATTTCGGAATCTTAAGAGCTCTAGATGTTTTTCTTAATTTTTTATTGTTGACTAGCCGCCTTTGGCGACCAGCCGGTTAGCTAATCTTAATACACATTAAAATTTTCAATTAAATATTATATATAACTTGTATTTTAATAGTTCTTTGTCAAAATATTTTTAAGCTTCAAATGTTGATAGTTATATAATTCACTCATACTATTATAAAGATCTTAAGCCATAATGTGCTATGTATTTCTCTAATTTTCTATCAGTTCCAGTAAAATATCAATTTTAAGTTAAAGTGGAAATGATTAAACTGCAATTAATATAAAAGAACATTTTTTTACTGAAACCAAGCATTTTTCTTTCAAATATGAGTACAGAAATCAGAGTTGTTCAGCAATCAAGTCTTTATTATAAGAATAGAATAGATATAGATAGCATATAAATATTACCAGCAGACACATTATATGCATTTTCAAAATTTAATTCCTTATTTCTGTTGATGTTGTTATTCCATGTCTTTTCAAACGATTAAGATTACATTAAAAATTAGCATATTATTTCACATTTTTATTTAATTGTATTTAATTAATGTTTATGAAGACGAAAATTTAAAATTGAATTTTCACTCGTTTCTAGACATGCTGGTTTCGAAATTTTTATGCTTCTGCATAGTAGGGGAATTTTAATACATTCAGAATTTAGTTATGAATTTATAGATAAATTTAATTTAATTTTTATTCTGTATTAGTGGTTGAAAACTACTAGTGGATTTCTGAAAAAAAAATATTGCTCAGTTTTATAATATTTTATCTATAAATAAATCATCAAAAAGTTAAAAAAGATATCCAATAGCATATTTTCAAAAGATGTTTTCATTAAATTTATTAGATTAAATCTACTAATTGTCTAATTTCAGTTCTAGGTAAAGCACTAGTTAATAGAAATCTTTCAATTGTAAAATTTTTGTTTGGGATTATTTTAATTTACTTGAAAAATATATCTTCGAAATCCATTTAAATTGAATTTTGCTCATAGCTTAGCTCTAATCTTTTATTTAAACAAATTATTCCACTTTTTAAAAATGATCTTTGCTAGAGTTTTATTAAATATTAAATAGAAAGAAGCTTGAATATTTAAAAGAAATCCACGGAAACAAATTATTCATATCCAATTAATTGAATTTTTAAATTGATATTTAAAAACTTCCCATACGATCACTAGATGGCAGCAACAAAAATTCGTCTTAACATTTGCATATTCGTTTTCTTTTCTGTTTGCTTTATTATTCAATGTTTTATTATTTTATTTTTTCGCTTTGTAATCTGAACTTCAATCTTACATAATAATTCTTTTTCAGTTGAAGTATCGTCTACTTCAGAAAAGAAACATGAATTAATATTATAGCTTGTTTTAATTCTTAAGCTGACAACATTAATTTAAATGTAGTTTATTTTTATTTGTTTTAATTCTTAAGCTGACAACATTAATTTAAATGTAGTTTATTTTTATTTGTTGTTTACATTGTAACGATAAGTTATCCGATGTTTTTAACAAATCGAATTTCTTGGTTACATTTGAATTCTTTATTTTTATATTTGCAAGTTGAATCTTTTATAATTTTTGATATTAAGTTGAATTCTTCGTTATTTATATAATTATAAAATAAATTCTTTTCTATTCTTATTATAACAAGATGGATATTTTGTTATTCTATTATTGAAATAGCCATGTTTCATTAAAGGCAAAGTTCTAATTTTGAAAACTAAATTATTCCACGAATGCTGCAATTCAATGTGTATAATTTTATATGAAAGCGGAAGTTTTATTTTGATAATTGCATTGTAAGTTTATATTATATACTAATCGCCTTTGGCGACTAGTTGGTTCCTTGCTATTATGAGTTACAAAAAATTTGTTAGGCATATCATTTACATTATTTCAAAAGTTTATATTGTTCTTCATTATGCTTTGCATTTCTCTAATTTTTCTGCCTTCATCTTTATATAAACAATTATATCTCAGGTAAAAGCTGCAGTATTTTAAAATGGAAACATTCTTCCATTTTCCCGCCATTGCTTATTCTGAACTTAAAATTTTATTTTAATGGCAATAAAATATCAAATTTGTGAAGTGCATATTTTATACGGAAGTGTACTCGACATGGAAAAATAAACCTAATTTCAAAATCTTGATCACAACAATGGAAAAAGGGTCAAGTTTAAATATTATTAAATGAAATTTTAAATTCCTTGTATAAAAAATAATAGAAAAGCAAATGTTGTAATCATCTAAAGATTCGACATCGAAGAATTGTGGTCTTCTTCAGATCGAAAAATTTGGAATTAAGTCGTTCCAAAGTCGTTGTGTGAGAAAGATAAAATTGAAAATGCAACTAGATAAATTGATGAAATTCAGTAACTTTAAAAACAGATAGAAGCAAATAAAGGCCTATTAATAGAAAAAAAATGTTTTACCATATACAAATTTTAAAAAATTGATGAAAGAAAATAATAAAAATAACTTTCAACTGTACCCTAAAGTGAAAATATAAGAAATCAACGCAAAAAAAAAAAGCACATTTCAGCTCATTGATCTTTGCTACAATTCAGTATAGGTCATTAATTTTAGTACAAGGTCATTAATTTTATACAAGGTCATTAATTTTATGGTAGGAGAGGGGAAACACCTATATTAGAGAATATACGAAAAAATTGTGTGAAGGCTACTCCCACTAATTTAAAAATTCGAAATTTTAGGAATAAAAAAAATTTTCTTTTAATAATTAAAAATTAAATCCGAAAAGATTCTGATATTGAAAAAAATTATGTACTTCACATATTTAATATTTTTGTTTTTCAAAAAATGAATTTGAATTTACTATCCATTATTCTATATTAAATTGATCAACACTATTTTAAAACAAAATATGGTTTAAAGAAAAAAAAATCTGTCTTTTAAAAACTGACCAGAGTTCGTATCTTTTAAATTCAATATTTAAAATCAAATTATCTTATCTGCAACCTCCAGGAAATTTTGCTAAAAAGTAAACAAGTGTTACCCTTTCTCGAGGTGATTTTTTATTTGCCGAAAATAACGAAATTCAAAATTAATTGTTGTATCACTATTAGCATACATTGTGTAATATTAAGTTAAGGAATTTTAGAACCATATAATTTCGAATAGCAATGTGTTGTTACTAAATAGCCAAGTAAAAATGGAGCATGATTTTTTGTTCCATTTAGATTACAGCTAAAAGTGTGTTAAAATCGGATTACTTATATTTTTCCGGAATTCTAAATAATTTTTAAAAATCTTTTATGACTGATAATAAAATATTTTTTTTCTTTCATCTGCCACCGTTTGTGATTCATTTTAAATAATCATACGTGGGCATATTATGTATCGATAAACATTTAGAAAATCTTTAATCTAATGAACTTGTATTTTCATTTTTAACGTTCTATAATACACTAGATCTCTTTTCATTTTCAACGTTCTATAATACACTAGATCTCTTTTCATTTTCAACGTTCTATAATACACTAGATCTCTTTTCATTTTCAACGTTCTATAATACACTAGATCTCTAATTCATTTGGAATGGAAAGAAATATTTCAAATTTCACCAAAAAGAAGATAAAGTTCAAAATCCGGCAACCCTGATTGCTGATAGATGCCTATCACTGCGGAGTCATAGATGTCTACCGGAGTTTTTTTCTGTCAACGGAACGCGCTGTCGGAGAGATGAGATACGATTGGGTGGGAGGGGGGAAAGACCACGTGCGCCTCTCCCTGCGCGAGGGGTGCTTCCAACCAAACAGCAATTAAAAGGGGCAGAAAGAACCAAGGGCACAGATTTTAAGAGATTCTTTTGCTTTTTTTGGAACGTCATGTTTGGTCTTCAGATTCGCTCATCTCCCAGCAGAGGTTCACCTCTCCACATGGGTGTTGTCACCCTACTAGTTGAATTCGCTATTGTAACTCCGTTTCGAAGAAACCGGCCATTAACATTGTTCATAAGAATGTATCATGGATTACACTTGTTTCTTTGTACTAAAGTCCTGCCTGTATGGGCCCAATTTTCAAATGCCAGCTCTACCCAATTTCGAAATGTCAGTTTTTATTCTTTAAGATAAAGGTTGAGCCTGACATTATTTTTCTATTCTATCATGCCGTTCTTACTGTGTTCATTAAGTATTTCTGCGCAACTAAAACGTGTATGTGTTTGCTGCTGTTTAATTTAATTACTAATTTGACTTAAATTTTTAAAATTATTTTAGTAACTCTGTGCTACGAGTTCAAAAATGATGTGATATATCTAGTATCACTAATGAAACAAAATTATAATCATTCAAAAAAAAAAAAAAAAGAACAAGTGTAAAGTCCTTTTTTTGCACGCAAGATATTGGAAAAGAAAATATTGTATTCTTCAAAACATTTTCAACATTGAAATTTTTATATATCCGCAACTTTTAGACTTGAATTAACCAGAGAAGTGCGCTTTGGGAATTTTATCTTGGTAACTTTTAACACTACAACTCAGAAACTGTGCATGTTTATGACAAAAGAAATTTGAAATGCAGTCTTTCTACAAAAATTCATAACTCTAGCAAACTTCAGGAGTACATCTGTCAGTGCCTTCGTCTTTATGTGAATTTAATAACACAAAAATGCAACAGGCGTTACTTAGTATTTAGCATTTTAAATGATCTTTTTAATTGTAAATTTGTATTCGATTTTGGATTGTTTAGTGGTTTATTGGGGTGAGAACCATTCTTTAACGTATTGTGTCAGACATGTAATAAAACTCGTATAGTCTAAAATAAGTTTTTATCTAAATGATAAAAATTTAAAATAAAAGTTTATGAAATTTTTTTAAATAAATTTAAAATAATAAATAAATTTATTATTAAGTTAATAAATTTTTCAAAAGATATCTAGCATAAAACCTTGGAAATGGCAAAGGAGAATTTAAATTATAAAGTGAAATCTATGAGATTTCAAGAATGAAAACATTTTATGTTATGAGTAGATATATCATTTGAAGTTTTTCTTAAGTGGTATAAGGTTTGAAGTTTAAAGAAAAATAATAATGGAATGCTTTGAAATGGAAACTGTAAAAGATTCAGTTGTTGCTCCATCTTATTAATTTTTCTCTGGGGATGGGAAACCTTGCATTTTCTCTCTATAAACTTAAATTCGATTCTGAATTCATCTCCAAAAGTTGACTTTTATCAATTAAAATAGAAACTCACTCACAAATAGAAACTCTCTCACTACACTGTTTCCATTACATCACATACATCTTCCTTTTTTGAGCCAAAAATTTAGATATTTTAGATAATTTCTTTTGAATTTAGATGGTTGAAAGTGAACTTATTTATTTATGTTTTAAAGAAAAAAAATAAATGAGACTAACAACATTGGGACGCTAGTTAGAAAACTGAATTCGGGATGAGATTTTGTATAACGGTATTATGTATGCCTTTCTGATATTCATTTCATTCATCAAAATTCTAATCAGAGAAAATAGCCTTCAAGCACTTTAATGTGACTTGATATACTAGTCAGCTGTTGCTGTTGTGAGTTGGGCAATCATCATTGCCATCAAGTTCTGTTATCCGTTGCGCTTTCTTTTTCAAAATTATTTAAATTAAATTAAAGATTTAAAAATAATTTTAATTTAGTTTATTCATTTTTATAGGAAAAGAAATTTTCATTCACCTGATATTTTAATTATAATAAGAAATTAATTTGTAAATGGTAAAATAATTTTGAATATAACTTTAACGATGCTGCTTAGTTCAAATTGCTAATGTCATCTTAAAATCACTAAAAAAATTTGGATTTTTAATTTAACGAAGCAAAATTCTGTCACGAAAATAGAGCAGCCGATTATTTATTAAATAAATACATATGCAAACGTTTCTGGCTTTTTAATATTCAAAAGGAAATAGTGGAAAGCAGGTGTTAAGCCATTGGATGCGCTGGCAGATGGTCCAAAATTTAATGATCGTCCGGATCCAAACAAAGGTTAGGAAAACAATGTTTTTTTTTTTTTTTTTTTTTTTTTTTTTACAAACAGAAACCATTATTTTAACATCAAGATGGTATATACATACGAATACCGAAACGAAATACGAGCAAGAATCCAAACGATAAATTTGCTAAAAACAAGAAGAAAAAAGTAAACCTTTTTTACCAAATTATTTTATTATCAATTTTTCAGTTTTTTTTTCACCATTACACCATTATGTATTATTTTCTGAAATTAATTAAAATAATTTTATTAATTTTATTAATAATTATAGATTTTTTAATTTAAGTCTTTAGCTGATTCTTACTGTTTGTTGTCAGAACTATGTCCTTCGTATTCTTTTGAATACCATTAGAAAAAATAGTCGCATTACGAATAATCAGCAAAAATTAAACGGCATTTTTAAATAAAGTTGGCATATTTAGCAGGTATGGAACCTCAACTATACTTTTAAATTCTTCAGGCTTACAACTATAGTTTTTCCAGAAATTCTGAACAGATATGTCAGTACTTCATGGATTTTGCTATGATATGAGAGTAGCATATCATCCTTTATTGAATTCAACATAATGTAGGTAGTTAAAATTTTCTGAAGTCCAAATACCTGTGCTTAGTAATGAATAGTATGTTAAATTAAATGTAAATAGTTAATTTAAATTAAATAAGTTTGAAAAAATTAGAGTAGTGCATTTATATTTATAATTATTTTTCTGTTAAAAGTTAAATCATAATTCAAATAATTGGGATATATTTAAAGATGTCCATAAAAGATAAGCAGCATAATAATTATGTTCATATTATAAATCGTTAATATATTTGTAAATAGTTAATTTAATTTAAATAATTTTCGAAAAATCAAAATAAGAATAGACAATGAGGACGGAAAGGCTTACTTCTTGTTATCGAAGGCAGTTCCTTGGCGCTGCTCTGACCAACCGCTCAATAACTGCGACTTGTATATAAACCATGCCAAAAATTTGAGGCTATTTCTAGAGCTTGGATGGTTATCGCGAATTAATATTTTTATGAATAATGACATCCTACCCTTATGCAAATCTTTTTCTTGTGCCTTAAATTCTTTAAATTGTACTTCAAAAAATTTTTAATAAAAAATTAAAAAGAAAAACATTATAAACCAAAATTAGCTCATCAGAAATCATTCTAAAACTTCGCCATTTCGTAAAAAAAATGTTTTCACATTATTATAATTTAAAAAAGCGTTGTTCTTAATATTGTTTATCTTCTATTGCCGATTTAGGCTAAATATTTGAATGCATTAGATAAAATATATTTCATGTATTTACACACCTGAAAACAGGTATGACATTAGGTCTAAAACCATCATCGCACTTCCTTGAACTATTTTTCGGTTGCGTATATTATTCAAAATTTGATAGTAAATAGTTTACAACATTGTATTATTGAATGAAATAGCAACGATAAAATAGGTAACATCATGTCATGAATTTTTCTGAACAGACTTAGAGGGTATTATTTTATAGTTTAGGCATCTGAATAACAAAAAATATTATATTATACTTCCAAAGATTTTATTTTAATAAAAATATAATAGAAATATATAACGATAATGTCGCATTTGATTGGTTATTTTATTTAAATATATTTGCATAAGTAAACTACTCTTATTGAACAAAGCATAATCGTATCAAATTGGAACAAAATGAATTGATGTATTGCGAATACAACAAGCTTCATGCATGTTCCTGCATTCAATTCTACACTTCCATTAACGAATCTTCTTGATTTAACAATAGCTCAGAAGATTTTTGCGCTTATTCAGTTTGTCTTTGTCACAACATCATACCACAACTTAACAATAACCGCACTCATCTTCCAGTCAACTGCTTTCTTCACTGTCATCATTGTGATGTTAATTCAAATAAAATAAACTGTCTGTAAAAATCTCCGGTGGTTGAAGTTCATCTGAGTTAAGGGATTAAACTTTAAAATGAATTTGGTTGTCAAGTCAAAAGCCTGTTTTTTGAATATAACAGAGAGCATGATGTATAGGAAGCATGTTGACGCTTACTCAAAACTGACATATGAATATTTAATACGACAGTCACGACAGAGTGCAATAATTGTTTCCATTTTAAGTTCTGTCTTGACCGCTACACTGACTTGGTTTGAGTTTTTTTCAATGGGAAATTTCCTTGTTATTACTCAATGGATTATACCAATTGGTAGACTGTATGATGGGATTTTAAACAGCAATACGAAGCTAAATGCGCAAACCTATAGTATTCGATGAACTAATCATTGTAAATAATCTCTTAATTTGCACCATCATTGTTGTACTTTTGATAACAGTCATTTTAAATATCTTTATTTCTTGGCCTTTGAATTTTTCATCCTATGTAGTTCCTCCCGTTTTAATATACTCAAGTATTGATTCATAAAAGTTTTTTTTAATCACATTTTTTTACTTTATATCTTAAACTGTCTGCATGTGAGAAATAATTGCATTTTTTCAGATATTTACTAGAATTTTTCATATGTGCTTTCCTTTTCCTTCTTCCAATTATTATTGAATATGTAATTTTTTTCTGTTGTTTTCCGATAAAATTTTCTCCCATCTGTTATTGAGTACTTAGCTTTTTCTGTGTTTTCTCCTTTAAATTTTCTTCTACCTGTTATTGAATAATAGATTTTCTCCTGTTAATTGTATTAAGCATGTTGTCACACAAAAAATTTTGCCCTAGAAGTAAAAAAAAAAAAAAAAAAAAAAAAGCAAAATTGTGTAATTTTTCTCTAATAAAGAATAAATGGTAAAATAATGCAAATGCATTAGATAACAACACAATTATTTCATAATGTAACTTTAAATAAATAATAATAGTTGATAAATACAAAAATGTCCGAATATTATATAGCTATGCTTCATTAAATTTTTATGTTACAATCATTTTTAATTTTTTTTCATACAACGTACATTGCCACTGTCTTCGACTGTAATGTTGGCTGTTTTCTAATGAATTAAAAAAACTCAGCAACAAATGATGACAAAGGAAAAAGGTTAAAAAAATATATTGTTTATAATTTAGTTTTTAAAATTAGGCACATTTATGTCAAAAAACAGACCTGCTTCTGTAAGGGTTAAAGGAGCAACATTCATCATCTAATTTTTATTTGCTAAAAGGGAATATAGGGAATGTTTGTAGGTTGTTTAAACTCAGAAATGAAAAAGGAAGCAATAATTATTTAAAATCGTCAAAATCGTAGATTTAATTAACGGATAAAAGAGACATCCCAGTTTCGTAGATGAATTAGTGGCACTTAAATTAGCATAAGAATTTCAATCGCCTGTCTTCCAGAATTTTGTTATTTAAATCATTAATATCAAAATAGCGTTTTGATTATTTTGCGTTTTCTACCCTCTTTCATTTTGAGTTCAATCTTTTAGTATGAAGATTTTATTAATGGATAACACAGAGATAGTGTCAGTTTCGTAGAAGAATTAAAGGCACTGAATTCAGTATACGAGTTTTAATCGCTTTTCTTCCAGAATTTTGCATTTTAAATCACTAATATCAAAATATTTTGAATTTTTTTGCACTTCTTTTGCAATTTCTTTGCACTTTTATTTTACGTTTTATGGAATGTTTGTTTTCTGTTTTGATTCCGAAACAAACATTAGTTTTTTTTTTATTAATTTCCAATTAATATAAGAGTATACTATTCTGAAACTTTTGTATTGAGATAGCATCTTGAACAATAGTTGCACCTATTCCATATCAATAAAAGATATTACTTTATTTGCAAACATTAGTTAGACGCTTGCAAATATAGCACACAGGACAAGAGTGACACTTGCCACATTCATACAAAATCACTGACATTTCCGTATTTGCAAGTATAAATTACGTATGCTTGTAATTCTTTCCTAAAGAGAGTTTGTTTACCCTTTAATCCGTCAACGTCTGATAAGGATTCTAGTTACGCAGTAGGAAGTACCGGAAGCTATAAGGAGAGATTTTTCTTGGAAAACTTTGTTGACACTCGCGGTATTCCCCCACCTTCGGAGCTAAGAAGGTATGCAAATACAAGAGTGCTATGGCGTTATTTCCATTATCTGTCAATTTGTATTTATTGTATTGAATATTACATCCGTTTATCAGATAAGCGTAAGTGCTCAAAATTTCTGAGTTTTAAATTCGGACGCTCATAGGAGAATTTAGATATTACGCTTAAGGTGTACACTGTATGTGAAGCCCTTCGTAATAACTCGTCAATTTATTACACATTTCAGCAAATTTTCAACCTAATGATGTAGTTATGTTAATGAGATGCTTCAGTCTAATTTTTTAATTTAGTAATTTTGTGAACAGGTCAATGCTTTTAATTATCATTTTTAAAAATATGTATATATAAAAAAAATGTATTAAAATATTATAAAGTTCTTGAAATAAGTATCAGTTATAATTATTAGTCAATAATTCTCTTACTTGCAAATCAAAACAGCTAATTACTATGTTAGATTATAAAGAAATAATGGACTTCAAACATATATGGATTAAAATTTTATTTATTTATTTATTTTTAATATAAAGAAATAATCATCTTCAAATAAATATAGATTCAGAATTTATTATTTTGCAGAACTTTGCAAGGAAAATATAGTATAATCAATTGAATGAAAATTCATATTCCAATATATTATGAGTATGTAATTAATTAAACTTTATTTAATGACAATTTTAGTAATCTCTCATAAATAAACATTGTAGTCCTAATATTTTATAATTTATCAAACTCATATTTATCATAAATTTACTTAGTAGCTAGGCTATTTATATTTTTTTATTTGCCTTCGGCCCTTCTTAGACCAAGTGTTCATGGCTGTCTAGTACAAAATCTGCCACTAGTGACAATGTGCCAAATGCACAAATCGCAGAAATATTTTTCTGCCTTATGAGTGGGGGAGGGAGGGAGTGGGAAGGCATATGCATTATAGATTCGGAGGCTTTAAGAATTTGAATAAAATAAATTATTCAAATAAAAAAATTAAACTATAGAAAGTAAAAAAAAAAAAAAAAGGCGGACAGGAAGAAATAATAAGATTATATTTTATTACTACGTTTTTTTAAAGCAATTCACACTATTTATTTTAGGGTGACCATGTTCTATGCATAGTTACTTTAATACTGGAATTTTTCAGAAGTTATTTGCTTTAATTAAATCGTCATCTTTTATAAAAATATATTTAATATTTACTATTTATTATAAAAAAAGGAAGGAAAAAATCAGATCAATCTAGAACAATATATCTGCCTAATCTGGAAAGTTCACTTTATTCCTTGCCGTTTTTTAAGTCAAATGAAAGTTGAGAAGGAAAAAATTTTACAAGCTATCTTTTAAACATATATTATAACTAAAATTGTTATAACTTTTAATATGATATACTCAATTTCAAGAAAGAATCTGAATTATTCAGAATATTTAATTAAAATTCGGGAAAAATCCAAAACTTATATAGCTAGCCAACCCAGGATTCCTGGTCTCTTTATTCCTAAGCCATAAGGATAGCCGTTGTTTGCTTATACTAAAAACTATGAAAAAATTTTTCAATGCTAACTTTTAAAGAATTAATACAAACAATTTTTTGAATTCCTCTTAATACGATCTATTCATTTTAAGATTGAATACTTACGACAAAATTTGAGATTATTGATAAGAAATTAATGGTAATTCATTAATGGTAATTTTCTGTCTGTAATGGTAATTATTATTATGGGTCTGTTATTATTCGGTAATTCAGTTTTTCAGAGACTTCTGGCATCTCAAGCAAATATATCATAAAGACTTGTTAAATGCAGTTTGATTTAGTATATAAGCATCATTTGGTATATATTACGGATTGAAAACTGATATGTAAACGCTAATCGAGCTATCGTTGTTTGTTTTAAAATGTCTATGACACACAAAAATCTTAAAAATTTTACGCATTTTAAACGATGATGGATGCGATAAGATAAAACAAGCATTCTTTCTTGGCGAACGCTTTTTGTTTGTCTTAGGGGAATTTTTATGGGAGAAGTTTAAGATAAATTAGAAAGCTATTGTTTAAAAAAATACAGAAAAATGTAAAGGTTTTGTTTCAACCGGAAAGAAGTGAATCTTGTAGAGCGCTTTTAATTTGATTAAAAGTCTTTAAAAAGCGTTGAATCTAAACATTGAAAGGAATGTAAAGGTTTTGTTTCAACCGAAAAGAAGCAAATCTTGTAGAACGCTTTTAATTTGATTAAAACTCTTTAAAAAGGATTGAATCTAAACATTCAAACATTTTACATATTTAACATTTGATGCTAAATTTGAAATATTAAAAATAACTGGTTAGAGGATTTAAAAGATTAGAATAAAAGATAGAGATGAAAAAAAGAAGCAGAATCGGAATGGATTTTATGGAAAATATTTGTATTTCCCCGCATGTTGAATACATTTTTCTTTATGGCAATAAGTGTACTTTTCTTTCACCGAGTCAGGTTACAATCCTCAGAATTTTTTCATTATCTTTCTTTTCAAAACATAAAAAAAAATGTTTTAAATTTATTAATAGTGGATGATGTTTATTTAGTTTTTCATTACTCATAGATTATTAGTGTTCGTCTAATTTACCAGCTGGTTAGCCTGGTTTCTAGTTATAGAATAGTTTTATGTAACTTCAATTAAATATATTAACATGCATGGTGTTCCTTATTCTTGCAATAAAGTATTTTCAAGCATCAATTTGTAATAGACATTTAAATTTTGTAATTTTAATGGCTTTAAATTTGTTCTTCCGTCGAGCAGATGGTCCCATGGTATCACAGTATCACTGAAAACGAAGTTGTCCTGATAATCTGTCTTCTAAATGCATATCTTTCGCGTTATTATAACTGTACTTTCTAAACCCTAATTGAACTTCGTAAAAAATAAGTTTAACTTTCATTCTTAACTTTAAAAAAGGGAAGAAAATCATGCTTTTAAATGTATGATGAAATAATGAAAATGGTTTAAATAAAACAATAAAAAGTATTGCAATAGTAGTATTGAAAAGTATTTTTGAAAATCATGCAAAAAGTTATTGAAAAGTATTTTTGAAAATCATGCAAAAAGTTATTTAAAAAAATTTCCCCGAAATTTAGACTCAAAATCACTATAATTAAAATGCACTATAAGTATCATTTAATTTTTCATTAATTAAAATTTTAGTTAGCTTTTAAAATATCATTTGTATTATTCATTCCCAAAATATTTTTATGTTAAGTTTGGTATGAACATTAAGTACCTTAAGACCATTTGATACCTTTAAGTCTAACCTTAAGTGCCTTAAGTCTTAAGACCTTTTGTTACCTTTAAATTGAACCTTAAGTACCTTAGATCTTAAGACCAATTGGTACTTTTAAGTCGAACCTTAAGTACTTTAAGACCATTTGGTACCTTTTAGTACCTTAAGTTTGGCTTGTAGAATGCCAACAAACAGATGAATTCCTTGTTATGGTTTCAGATCATTTGAAAAAATATTTTCGAGGTTTAGCGATATTCATTTTGAAATCCTTTCCACTTCTGCGGCTCAAACAAACTGAAATAGGCTGTTGTGGATAAGAAATGCTTAAAAACAATTTTGGGGAATTTCGATGTTTCTAAGCAATGCTACTAAACAAGTATATTATAATTCTTACAAATGAACTTTTAAAAAGGCGGAAAAGTTTCAAATTAGCTTCAGGTGTTTGAAGAGTAAGGAAAAATATCGTTCCTCCCATCATTAGTGATTCATTTGTTATAAAATGTTCAGTGGAGCATTTGCAACTGTCAAATTTTACTCTATGTTTCATTTTTTTATTGTGAAATTCCTTGACCAAGGTGAAAAATGATACGGATGTGGTTTCAAAACCAGGATTTGAAGTAATTTTGTAATGCAAATGGAATGCTAGTTTAAAAATATTTATATTTTATTCAAAACGTAAGGTTTTAAAAGTAATAATGGTTTAAACTCAACACCCGAAATCTACAAATTCTTCTAATTTAAATAATGTTTCATTATTTGTTTTGATAGACCAATATATGGCTCTATATCCATTAGACTTTATGCATATTATGAAATTTTTTTTCTTTGATCTAAATTTTATGCTAATCTTATATTATTACTAATGGATTAAATAAATTAAATAAAATTAAAGGTGCTCAGTTTTATGCAGAAGAGAGGAGATAACACCTTTATGACAAGATATCCGGGAAAGTCGGAAAGATAGGTATAGACATGCTCTTATAAACCTTTTTTTGTATTTTATCTTATAATTGTCGAACTTCTTTCAAAAATCTACATACGATCAATAAAGCCTTTCAGTCAATAAGACTGTAGATATTTCAGCTTAAGCTTTATTAGAAAAAAGAAAGATAATGCAAATAGCAGATTTCAGTTCGCATAGAAAACCATGTAAAAAATCAGACAAAATCCAAAATATAAATAGTTAATAACAGATAATATATTCAGCGTATTTTACAGTTTGCTGAAATTAAAAAGCTAACACGGAAACAAAAATTCTAATGAAATGTTATATTTGAGAAAAAGATTTCTGGTAGGTGAACAAAATAAACGAAGACGCTCTTAAACAAAGAGTTAATATTTTCTTTGTCGATGCAAAAATGTATTACTTTGAACTTTATTCTTTTTGTAAAATATAATTGAAGAAATAATAAGGATTAACAACGTGG
This sequence comes from Argiope bruennichi, assembly GCF_947563725.1. NCBI lineage: Eukaryota > Metazoa > Arthropoda > Arachnida > Araneae > Araneidae > Argiope > Argiope bruennichi. The sequence continues at coordinate 98,842,120 of NC_079158.1, forward strand.
ATGAAATAATATTGAATTACAAATAAATTTAGTAAACAAAGGATAGATGTAGAGTGTGAAAGAATTCCAATTCTTATTTTGGTTTCTGATTTATAATAATTTTCAGCTTTATAATTATTCTATCAAAACTTTGGTCAACTGATTCAATTCCAGCATATGAAATAAGCATAACTGTAGATTTTCCATTTACTTTTTTTTGGATAATTTTAGTTATTTCAATTTGTATATTTAATATATAGGATCTAATAATAATAATAAATCCAGAAATTATATCCGAGCAAGGGATTAAAAATTCTTTTTAGAAGTATATGAATTCAACTTAAAATGAGAAATATTTTTTTTTTTAATGTAATCGTTAGATTTCCTTTCATACGGATAGAACTTATAGAAGTCTGGTCCCACAATTTTGACTTCAAGTGCGGTTTAAATTTTAAGTTTCCCAGCATGTTTATTTGTTTTTGAGCAATAACTAATGAACATTTCACCGAGTTGTTATGGAGGATTCCAGTTCATTCTGTTGTGGTACATTAATTATCCATTGTTTGAAAATCGCTTAGTCAGTACAGCAGACTCCCGATTATCCGCGCCTGCCGCACAAAGTTTTTTTTTTTTTTTTGACTGATTTTTTCAAAAAGTTGCAGTTTTACAGTTATGCTTTTGTAATTACATAATACATTACAGTATTAAAATAGTACATATGTATTAATTTTTCTGTGTATCCTTGACGCCTCTCGTAAATACAAAGCACTTTTCTGTTTTCATTAACAAAATGCATTTTAGGTTAGTTTTAAGTGATATACTAAAATATTAAGCGTTAGTTAAACATTTCCTGCTGTTTATTTTACGTTTTATTGTACATAAAACGATTTTTCAAAGTTGGAATGACTGTTTTCTTTTTTGTTATACCCGTTTTTTTTTTTTTTTTTTTTTTTTTTTTTGCTTTTTTCGGATTATCCGCGATTTTTGTTATCCGCGGCGGCCGCGCCACCCAATTCCGCGGATAATCGGGAGTGTACTGTATCTAGTTTTTTCCCCCTGTGGTTACTGGATCAAATTTCTGCGTTTGCTTGTGTAAAAATATGTTTGGCTCAGTAAGGATAAACATAGATCCTTAAATCGACCATGCAACCAATTCTCATTTTTTTAGTCGCAATGTATCTTTTTATCTTATAACTATCAGTACCTAAAAGACCAGCTTCAATTGACATTTTTTTTTTTTTTTGTAAAATTCTTTGTTTTTGAAGAAAACATATTGATAAATTTGAATATTTTTTAATCTTACTTGCATATGAACTTTAAATAAAAAATGCACTTAGTTTAACTTGCGATTCGAAACAATCTGCTATTTTAGAATATTCATTTTATAGTTTATCTATTATTACATATTTTTGAATTTACACTCAGTTTTACCATGGTGAAATCGGGTCTTAACACAATGCAAATACCACAAAAATTTACGAGATGGCGTTACATGACACAGCATGAGAGCAGAGAGAGAAAAGGCTCTAATAGTTATAAAAAAATGTTTTTTTTTTTTTTGTGTGTGTGTGTGTGTTTTTAAAATCGCGTTTCTTCAGGAAATACACCTATACAGATAAACTTAAAAACCAAATCTTATCTAAATATAAAACATGATCCAAATCGTAGGGCTGTTTCCGAAATACGCGAAATAAATTTATATATATACAAGAATTGCTCGTTTAAAGTTATTATTTTCTAAAAATATGATCCTATCTCATATTTTTGGTTCCAAATGGAGCATTAAGGCTATTTTTAGAGGTGACATTACTTTTTTATACAAAATTTGCATTTATTTATGCTACTACATAATGTTTCAGATTGTTCAAAGGAGCTGCTGAATCAAAGATGTTTTGCTTTGGATATATCTCGTTAGCTAGTCTTACTAGTTATGCCTCACTGGAGCAACCCAAAAAGAGCCCCACGCTTTAGTGCTGTTTTTACTTAGTTCATTTCAGAGGTAAAATAGGCTGCAGCGGTGCAGTGGCCTGGACTCTTATGCCAGCGACTACAAAAACGAATGAATTTAAATGTACCGATTTTTTTTTTCTTTATTGTGTCCGACGTATACAAAGTAACAGTATTGAAATTGTTGAAAAATTCGACGAGCTAATTTTTGTGCTGCTGATAACCATGAATTCAAAACACACATATTTGGAATTACATTTGGAATTCTATTTGTCGATCCATAAACAGAGAAATTAAAAAAATACAGCAAACTACAGACAGGAAGTTGATATGACATTTTCTTTATTGAAGATCATATCGACGAAGATTAAAGAAATTGATATGTGATATTTTATTTACATTTTGCGATTCCTACCAAATTTTGAAAGAAATTTGCTTGCAGAAAGTTTTCTTTTCGTTCCCCATAACCATGTGAAGACGTTAACTTAAAAACGCAAATAGCCGGATGGCTTCAATTTAGCGAATGATTTTATCATCAGAATTGTAGAGCTGTGTGAAATTTTAGAACAAGTCAAACATTTAATTGATTGTCTATCTGTGTGTCTATTCGTGAGGTTTGAACGTTATAACATAAAAACTCATTGATATAGATGAAATACAGCGTTCTATTTTGTCATTAAAGGTCTGCACCGAGTTTTGGTTTCATCCAAAGTAATTAAGAACATCTAAAATTCATATTATAAAGTTCAAAATCTTCCATACTATGTTAGTATACGAGAGATACGAAGGGAAAAATACACTCAGGAGATTTGCTCCTTAACTCGAAATCCTGAGAATCATACATACTCAAAATAAATTAACCATAATTACTTCCTGTTGGCTCCCTTTAGCGATCTTGCGTCTAGCTGTGACAACTGCTGATGTGGTGATAATATTCTAATGTCAACAAGTGACTCATGGATTACCATAACGGGATGCTTCCGCTCCTTGTTGCCATCATTGTCAAAGGACTGGTAAATTGCAAAAAGTACATAATATCACCTGATTTAAAAAGTAAATAGACACAATAAAGTAAATAGACACACACAGTCTATATCAGCCCCGTCTCTCATAAGTCCGCAACTGAATGACGGCCTTTGTTATAATCTCAAATGGTAATAAAGCGCTCATTTTGGACGTTTGCAAAGCACCGAAATACCCATCATTGGATGCAAATAACATTAAAATAGTTACGAATTTCGTTATATATATTGCATTCCTATAAGATTACATGACATTTTGAGGAACAGATGAAAGAGTAAACTGCTTCTGTAGTGATTGTTGAAAAGCGTTGCATTGTCATAATTAGATTGTGTCGCAGTTGTCATAATATATTTTCTCCCCCAGTCATTATTAGGTACACGAAGATGAATCGCTCAGAATGTGATATAAGAAATGCCCTTCCGATATAACGTAGTAACATTAAGTAGTTCTTAAATCACGGTATAGCAAATGTAAATGTAAATGATATAGCAAAGGTAAATGCATTCAGGACATGATATACGAAAGTTAACTCATCTAGGATATGATACAGTAGTGGTAAATGGTACCTGGGACATGGTATATCAAAGGTAAATGCTCCGAGGAGATGACATAATGCAAAAAAATGTATCCAGGACATGATATCGCCGAAATAAATGCACCCATGACATGATGCAGTAATGGTAAGAGACAGAGGGCACAGCACAGCATAGGTAAATACATCCAGGACAAAATATAGCAATAGCAAATACCAGGACATGGGAGGTAAATACAACTAGGATATGTGGTATTAATGGTAAGTGGCTTATAGGACATGGTACGCAAATAAAAAAGATACTCAGGACATGGCATAAAACTGTAAATGGTATGTTGGACATTGTATACCAAAAGTAAATGCCAATCAGAACTTATTATTAATTTTCGTTAATCTATTATATTTAGATAACTAAAAGTGAATATGGGTCCATAATTTTTTTTTCTTGCCCTCGTTCTTATGTTTGGAGATTGAAAATCTATTTCTCTCCTTGCCCTGTAGTTCAACCACAGAGACTAGAATCGCAGAATGACAAAAAAAAAAAGTAAGAGTCATTTTAGACACATATAAAGCCTCGAAATCGACGTCACGGTCCAAAAATTATTTCAAATCCAAACACATACTTCACACCATAATCCAATTTCCTGTTTATTACATTAGAATTATTGTATGCATTAGAAAAATTGAGATTACTATTTCGATCCTTGCACTCCAGCGACTCCATGCAAGAGATAATTTAGACTTACCCACTTTAAAAAACGACATTATCGTAAATGATGTCGGTGATGGATTCAAAAATGGCACTTCCGTCGAAAAGGAGAGGAACATTAGTGGAGACCTTGGCTAACAGAAGCTAAAAAAAAGCAGCGAACTACCTTCTTCAAGAAGTGGTTCCTCTTTAATAGCTCGTCAGGTCTCTTTGGCAGACACCAGAAAAGAGATTATTTTGTGGCCGTTCCTCGAGTCTAAAAAAATGCTATATTTATAAATCGTTATCTCCATTGGTGAGCGAAAGCGAAACGCAAGAGCAACAAAATTGTTGGGAGAAAAAATCCAATAAGGATGTTTTGGACATTTTTTCCCCCTCAAAGAATGATTCATACAGAGAAGAAATTAGAACACCACAACCGCCTACAATATGATTCATCAGTTTTTCCAAAAATTTTGATGCAAGAATTAATTGTTCCATGTTTCACTCAGATGCTGAAATATAATAGATCCGGGTGCATATATCTGTTACAAATAGCTAGAAACTATTATCTAATTTCATGAACGGATCTCTGAATTAAAACTTAATTCAATAATATTAAAAGTAAGTTTTAAATAATAAATCTAATAAAAAATCGAAAAGTCCTTTTTATTCGAAAATTCTCTGAAATATTGAAAATAACTTTAATTAAACATTAAAAAATACAAAATAATAAAAATGAAAAATAGTTTTTGTAATAAGAATTTCTATTTATATTCTAGCTGATATATCTGGACTTAACACACTTTTACGTATATAATGTTTTTAATATGGAAACTGATTTGTATAAAATTCATAATATGCAAATCACGTTTTAAGATATATATATATATATATATATATATATATATATATATATATATATATATATATATATTGAAATAAAAAGTAAATTTTAAACAATAGTCATTATAGTTTGGTTCAAAATATTATTTTTATTTAGCAAAGAGGGACTTATTTACAAATTTTCTTATTTTAATATCATCTGCGTTAGTTTTTCTAAGAATTAATAAAAATTGAAAGAAAAATGGTACAACAATGAAATGAGTATTGTTGAAAGGTTAAAATTTTCGTTTTATGATGATGTAATTTTTTAAAATTATTATTTTCCCCCGACGTTTTTGTGCAAGAAAGTTAAAATATTGACTAATTTCTCATAACCTGAAAAGGGGAATGAAAGATAAAAGTTTGATTTTAAAATATATTAGAATATTTCTTTTAAGATTATTTGTTCCGATTATTTCAGATAAATAATACATTTCATATATATATATATATATATATATATATATATATATATATATATATATATATATATATATATACATATGTTAAAAGTTTAATGACCGATTAAAAGAAACTTTTGAAATTTTAACTTCGATTTATTTCATCACGTAATGCATATTATATACAAGGAAAAAGAGACAAAATGCGTCAATCTACATTGCCACACAAGAGCAAAAGAAACAGAATTTTTTTTCCTTCTGTAATTTTGCTGTGAGATATAGATAAGGATTTCTTTGACACGTGTCAACTTGCGAAAAGGAATCTTTGGTATTTTTAAAAGAATGTTTTAAGAATTAGGGATTTTTATCCCTTCAATCGGAGCTTGAGAACATGCTGTAGTCGGCTATCTTCTAGAGCACGCTTTAAGTAATTATTAAAAGTGGGAATTGGATCAGGAAATAAGAAAATATCTTAAAATGAAGTTAATGCGTTCTAAATTAAGGGGGGGATTAGAAAATTAATAAGGATTTAAATTAAATTAAGAGATATCATAACTTACACACATGCATAACCACAGCGACTTTTATTTATATCAAGACTACCAAGTAGAAAACAACTTTATGTATCAAAAATTGGAATGCCAAAACAAAAATAGGAAAAGCGAGAAATTTCTGATAGAAATACTCTAATAGCATTTTTACTCACATTAAAAATGTGCTTAATGTGAGTAATTTGAATGTTAAATTTAATTTTTAATGAAGTTTCAGAATTTTGCTTCCTTTCATGTCCATATCTGCTTAATTTTCTTCTCGTAAAGATTCAGGGTCGCTCCGATTTCAAGATTTTTGATAAATAAAATTATATTTTGCATTTTAGTATGCTAATTAGAATAGAGGTTTTGAAATCTATTTTTTAATTCATTTTATTTTCTATTTTTCAGTCCCTAATTTATTTCTTAATTCATTATTATGGGATCTTTTTATCAATTTTTCTTTAATTTACAACTAAGCATTGAAATATTGTTCTTCATTGGGAATGTACAACTATATAGAACTCCGAAATTCTACTGTCTAATAAATATATTTGTATAGTTGTTATATATTTGTCTAATAATTATATCGCATGCAGTCTAATAAATATATTTGTATATTATTAACTGCATACCATTGGCGAACAATAGTTACGACAGAGCGTGTGGCGATTACTTCGCTGCGATGCTGTTAATACACAAGTATCCGAAAATCGTATATGGATTTTGGATATCATTTTTCTGACCAGCCTATTGAAACTAAATTTTGACTTAGAGCTACAGTTATAGTCATAAAATCACATACTAAATTTTGACTTAGAGCTACAGTTATAGTCATAAAATCACATACTAAATTTTGACTTAGAGCTACAGTTATAGTCATAAAATCCCATACTAAATTTTGACTTAGAGCTACAGTTATAGTCATAAAATCCCATACTAAATTTTGACTTAGAGCTACAGTTATAGTCATAAAATCACATACTAAATTTTGACTTAGAGCTACAGTTATAGTCATAAAATCACATACTAAATTTTGACTTAGAGCTACAGTTATAGTCATAAAATCACATACTAAATTTTGACTTAGAGCTACAGTTATAGTCATAAAATCACATACTAAATTTTGACTTAGAGCTACAGTTATAGTCATAAAATCACATACTAAATTTTGACTTAGAGCTACAGTTATAGTCATAAAATCACATACTAAATTTTGACTTAGAGCTACAGTTATAGTCATAAAATCACATACTAAATTTTGACTTAGAGCTACAGTTATAGTCATAAAATCACATACTAAATTTTGACTTAGAGCTACAGTTATAGTCATAAAATCACATACTAAATTTTGACTTAGAGCTACAGTTATAGTCATAAAATCACATACTAAATTTTGACTTAGAGCTACAGTTATAGTCATAAAATCACATACTAAATTTTGACTTAGAGCTACAGTTATAGTCATAAAATCACATACTAAATTTTGACTTAGAGCTACAGTTATAGTCATAAAATCACATACTAAATTTTGACTTAGAGCTACAGTTATAGTCATAAAATCCCATACTAAATTTTGACTTAGAGCTACAGTTATAGTCATAAAATCACATACTAAATTTTGACTTAGAGCTACAGTTATAGTCATAAAATCACATACTAAATTTTGACTTAGAGCTACAGTTATAGTCATAAAATCACATACTAAATTTTGACTTAGAGCTACAGTTATAGTCATAAAATCACATACTAAATTTTGACTTAGAGCTACAGTTATAGTCATAAAATCACATACTAAATTTTGACTTAGAGCTACAGTTATAGTCATAAAATCACATACTAAATTTTGACTTAGAGCTACAGTTATAGTCATAAAATCACATACTAAATTTTGACTTAGAGCTACAGTTATAGTCATAAAATCACATACTAAATTTTGACTTAGAGCTACAGTTATAGTCATAAAATCCCATACTAAATTTTGACTTAGAGCTACAGTTATAGTCATAAAATCACATACTAAATTTTGACTTAGAGCTACAGTTATAGTCATAAAATCCCATACTAAATTTTGACTTAGAGCTACAGTTATAGTCATAAAATCCCATACTAAATTTTGACTTAGAGCTACAGTTATAGTCATAAAATCACATACTAAATTTTGACTTAGAGCTACAGTTATAGTCATAAAATCACATACTAAATTTTGACTTAGAGCTACAGTTATAGTCATAAAATCACATACTAAATTTTGACTTAGAGCTACAGTTATAGTCATAAAATCACATACTAAATTTTGACTTAGAGCTACAGTTATAGTCATAAAATCACATACTAAATTTTGACTTAGAGCTACAGTTATAGTCATAAAATCACATACTAAATTTTGACTTAGAGCTACAGTTATAGTCATAAAATCCCATACTAAATTTTGACTTAGAGCTACAGTTATAGTCATAAAATCACATACTAAATTTTGACTTAGAGCTACAGTTATAGTCATAAAATCACATACTAAATTTTGACTTAGAGCTACAGTTATAGTCATAAAATCACATACTAAATTTTGACTTAGAGCTACAGTTATAGTCATAAAATCACATACTAAATTTTGACTTAGAGCTACAGTTATAGTCATAAAATCACATACTAAATTTTGACTTAGAGCTACAGTTATAGTCATAAAATCACATACTAAATTTTGACTTAGAGCTACAGTTATAGTCATAAAATCACATACTAAATTTTGACTTAGAGCTACAGTTATAGTCATAAAATCACATACTAAATTTTGACTTAGAGCTACAGTTATAGTCATAAAATCACATACTAAATTTTGACTTAGAGCTACAGTTATAGTCATAAAATCACATACTAAATTTTGACTTAGAGCTACAGTTATAGTCATAAAATCACATACTAAATTTTGACTTAGAGCTACAGTTATAGTCATAAAATCACATACTAAATTTTGACTTAGAGCTACAGTTATAGTCATAAAATCACATACTAAATTTTGACTTAGAGCTACAGTTATAGTCATAAAATCACATACTAAATTTTGACTTAGAGCTACAGTTATAGTCATAAAATCACATACTAAATTTTGACTTAGAGCTACAGTTATAGTCATAAAATCACATACTAAATTTTGACTTAGAGCTACAGTTATAGTCATAAAATCACATACTAAATTTTGACTTAGAGCTACAGTTATAGTCATAAAATCACATACTAAATTTTGACTTAGAGCTACAGTTATAGTCATAAAATCACATACTAAATTTTGACTTAGAGCTACAGTTATAGTCATAAAATCACATACTAAATTTTGACTTAGAGCTACAGTTATAGTCATAAAATCACATACTAAATTTTGACTTAGAGCTACAGTTATAGTCATAAAATCACATACTAAATTTTGACTTAGAGCTACAGTTATAGTCATAAAATCCCATACTAAATTTTGACTTAGAGCTACAGTTATAGTCATAAAATCACATACTAAATTTTGACTTAGAGCTACAGTTATAGTCATAAAATCCCATACTAAATTTTGACTTAGAGCTACAGTTATAGTCATAAAATCCCATACTAAATTTTGACTTAGAGCTACAGTTATAGTCATAAAATCACATACTAAATTTTGACTTAGAGCTACAGTTATAGTCATAAAATCACATACTAAATTTTGACTTAGAGCTACAGTTATAGTCATAAAATCACATACTAAATTTTGACTTAGAGCTACAGTTATAGTCATAAAATCACATACTAAATTTTGACTTAGAGCTACAGTTATAGTCATAAAATCACATACTAAATTTTGACTTAGAGCTACAGTTATAGTCATAAAATCACATACTAAATTTTGACTTAGAGCTACAGTTATAGTCATAAAATCCCATACTAAATTTTGACTTAGAGCTACAGTTATAGTCATAAAATCCCATACTAAATTTTGACTTAGAGCTACAGTTATAGTCATAAAATCACATACTAAATTTTGACTTAGAGCTACAGTTATAGTCATAAAATCCCATACTAAATTTTGACTTAGAGCTACAGTTATAGTCATAAAATCCCATACTAAATTTTGACTTAGAGCTACAGTTATAGTCATAAAATCACATACTAAATTTTGACTTAGAGCTACAGTTATAGTCATAAAATCACATACTAAATTTTGACTTAGAGCTACAGTTATAGTCATAAAATCACATACTAAATTTTGACTTAGAGCTACAGTTATAGTCATAAAATCACATACTAAATTTTGACTTAGAGCTACAGTTATAGTCATAAAATCACATACTAAATTTTGACTTAGAGCTACAGTTATAGTCATAAAATCCCATACTAAATTTTGACTTAGAGCTACAGTTATAGTCATAAAATCACATACTAAATTTTGACTTAGAGCTACAGTTATAGTCATAAAATCACATACTAAATTTTGACTTAGAGCTACAGTTATAGTCATAAAATCACATACTAAATTTTGACTTAGAGCTACAGTTATAGTCATAAAATCACATACTAAATTTTGACTTAGAGCTACAGTTATAGTCATAAAATCACATACTAAATTTTGACTTAGAGCTACAGTTATAGTCATAAAATCACATACTAAATTTTGACTTAGAGCTACAGTTATAGTCATAAAATCACATACTAAATTTTGACTTAGAGCTACAGTTATAGTCATAAAATCACATACTAAATTTTGACTTAGAGCTACAGTTATAGTCATAAAATCACATACTAAATTTTGACTTAGAGCTACAGTTATAGTCATAAAATCACATACTAAATTTTGACTTAGAGCTACAGTTATAGTCATAAAATCACATACTAAATTTTGACTTAGAGCTACAGTTATAGTCATAAAATCACATACTAAATTTTGACTTAGAGCTACAGTTATAGTCATAAAATCACATACTAAATTTTGACTTAGAGCTACAGTTATAGTCATAAAATCACATACTAAATTTTGACTTAGAGCTACAGTTATAGTCATAAAATCACATACTAAATTTTGACTTAGAGCTACAGTTATAGTCATAAAATCCCATACTAAATTTTGACTTAGAGCTACAGTTATAGTCATAAAATCCCATACTAAATTTTGACTTAGAGCTACAGTTATAGTCATAAAATCACATACTAAATTTTGACTTAGAGCTACAGTTATAGTCATAAAATCCCATACTAAATTTTGACTTAGAGCTACAGTTATAGTCATAAAATCCCATACTAAATTTTGACTTAGAGCTACAGTTATAGTCATAAAATCCCATACTAAATTTTGACTTAGAGCTACAGTTATAGTCATAAAATCCCATACTAAATTTTGACTTAGAGCTACAGTTATAGTCATAAAATCACATACTAAATTTTGACTTAGAGCTACAGTTATAGTCATAAAATCACATACTAAATTTTGACTTAGAGCTACAGTTATAGTCATAAAATCACATACTAAATTTTGACTTAGAGCTACAGTTATAGTCATAAAATCACATACTAAATTTTGACTTAGAGCTACAGTTATAGTCATAAAATCACATACTAAATTTTGACTTAGAGCTACAGTTATAGTCATAAAATCACATACTAAATTTTGACTTAGAGCTACAGTTATAGTCATAAAATCACATACTAAATTTTGACTTAGAGCTACAGTTATAGTCATAAAATCCCATACTAAATTTTGACTTAGAGCTACAGTTATAGTCATAAAATCCCATACTAAATTTTGACTTAGAGCTACAGTTATAGTCATAAAATCCCATACTAAATTTTGACTTAGAGCTACAGTTATAGTCATAAAATCCCATACTAAATTTTGACTTAGAGCTACAGTTATAGTCATAAAATCACATACTAAATTTTGACTTAGAGCTACAGTTATAGTCATAAAATCACATACTAAATTTTGACTTAGAGCTACAGTTATAGTCATAAAATCACATACTAAATTTTGACTTAGAGCTACAGTTATAGTCATAAAATCACATACTAAATTTTGACTTAGAGCTACAGTTATAGTCATAAAATCACATACTAAATTTTGACTTAGAGCTACAGTTATAGTCATAAAATCACATACTAAATTTTGACTTAGAGCTACAGTTATAGTCATAAAATCACATACTAAATTTTGACTTAGAGCTACAGTTATAGTCATAAAATCACATACTAAATTTTGACTTAGAGCTACAGTTATAGTCATAAAATCACATACTAAATTTTGACTTAGAGCTACAGTTATAGTCATAAAATCACATACTAAATTTTGACTTAGAGCTACAGTTATAGTCATAAAATCACATACTAAATTTTGACTTAGAGCTACAGTTATAGTCATAAAATCACATACTAAATTTTGACTTAGAGCTACAGTTATAGTCATAAAATCACATACTAAATTTTGACTTAGAGCTACAGTTATAGTCATAAAATCACATACCAAATTAAATTTAAATCATTGCATTTTTGAGTTATTGTGCTTACAAGCTTGTGAAAACACAGACCGACAGGTGGTTAACACCTTGAAGCATTTGGTTTCAAATCTGATGCATACCTACCCTCTAGATTTAAATCTGTACAATTTTTGATATTTATCTAACTCTTTTCATTTTGTAGTCATCGTGTTATATTACATTCGGATAACTGAATCCTCCGCAGAGATTTCATTCAAAAGTTGATAAAAATATACAAATTTAGAGTCGAGATCATACACCAATTTCATTCTCATTCAAAGAGTTTTTGAGATATCATGTTCACAGACAGATGGACATAATTTCAAAAATGTATTTTTCGGATGCTGGCAGGTCTGAAACGCCGAGATTTGTCAAAATCTCGTGTTGGAATGTTTTTTGACAGGTTGCAGTTTTTCCTGTTTTTATATTTCGTATATGAAAATTCAAAAATATACGAGACCATGTCAATGCAAAATTATATATCTGTATAAATAATAATAATAAAAAAAAACTTGTCAAAACTTATCATAGAAACATATACAACAAAACCCTTATACACATTCATCTTAAGATAACTATCTTCTTATCATACGCAAGACGGGACAGTTGAACAAAGGAAATTGTAGGGCTTCTTGGATAATTTGCATGAGAAGAAATACAATCCATCAGAATTTGTAAAAAAACTCCTCCGCCCACGCAAAACTGATTTTTATCAGCGGAAGCGTTATTGACTCCCCTCGAATCTTCGGTATCTCCCCTCTCACAAAGGGCAGGAAATGTGTCATTCCTCCGATTGGGGGGGGGGGGGTTAGGGGTACGTGTTTCTAAAGCAGCTTTGTTATCTTTCCACAAAGGGAGATTGCCTTTATCGGGGGATGTCTCGAAGTGTCTAATCTCCCACTAAAGAATGAACTAAGGGATTTTAAGGAGAGATGAACACAATTTAAATTATCAAAGGATTCGATTGAGTAAATAAAATCACCTGATTGGTCAATCACATTCTCCGAATTTGAGATCTAACAGTTTCATTAAATTAGAATGTCTGATAGTTTTTTATACAGAGGAGGAAGAAGTTAATTTAAATTCGTTTGAATATTAAATAAAATTCGATAAGCCATAAAATTTTATTTTAAAAATTTTAAATTTCTACATTATATATTGCATGGAATCGGGATAAATTGATAATGTAGAGGAATGAGATTCTTTATAATTTCACTATGAGGTAAATGAAAATAATAGACGAGTTTCAGGAACAGTTATTTCTAAGTTCCGAATTTCACAAGGCAAAACAAACACGAAAATACACGATACTCACTTAGAATACAGTCTAATAATAACACCCAAGAAGGATCATGAGAAATAGACCTTGATGTTAGTAAGGTAATGCCATCTGTTGCATGAAAAGAGAAGGTAGTAGAATTATGTAACCGCTACAATAATATTCTTTTGGTAATTCAAATTTTTCGATTGTTCGATTTTTTTTTTAATTTTATAAATTTGCCATTAACAAAGTGATATAATCCCACTTTATTTTAATCCCCCTTAGAAGTATAAATTATAAGAAATATAAAATATAATTAATAGAAAATAAAAATTATATAAATAAATTATAAGAAATAATTAAATAATTTAAGAGTATAATTATAAGAAAATATAGGAAATTATAAGAAATATTATAATGAATAAATTATAAGAAAAAATAATCATATAAGTTATAAGAAAAATGTTTTAAAAAAGTAAAATAATTATATATAAAATATAAGAAAAATAAAAAATTATAAGAAATATAAAATTATAAGAAATTCCTTTCTTTTTATTTCTGAATAGCTTCTTGTAGTTAAATACGTTCCATCTTCCATCTTTTATCCACCGTGTCTATTTTATTTCCTATGGCAATGTTATCAATTAAAAAAAAAGATTATATTTTTTAAACACATTTTTAGCGCATGATATGTGAATTGTTCATTTTATTTTATAATTTTGCTTCACAATATTAGCTTTCAAAATATCATACATTTCATGTTATTGTTCATTTTTTGGTTTATTGAAATTAATATCCAGTAATCAATTTAATAGTTTTATTTTTTAAATGAATTATCATTATTATTGTTAAAGCGATTGAATTCTTAAAGTTAAATTATTAGTTACTTAATTTTTGAAATCCTTATCGCTTATCTTTTTTATTATCTATGCTAAAATGCTGATGATTAAAGAAAAATTAATCAATTAATTAATAATTCAAAATAAACCTTTGCAATTTTTTTGTTTAAATATTATCACTTTCTCTTTCTATTCTGATCTTTAGATCCAGTTTTTTGCAGTTCTAGTTTTTTTTCTTTTTTGAATAAATTTAATTTGTAATGAAGTTCCTCCCATTTCTAATGAACCAAGTTTCTCTTGAATCATTTGAATCTCAGTAGAATGAAACTCTGAAGGTGCTTCTAATACATTGTTCCTGCCTCAAGTGAAATTAAAAAATAAAAATTATTTAATTAACTGTTAGAATTGTACATATTAAAAACATCTAACACTTTTAGCTTTAAAAAGTGCCATTTCTTCCTGTTATTTTATTTTTTTAGAACCAGTTTATCATAATTCGAATTTTGAATGATTCAAATTTTCCAGTTGCCATTGAGTCAGCTGAATTTCGTTCAAAACATTTGAACTCAGAAGCTGTGTATGGTACATCGTCCTTGCATCAATATCCCTTCCCTCTCTTCTCCGACCATTTCCCCGTAAATCGTAACATCGTTGTCAGAATTTGATTTATATTTTCCTATTCTGATTGAACAATTTCCTTTTTCCTGATTGTCCCTTGCAAAAACGCGACCTAAAATAAGCAAACGAGTGCCTGAAAGCGCCTAGAGCAGATTTAGAAACTGTCAAATTTCCGGCCATCATGACTTGCGAATGACCTCATACTCATACGAATAACGATTGTTGTATCATAAATAATCAATAACATGTCTTAAATTCCGGTCAATATATCTAGATACGGATAATGATATTTGCCATAAATAATCATTAATCAATTTTAAATTTTATATGTTCCATAACTTGTCAAATATGAATTTGCCTGAGCCAAAAGTACTAATAATTTTGAAACATCATACAAACTTCATACAAAAGGTTATTTAGATGTAAATAACGATATAGCAATACAAAATCACTCAATTTTGACTTTAATACCTATAATCATATAGAGTATAATTAAAAAGGAAAAACTATCATTGTTAAGAGAGTATTTGTATTATTCTAATCAAACATTTTACTATTTTTATTTTCTCGTATACGTAGTATGTTTTTTGTGCAATCGTCACAAAATTCAAATTGAGATTTTGACGAATCTCCACGTGTTAGCCTTCACTGAATTCAAAATACACATTTCTGGAAAATATCCGTCTGTCTGTGACAAATATAACTTTAAAAAGTTTTAAACTAGACAGATGAAATTTGGTATACTGTCTTTATACGAAATTTTTAGATTTCTATCAAATTGTAAGAAAAATCCGATAAGAAGAAGTTTGTCTGTGCGGCTGTTCGACTATAAGTTACCCCAAAAGTTACGAAACGAAAAGAGCTATTTTACATCTCCAGAGTAACCCCCGGGGGGCACCTCGAAATGAGGATGAGATGCTTCTGGCATGGTGGTTGGATCTCGCCACTCTGAAGGGTACACAAATAGGTGGAGGATCTGACAATGACGGGACGTACTTCCTTCTGGAAGGGATGTACCGTGGCCGGTGATGGCCCTTAGGACTCTACCATAGTTCTCGCCAGTGTTGCTGTTGCGGCGGGAACATGTAAACGCGATAACTCAATACTATAGTGGCTTAAAGATATCAGATTTGAAGTTGGGTTTTGGGGCTCTAAGTGTATTTTTTTGTCTAATTTTTGCTTCAGTTGGTAGAGAAAAATACGTCTAAAACTCAAATTCGATTTTCAGGTACTATTAATCGCAAACCAGGGAAACCAAAAAACTTATCAAATATTAACCTTTGAAGTGAATTTAGTAATTTTACAGAATCTATCATGTAAAACTTGCCAAAGATTACACTATAGATTCAGTAAAATAGCTAAATTCACTTCAAAGGTTAACATTTTGTAACTATTGTATGTCAATGTTTTGCAAAACATACTTCTAAGATAATATTTTTATTTGAAGTGTATGAGAGAAAGTTCTGGGGGACCACTCGCGCCGCTTATGCTTGAATTCGGATGTCTTAGGTTATTGATTTTGTCGTGTAATAGATATCGTGGAAATTATTTGTGTGCTTGTGTATTTCATTCCGAAAATTTTCTAAATAGTTTAAAATTACAAATTGGAAATTTTCACTGAAACGCGTCTTCTAGTAACACAAATTTGACAAAAGAATGTACTTTGGCTAATATTAATGAGGTAAAATTTACATGCAAATAATAGAAGCGAGAATCGGTTACTGTGAAGATATAAGCGAAGATCAAAGCGGTACTTCAAAAGAATTTAGAAATGTTTTTATATTCTAGATGGCAATATAAAATTATTTTCTTTATAAAATTTCAGAAGGTTTATTACTTTCAATGAGATAGTCCAAGACTATTTTAAGGTCTTCCTTTATTATATTCTTCAATTTTTTTTTCATTCATTTTGATCTAAAACATGAAATAAAATTTATCCTTGATTTTATGTTCAGTTTATATTTGTTTATAATTAATTATTTTTTAATATTTGATATTTATTTTTCTATAGCTTGAGTTACGACCCAATTCTTGTAGGTTAAATTAATGTTTTTAAAAAATTTCCATCTTCAAGTCATTAGAGCAAAAAGTTTAAATAGCCCTGTTCTAAAAATACAGACATATAAATAAATAAGTAAATAAGGTTTAAGGAATCGAGCAGTGATCCATTTAAAACTTTAAGAATATAATTTAGGTTTATAAAAAACATGATTCATTTTCCCATTCTTTGTCAAAATTTCATAGAAATAGGTTCACTGGCCTGATGCTGCCTAGCTTATCTTCAGTTGAAGGTACTTAATTATTATTTAAAAAAATTCTGGTTGAAATAGGAGAGCAAGTAATTATATTTTCTTTTACGGAATACCATTTAGGAAGACCCGGCATTTTAGATATTCTAAAAAAGTGCTCCTACCTTTTGAAATTGTGCAGAACAGCTTAAATTTTTTTTTCAATCGCTATATGTATATAATAGGAAAAAACTTTCTGTACACCACTTCCAGCTAAAAATTTGCCTCGCCAGCAAAATGCAAATATGAATTTTTAAAAAATGGAATTGAATCTATGATAATTAAAAGGAATTTATTTAAAATTACATTAAAAATATGAAAATAGTTTAATTTTTTTTTTCATTTTTTGCATGTATCTAACTTAAAACTACAACTAATTAATTTACGACAATAAACTACAGCTGTGTTTAATTATGTATGTTATATTTATCAAAAACAAATAGAAAAAATAATAACTAATGGAAATCATTATACAGAATTTGTCAATTTATAAAAAATCATTTATTCTCTGAAGTTGGCAGCGATTAATCTCATTACTCCTTCATTTAAATATTATGGTGTTTATTTTTAAAAAAATCATAATATTATTATAAGAACATTCTTTCTGGAAAAGTACACCTATTATTTTTGGACGGATCTATTCATCAGAGTGGTTATGTGCAGTGAATAAGATGGGCGCTTTTCTGGAAAATCATGTTAGGCTCCTTTTTATTTTCTCGTATAAGTAGTATAGAGAAAGTATTGTAATCTTCAAAAAATTCGTATTCCAAAATTTTAAAGAATCTTCACGTTTCAGACCTCCTGAGTTCGAAAAACACATTTTTTGAAAATGTGCTTTCTTCAGACTGTCTGTGACAAATACTCAAAACCGCTTTGGGCTCATCGAATGAAATTTCTGTCTAAAATGCAGTTTTTGCACTAATTTTGTACATTTCTATCAAATTTTGAGCAAAATCCATTCCGAAATAGTTTGTCCAGCTGTTCGAGAGATAACCACAAAATGAAAAGAGCTAGATAGATAAAATTCGGAACACAGATTTAACGTCTGGATAAATTTTTATTTCAATCGGTCCGGACTAACACCCGCCTGAAACACAAATTTGATTTTCGGATACTATTAATCGCATTCTAGAAACACAGACACACACACACACACTTGCTACGGATGATACGATAGATTCAGTATAAGCGTTAAATTCACACCAAAGTACACCAATTCACACCAAAGTACGCCAATTCACACCAAAGTACACCAATTCACACAAAGTATTCACACCAAAGTTTCGTACTATTGTATGTCAGTCCATACTTGGCGTTCTCTCGGTTATCTCATTTATTAGAAAGTATTTCACCTGTGGCAACACCCCCCCCACTGGTTCTCTTGATTATTCTTTTTCGACTTCGATTTTGATTTTGTTTTCGGACTGTACTATTTTGTTTTAATTCGGAACTTGTGAACATTTCTATGCATTGTGTCATAAAATATGAGTGCCCCTTCCTCTATTTTTAATGTTATAATTATTATGGTGAAATCAAAATTGATTAACGCATGCGTAAAATGAAGATTTGCGTAAAATGAAGATTATGAAAATAGATAGTATTTGATTAATATGTTTTTAAAACTTTATTCAGGATGGTATTTTTTAATATCGGTGTTGATTTCTTATACGAATATTAATTCACGAAATTTGGCTATTGTGCTACAAAAGTAAAAATAATTCAACTCAGAAAATATTCGTTACCAGGTTTTGTCTAATAATTTTCGGATTTTACATACAAAAATTTATTATTTCAACAATTTTGTATCCAACACAAAATTTCATCAACCAAAACTGTGTACATCATTTAACAGCTGTATTCAATTTCAAAATACAGTTTAAAAAAGAAAATACAGTTGTTGCAGGTTTTAAAAAACAAATAACGTATTGTATATCACAGTCAACACGAATTGTCTTATGGAGTCAAGGGTTTCTTCTAACAGAGGGGTTGTGTGGGAAATACTTTGCGTTTACTTTATGGCTGTGCTCTTATTGCCAAAAGCTTTTTGCTTTATCAGGCGACGGTTACTGATTTATATGTTTTTCGACTAAAAGGAAGAGGAAACGAATCGAGCAGTGTGTTTACATATGACAAAACATGGATCATAGGATACTTGTTTTACTGTCACAAATATCGTTTTGAATTTCTGATGGAAAAAAAATCTCAGCAAAAAAAAACATTTGAAGACTACTTTATTCAAATGATTATGGAATTCTGTATCAGAATATAGAAAATGTATAAGAAAACCAATTAAGAAAAAATTGAACTATTAAACTGAAAATATAATCAAACATCAAGACTTGTAGAGACTCGACGTTCATTGAAAACGAAATATAAGAATGAGTTGATTATTATTATCTGATTTTTATTTATTCATTTTTACTATTATTTAACACTCATGTAAATGTTAAGATAGGAGGAAAATCATTAATAAGAAAATAGAGGAATTTATATAAATCGTATATTTCTAATTCTTGTACAAGAATAATGAATATATAACAGTAACGAGATTTTTTTGTTACTATATAAAGTTTACAAGCAGTTTTTAAATGGGTCATTCTAGTTTATAAAGTATGTATTATTGTTTATTGATTTAACGATTTATTTTATTGATTAAGAATAAAAACCAATATGTGTTATTTCATATGCTATTTATTGGTCCCGGAAAGGCGGTAGTGGATTCTCAGATTCGTGATCAAAAATTGTGGCTTCGAACGCTTATTTTACTGAATATAAGTTGTTATCTACAGGTTGTGATAAAAATTATATTTGTTAAATATCGATATACGTCGATTGTTGGATGTATTTGTAATTTTAATTATAATTGTATTTATTTTATTAGTTCTGTTCTCGTGTGTTTTTGTTTTCTCTGTGTTGTCTCTGTGTGTTTTTATTATCATCATTTAAATGTATGACATTGTATCTGGCAACCAATTTAATGTTCAATTTGTATTATGTTCTTGGCAACGGCTGTTATGTGGTTTATTATGGGCTTGAGCCGCACTCTGCTGCAGGCGTTCTGTAACACTTTATTCTAAATGTGAAATTAAACGTGTTTCTACTTTTTGAAGCTTTTTAATTTGATCTGTAACGATCATTTGGTTCCCCAGGTGATCGACACATTGTGATAAAATGATTTCTGGTAAATGTCGAAATACGTCGATGAATGTCAATACGTTATTGTAAAAAAAAAAGATTTATGGTAAATGTCGACATACTCCGATGATTTTTAATACGTTATTGTGAAAAAATGATTTCTGGAAAATGTTGATATAATGGTGAATGTCTGTGTATTACTGTAATAAAGTGATATCTGGCAAGTGTCGATATACTCTGGTGTATGGCAACATTCTAGTAGCTCGAAATCTTTGCTAAATATCATTATTTCTGACATACAGTGGCAAATGGTGACCTTTAGTGTGCATTTATGGTGAACATTAAATAAAACTGTTTTTGTTACTATAAGACAAATTTTTTAAATCATAACTTATACTTTTAGAACATATAATAAAAGTATCAAATAATTATTTAATAGGTGAAGAAATTGGTGAGGCTAGATGAGGAAAAACTTTTCTTTCAAAAATAAGCGTCGTGAATTATAAATTCAATGAGCAAATTTTATACAATATAGAATAGTAAGAAATTTCAAAAAATTTTTACTATCAATAAAAATATATCTTAAATATTGTATCTGTAATTAACTAAAACTAAATTCTCAAAAGATTTATTAATTTTCAATATTTTTTCGTCAAAATAATCTTTATATTTCCACCAACAAACGAATTTTAAGAAAATTTTAAAAAGAAAAAGAAAAGTTTATTTTGAATATCATTTTATCACACAGAGAAGAAAATAGATCAAAAATCGAGGTTGTCACTTTGGTAGCTTGACGAAGACAAATATATGATATTTAACCAAAAAGATATGTAACACCTTATTCAAATTCTATTCTTTAATATCAAGAAAGATATATTTCATATTACTTTTATTAATATAAATATTATTCCAAGATTACACTTGCAGTTAATCAACATTAAAATTAATATTTTTAAAGAAAACATTTTTGACAAGATAAAGTATATGTCTCCAACCTAAACGACTTGAGCAACAAACAACCCTAAAATGAAAAATAAGCTCACTCTAAATATCATTTTGTCAAGCAGAAAAAAAGAAAGAAAAATTCGCTCTTGCACTTTTGGCAGTCTGATGTGGACAAACCTTTCCAGCTGTTCCCACCAAGTTGAATGTAGCTTGAACAAATTACGGAAATGGCAGACGTTTAATGGTGTAATCTCAAAACGATACAGTGCTTTAATGAATTTTTTTCAGGGGGTGTTTATTATTAATATCTGTTAACCTTGGCTGCGAAAAAAGACGCGCTGTCTGCGAGAATCAACCGTGGCTTGCTGCCAGTCCGTTCTTATTGGGCGGTAATTTGGTCTGTCTGGCAGAATGTCATGGCTCTTCAGACGGCATGGCCCTTCTTCAAGAGTCCTGAAGAGGGTTCCGTGGGCGACCCTTACACCTACTCTCGCAACTGAAGTAAATTTGTCCACTGTATTTTCAGGAAGTTGTGTAGAAAATAATCATTTTTTGAAAAAATAATAATAATAATCGATGTACCATGCAGGCAACTAGAACACATCAGACGCAACAGCACTTAAAGAGAGTAATGGGAGATGGCGACAATTGATTTACGCTATTTTTATTGCACTCCGCTTACTAGAGAGTTGTATTTAAGTAATATTTCACAAATGATTAATGACATGCAAAAGGTTACTTTTATAATTGTTATATTTATAAAAAAATACTTATTTAGATTTTGCAGAGGATCTTTCATCAATTTTTATTTTCTCGTCTACAAAGTATACAAAAAACTATTGTTAATATCAAAATACCGAGCTTGAGATTCACATTCCAGACCTCACTGTGTTCGAAAAGCACGCTTTGGAATTATATTTATCTGTGAGCTAGATGTATGAAATTCGTGTTATGGCGTTTCCTCTAAATTTGCAATTTCTCACGAATTTTGAACGAAATCTCTAAGCAGAGGAAATTTAACTGTCCGGCTGTCCGAATAGGAGTGAACATGATAATTACAAAATATAATAAGTTAGATAGATAAAATTTGGTATACTGGCTTAAAATACTGTTGATTTGTATAAATTTTGAATTATATCTGACTGGAATTGCATCATCTAATGGTCTTTCATATGCATGGAACGCAATGACTTAAATAAATTAAATTTCATTTGTGATCCCGTAATTACAATAATTGTTCCGGAAAAAACTTCCAAAATACATACGCGATTTTACGATTCCAAAATACGATTCATTAAAAAAAAAAGTCGCCAAAAATCACAAGCCAGATTATGTAAAAACATGCCAATGAACTATATTTCGCCTATGATCACATCAATCGTATATCACGCCAATGATCTATATTTCGTAATTATTATTCGTCAATTCTATGCAAGGTATCTATGTTTTGGAGTTATCGACTTCATTTGTACAAGAGCAATGAGATAGACAAATTTTCTGCGAAAGGATTTTGCTCAAAATTTGATGAAAATCTGGTCGAATTCCATATACTAAATTTCAGCTGTCCAGTTCAATGTGTTTTTGATTTATCGTACTCACAGACAGACAGACATTGACGAATAATAATGTTAAAAAATGTGTTTTCAAACTCAGAGAGGTCAAAAACAGGGAGATTTGTCAAAAATCTCGAGTTTGAAGGTTTTGATAATTATAATTCTTTCTCTATACTATGTATATATGAGAAACAGTAGAAACATCCTGCTCAATAGTATATTAAAAAATAATTAGATGGCATAAAGCGAAAAGTTAGTATCCTGTATTTTGGGAAATGATTTCGAATAATATTTCAAAAGAAAATTATTAAACCAAAATCATGCTATAATGGGGGAAAAAATGCTTATCATTTTGACTTTGCTTAAAAGAAGGATTATCGTTTTATCGAGAATGTTTGTTTATTTAGTTTCTTACATTTATTTTGATTTATATTTTAAATGAAATTAATGACAATAAATAAAAAAATAGTCATAATTTAAAGGTTTTGAATATTTTATTTTCACTTTTTATTTTAAAATTAATGTTTATGACGAAAATAATTCCTTTTCTCTCCATTGTTTCCTTCCAGTTTGGCTTTAATATTTTAATATGTAATGCAATTTAAAAAATATTTTATATATATCTAAAAAGGAGGGATAAAAGGTATATAAATTTTCAATATGCTAATATGAATTATTTTATTAATTATTAAATAATTATAATTATATATAGATGACGATATCTATATATTTAATATAATTAGGGAAAAGAAGGATTAGTCTCCAGCCCAAAATATTGCTTTAATTTTTCCAATCTTTACACTGCTCAAAACAGTTAGGGGATACCGTTTAGATACAGTTAGGAGGTACAGTTTGGTAAGAAACAACTTTATAATCGATAGCTTTTTTTAAAAATAAAAATGAAGTAGAAGAGGCTGGAAAGGAAAATTATAGTATTTACAAAGTTTGCAGTATTCAAATTTCATCTGTGATATAGCAAACTATGTATTTTTGAGAAGGAGTGAAAAGTAACCCTCCGTTTTTCTATTGTAGGAGTGGGAATTATGGATTATCGAATGTTTTGCAAAAACGAATATAATATTTCATTAACATGACCTAGCTGAATTGGTAGTCTAAAAAGACAAATATCTTTTACATGTCCTTCAAATGTATTTTTCTGCAGCGGAAGCATTAGAAGTTTCTCAAAGTCTCATTTTCAGATTTTGAAATCGGCTTTTGGAAACTAGAAATGTTCGCCGAACATCAGGGCAAGGTCACAACCTGCAGTAACACAAAATGATGATCAGTATTTAACAATAACGGTCAGTGAAAACCACACTATGAACACCACTGGATTGCAGTGGCTTCAAAGAACTGCTGCTACAGAACAAAAAATGGTACACCTCTGTAACTTTTTTATTCATTGTTTCATCTTCACAAAATTGGCATTGATGGAAATGGCTTAAAGGGACAGATTTTTTACCAATCGAAAAACTGATTCACAGAGTTAATTAATTGTGCCAACGACTGTATCAAAATTTCGAATCAAACCTTTCGCCACCGAATCCATTATGTGGGTTTGTATACTCACAGGGGTATTGTTTATATTTTGTTGGCTGGGGATCGCAGAGTTGCCCATAAATGTGAGCCCAAGAACATCCCAGATGGGGATGAAATAAGTGAAGCAGTGTGCTCTCCTAGGGTAACCTGACAATAGACCGATTCTCATCTGGGGGCATCCTAGTACTCGGAATAATCTTGCATTTATGTATGAAAGTGACCGATTTAGCAGAGATGGAGTAATGGTCGGATCGATATTTCAATCAATGGCTGTACCAATCTGTGCATTATCAGGAATCAGCGATATACGGATGAGATCTTCAGACCTATTGTAGTCTCTTAAGCTGTAATAATCAGAAATGAACTCATTTTCACGGATGATAACCCCAGGCCACTTCATGCTCAGCTAGTGGACATTTTCTTTTTCGATGAAGAAATCCTTCGAATGGATCGGCCAGACAGGTAAAAGTAACGGGACATTCTTTTCTTGAATGTATTAGTGTTATTAAAGCATTACATCTATTGAGTACTTAAATTTCGGCTGATTTATCAAATTATGTTACTCTAAGTAAAGTGGATGATTATCGTTTATTGTATCGGCCCTCTCAAATAATTTTCACATTGTACATGTAAATCCAATACACATACATCCAATACACTGATTTTTGATGACTAAATGTATCAAATTTTTAACGTGTATTGGAAACGCATTTTTTTTATGTTTTTTTGTTATGCATATCGATATTTTATTTCATTTTTCATTTTCAAGCAGAAATGAGATTGTTTTTCATTTATATCGCTCTTTTATTTTGACCTTAGAAATTATATTTTGACATATGTAAAAATAGTCCATAAAGAAATTTGTGTATTTGTGAAAGAATACTGGACTTTCTCAAACTGATTTCTCAAAATATTTATGAAAATTTAATTGCGTAAAGTACAGAAAAAAAGCTCCCAATTTTATGATAAACAAAATAAAAAAGAAATATTTCAATATTTCTAAAAGAAATATACAAAGAAAAGAAATAATAAAGAAATATTTAAATAGAAATGAAAAAACTTTAAACTTGGCCTCATATTAATAAACTCATCTATTAAAATTCATTTCTTTATATTATATTACAGTGCATATGAATTCCATGAGCTATTTACATGTTAGTTTTCGAAAATTTTATGTAATTAAGATAAATATTTTTGCTTGCATTCTTTTTCATAAATAATTTTTTAAAGTGATATGAATTATTTTCTCACATCTTGCAATTTACTGAAAGAGATTTCAAAATTATAATTATTTTTTCATTTTCTCCTATATCTTAAAAGGACTTTTCTTTTATAAAGTCTTATTCAACTTATCAAACAAATAATTATTACAGTAATTTTTTTTTATCCCTTTATATTTGCAAATGACATGCTCCTCTAAATTCGAAAGAAAAAAAAATCATAAGGAAGTTTGTATCGAGGATCATTTACCAAAAAAAAGTTTTTAAATTCTTTATTATTTTTTATGGTTTAATAGAGCAAGAATGGCTTATTCCAGTTGGCGACACCGCTATTGACTGACAGATAAACCTTTATTTATTTGAGATAAAATATGAATTCAACATCCTCAGGAATAGTAGGCGACTGCGAGATTTGTTTAAACTTTTATAGCATGTAGTTAGGAATAATGGTTTATCAAAATCAAATAATAGGATGTCAGTAGCAGTGGCCCATTGTAAATTACTACAGTGGGATATGCGTAATTGAAAGAAATGTTTTTTACTTCCTAGTAGTATTTAATAATACAGTATGGCCATAAAATAACCTCTAAATTCAGGTCTAAATTACAATCAGTGAATGAAATGCATGAATGAAGTCCGCCTCGTAAAAAGAGTTGTGACATGTGTGTAGCTAAGTCGTACTCTTGGCCCTAGATGGCGCTGCTGAAAAAATAAGAGACGTACCCTTGGCTTAAAACCACTGACTTGTAAAATAAGTGGGCTTGTCTATGACAAGTGCCATTAGAAACAACACTACAGTTAGTTATATTTACGATACATTTTAAAACAACATTAGGGCTATTTAGGGACTGAATTTTGAACCGCAGTCAGAGGACGAGGACGATACCTGAGCTGGCTCCCCCTTTCTAAGCTTCCGCATCACACTAGTGGGAGGATATTTGGTCCCGACGAGTTTAACATATACCAGAACCGATTACATGATGGTTCTTCGGTGGAAGCAGGTCTCGAACTGTATGCCTTCTGTTCCAGAAACGAGACCTTACCACCAGGCCACCACAGCTATGAACATTAAAACAGAGATGAATGAAAGGAGAACAACCAATCCCGAACCAGCCACGAACCCGGGACGCTAAGATCACGAGAAGACGCGTCGCCCCTAAGCCAGGAAGCCGGCTGCTTTTTACCTGTTCTTATAATTTTATTCTGGTATAAAATTCCTGGCATAGCAGATATTCAAATGTTCAGCATTATTTACAAATTCTGGATAATTGATTCCTGACATGTAATCGGATGGTATACCAGGTGTAGCAAATCAGACATTTTTCAGTAAGATTTTAAAGTTCTGGATTACTGATTCTATTTATATCAATGTACAAATGTGCTGGCGCATCAAAGAAAAATTTTTTCAATATTGACTTGGAATTGGATAACTGATTCTGTCAGGCAAAATTGCCGGAATATTGAAGTGGAAAATATTATGTATTGTCTTAAAATTTGGAACCACTTATTCCTTTTATATCACGAGATTCAACAAAGCTGAATTTTCTAAACATGGTATTAAAATTCTGTATTACCGATTTCTACCGTATCACAGTATTACGTTCTAGATTCTACAAAGAATAGGCTAAAAAAAAATATGTTTTGCTCATTCATGGCATATTATCGCACAAAATTCCAATTCCAACAAAGAGAAAGTTTTTCGCATTCGATAAGTCAGGTCTTACCAATCAGGATTACCAATTCTATTTATATCATTGTGTAAAAGTGCAGGTACATCAAAATCTAAACTTTTCAATATTGACTTGATTACTGATTCTATCAAAATTTACAGGAATTGTGAAGTGAAAAACGTTAAGTATTTTCATAAAATTCTGCATCACTGATTTCTTTTATATTACTGAGATTCAACAAATCTGAATACTTAAAGCATGGTCTTAAAATTTTGCACTACCAATTCCTATCATATTACTGTGCTATAAACTAGGCTCTACAAAATATGATCTGAAAAATCTGTATTGCTTATTTGTGGTATATCATGGCACAAAATTTCAATCCCAACAAAGCGAAAAATGTTCAGTGACTTCTTAAAATTCTGAATTACCGATTCCTACCATATTTTTATACTATATTCCTCGCTCCACAAATTTTGATCTGACAAATCTGTATTGTTTATTCTTGGTATATCATCGCACAAAATCCCAATCCCAACAAAGCGAAAAATGTTCAGTGACTTCTTAAAATTCTGAATTACCGATTCCTACCATATTTTTATACTATATTCCTCACTCCACAAATTTTGATCTGACAAATCTGTATTGCTTATTCTTGGTATATCATCGCACAAAATCCCAATCCCAACAAAGCGAAAAATGTTCAGTGACTTCTTAAAATTCTGAATTACCGATTCCTACCATATTTTTATACTATATTCCTCACTCCACAAATTTTGATCTGAAAAATCTGTATTGTTTATTCTTGGTATATCATCGCACAAAATCCCAATCCCAACAAAGCGAAAAATGTTCAGTGACTTCTTAAAATTCTGAATTACCGATTCCTACCATATTTTTATACTATATTCCTCACTCCACAAATTTTGATCTGACAAATCTGTATTGCTTATTCTTGGTATATCATCGCACAAAATCCCAATCCCAACAAAGCGAAAAATGTTCAGTGACTTCTTAAAATTCTGAATTACCGATTCCTACCATATTTTTATACTATATTCCTCACTCCACAAATTTTGATCTGACAAATCTGTATTGCTTATTCTTGGTATATCATCGCACAAAATCCCAATCCCAACAAAGCGAAAAATGTTCAGTGACTTCTTAAAATTCTGAATTACCGATTCCTACCATATTTTTATACTACATTCCTCACTCCACAAATTTTGATCTGACAAATCTGTATTGCTTATTCTTGGTATATCATCGCACAAAATCCCAACCCCAACAAAGCGAAAAATGTTCATTGACTTCTTAAAATTCTGAATTACCGATTCCTACCATTCTCTATACTATATTCCTGACTCTACAAATTCTGATCTGACAAATCTGTATTGCTTATTCTTGGCATATCATCACGCAAAATTTCAATCCCAACAAAGCAAAAAGTTTCCAGTCAAGTCTTAAAATTCTGGATTACCGGTTCCTGCCATGTCACCGAACTATATTCCCGGTATTAAAAGCTGATTAGGACAGCTGTGTTGAATATGCCACTGTTGGTACCCTGCCATGGCACAGATGGATCCTGTTGGAAAGACTCCATTTCGACTAACAGAGACGACCTTTGTACCCTTTCGCTTCTTCAGAAATAGTTGAAGAGGTGTTGCGATTCTCGCTTTACTTCAGCAAATGCAGATAAGGTGCAAACGGCAGAAAAGCACAAGAATATGCGATAGAGAATAAGGGATGCTTTGTCCTGCTGTTGGGCATGTGTCAGAAGGGTAAAGATGACGGTTTTGATCCAGAAAAATGTAATCTATCCCATCAATCGTCGAGTAACACGAGTTGTTATGTGGTATTCATATTTAAGCAAATGAGGAGTAACTGTTATTTTGAAAAAAAGAAAAAACTGTTATAAGAAAATGCAGTAATCTGAAGCTGTCTTGTGTGTTTGTTTTGTGCACATGGTTTTCATTGAATATGGTTAGATTCGGTATGTATTGTCTCTCCCTATAATTTTGGCAGTGAATTCTGTGATACACTGCAATCTCTATATTACGTGCAATCTATCGCTATCAAAATATTTGCAACTTATTTAATGAAACTGACAGAAGTATTACTTATATGACAAAGAAAATACATTTTCATGGTAGCATAAAATATAATCAGATAAAAATTTCATTTTGAATTTTTGTCTTTTAAAAATTGTATTAATAAACAACGAAATAAAATTATGTAGCTTTTGAATTTGATTTAGAAATTCAATTACTATTTTTTGGCGTAATTAACTTGTTTCAACCACATTTATAAAGTAGTAAAATAAATACTTTGGCTTCTTTCCGACTAAGCATATGGTAAAATAATAAAAACCAACCCTGCCAGCAAAAAATAATAATATAAGGATATTTTTGAGAACAATTTTAATTTAAAAGTAAGTGCTTCATTAAACAAATAATTATTTTCAGCGGTACAATATTTCTTCCCTCCTTAGATATATATGCTGAATTTTTAAATATAATGTAATAATTTTCAATCCCGGTTTAGAGAAAGAGAGTTTAAACTGAAAAATTTTATTTTTTCAAATAAATACAAAATATTGCAAACCCTGTGAACTCATGGCTCGAAAGAATTTCGTACAATGGTTTTCAATGATAATCTACTTATCAGTATTATAGTGTACCAGAATTGGTAAAATGCCAGTCATCACGGAATTAGGGGATCTGATTCCAGGTTTTAGAATTACGTTAGTATTTAGTCATTACTAGAATTTTACTTTTAAGATAAAAAAAATGAGCCCCATCTTAACCACTTCTCGATATCACATACTTTCAATCGCACCGTTGCTGATTATGTTGTCGATACAAAGATACTCAAAGGATTATCACTGGGTCACAATGATATATAAAGGATAACTTTGGGAATGTGAAACAAACACAGGAATTCTGAAAAAGGCGCTACAAATATTCTCAGTTATTGGGCCTTAATAAATTTATTGAAAATCGTTTGCATGCACAGAGTGTTTCCTACCTTTTGCCACAAGACCTGCTAAAATTTGGCAGCTATTTTCCGAAATGAATGAATATACATCTATCGATGTAATCATCATAAGTAATAATATATTTTTAATAATGTTTTTCGTTTTGTACAAATAATTGTCTATATTCAGATCTCTTTACATACTGAAGATTTACACTGGGGAAATTAAAATACCATCATAAAGAAAACATTGTACTGATTAAAGGAAATTTGCAAGACATGTTTGCGCATCTGAAAGGTGATCAATTAATGACTAATTTTGATCATCATTATAGGGAACATTTGCCAGCAGAATAACGTTTGCTCCCTTAACATTGTTATCACCCAAATGTTTTTCGTTTTGTACCAATAATTGTCTGTGTCCAGATCTCTTTACACACTGCAGAGTTTTACTGGGGAAATTAAAATACCATCATAAAGAAAACATAGTACTGATTAAAGGAAATTTGCAAGACATGTTTGCGCATCTGAAAGGTGATCAATTAATGACTAATTTTGATCATCATTATAGGGAACATTTGCCAGCAGAATAACGCCTGCTCCCTTAGCATTGCTATCACTCAAAGTCACGACAGTGTCGACATGTTGTTTGGGTCGGCTGGATCGTCAGATCTTTCTCCCATTGAGCACGAATGGAACAGTTTTGGACGACAAACCCAATGACAACGACAGTTATCACGAACTTTTGTTGATATGTCTAACCAAGAACTAACCACGGAACTTAACTCAACAAAATATTATAGGACCTATACAGGACAAAGTGATGAACGAACAACTTTGATGAAACAAATATATTACTTGGACAATGGCTTTACCATTGCTCCGATATCTAAACGATATCTCTAATTTAATATCTTCTTGATACTGGGACTTCATATTACTATTTGGGATGGGATTACTATTTCTAATAGTATATTAACTAGTTAATATACAATGAGATCGTTTTATTATTTCTAAAAGACTATCATTTTCGAAAATCACAAAATTTCTTATTTGATAGGCACCGAACTCTAATAAAAGAATATTTTCACCCACAAAATGTAGGTCAAATCTGTCCGAGGTAGTGAGTTTTTCTTCGCTCTTTGTTTCCCTGTCCTTCACAAATGCAATATTATCAAAAAAATGTCGTCAACGGCCGGCCCCGTGAAAGAGCTAAGAATACATCATTATTCATTCTTTATTACATCATTAAATATTTTTCGTACACCATTAGTAATTGGATAAATATCACATTCGAAATTGAATTTTCTCATGAATTGACAGATGAGATTTATACGGAAATTATCGAGGCCCCTTCTTAACGTCACTGAATGTTCTTTCCGTATCATTATCTAATAAATCAACACTAAATGTCAAATTGTATATTCACGTGAATTGATACTGAAGATAATTATAATTTCTTGACTGTTCATTTCTTATAATTAAGTTTTTTCGTATACTGTTACTATCTCTAATAATATTAAAGAAGAATGTATGTGTTCTTCTGTATCTCTGAGAGTATGTTTTTTAGAGCTCTACAGGACTGCCCTAGATCTTCTTAATTTATTATAGGTATCTTTGGAATACAGCCAGATTTTTATGTTTTATCGAGGTAAGCCCCGAAAATATCTGATTTTGCACTATTTTAAAATTTAAAACTATTAATATTTAACAATTGGTAAAATTTTAAATTTTTTAATGATATTAATTTAGTGACCCTGCATTATTTTTCTGAATTTTGACAATTTTTTGTGCATAATTTTCTACAATAGATTCCATTGTTGCACTGAAATCCGAAGCGTTTTCATTTTTTTCATTATTTATTCACGTGCTTTTTGTCTCCTATCATTGAAAGCCAAGGGGAAAGTTCTGCTTTATATTTGCACAGTTTACGTGCAGAATCAGAAATTGAAATTACATTACTGGAAAAGATAACTTGGCAATTTTTACTAAATATTGAAGGCAGCCAATTGAATGATACATGTATAAAACTTTTAAAGGTTTTAGTTGATTTTATCGGCTACGACGTCTCTGTATTTTGTAGAGAATCTTGCATAATACGATTATATTTAAATAAAATTAAACATGACCAATAGTCCTAGCGTGCCAGAAGGTCGTCAAAGGCGGCTAGTAAAAACTGAATAGGAATTCTATTTATACTTATCCAAAAATATCGGCATTTTCTTTAACTGAGAATTGGAGGACTGAGTGCTTGGTATTGTATGTATGAACAAAAATGGTTCTGTATGGTTAATTTTAGAATTAATCCCAAAATGTTTGCATCTTTTTAAAATGCTCTTGTCATTTCTATAGTTCGAAATCTTTCGCTGTTAATCGGTCATTTCCTTTATTGACAACATTTCTTTAAAAAAAATATTTCTTAGAAAGTTATTATTTTCAGAATATACGATCTCTTTTTTTTAATAGACATCAATACATTTTTGACTGTGTAAAAATTATAGCTTTTTCTTCTCATTTTTTCAGCACAGGAAGGGGCAGAACTTTCTAAAAAAAATTTAGCCATCAGCACATTCTGAAGTTTTTCAAATGAGCTCGTGCTGCCATCTGATTTGTAAACAAGAAACTAAATTATTTCTTTGTAAAGTTGGATTAAGCATTGTGTATACACTCATGAATAAATACAATTTCACAGTAATTATGGAGTTTCAAATTGACTTTTACTGTCATTTTATTCACAAATTAAAGATTCTTGTGCAGAATTGTAAATTAATTTAATTATTTTTACTGCTGAAAACTTTTTAATTAATGGAATTTTCAGGACATGATTAAATTTTGTAGAACGGCAATACAATTTCTAAGACCTCCTTTCTCTACCTAAAACATTTTTCTTCATTTTAATATAATATAAAATCATCAAATATTATGGGAATGCTTAACATAGTTGTAATATTTATTGTCAAACGCTGTCGCAGTTATGTTTGTAGTCAATAAATGTTACGAAAATGAAACAATGAAACATTTAATTTTGAGGCAGCTCTCGAATACTGGCTTTAGTGCCTACCGTAATAATTAATTTTGTTTTAAACATAATGTTAATTTTAAGAAAAAAAACTATCTTAAAACTTAATACAAATACAAATTTCGCAATACGGATAAACTTAACAATCAATTAAAAAAATATTTGACCACTCTGACCTGCAATGGAATTAAAAAAAAAAAACATTATAAAATAATTATCTGAAGTTTAAATATTACTTGAATTTCATTTGAATGTCTTCGGCAAACTCCTATGCAAGCACAAAATTAAAATAGTACAATACTTTATGAGGTTTTGCGAACTCCGAAACTACATGGACAATTGACTTATTCACTTATTAGATAATCTAATCCTGGTGCGGTTATGCATATTTATTAATCTGCCATTTTATACTATCACCGACGTTTGTTCTAAATATGAGTAAGTTGACTAATGTAATTAAATACTTTTTGCACAAATAAAGTTGTAAATTTTATTATATTTGTAGAAATTTTGTTATATCACACACAAAAAATTGTTGTGATCAATTCGAGGGAATAAAATAAAATAATAAAATTTGAATAAAATAATAATAAACTATTATCCAATTACTTTTGTTGAAACTCGTTTTTGCTTGACAATATTTAGTTAGTTAATAATGGATTAAATTTTTCTATTTTTTTCTCAAAACATCATATTGCCAATTATGTTGAAATGAAAAAAAGTGAAATAGAAAATGCGAGTTATTTTAAATGTTTTTAATAAATGCCTGAAATGTAGATGAAATACAATTTCTTCAAAAATAAATAAATGAATAAACTGTATTATTCTTTTCATTGAACTGGAAACACTCAACTTGCTTGTTCAATGTAGAAACAATAAGCATTGTTTAAAAAAACACAAATGAAGATTTGTACTGGATTCCTTTAAATCAGAAATGTTGTCTTCTTTTTTCTATGAGCTCTCCCAAATCCATCCCGCTTCTTCCTAGAGGACCGTAGCATGTACCAGAGACTTCCACGTCACTCTCAGCCTCAATAATCCATTCAATATGGGAATCGCATTCGATGGGGTTTCCTGCAATATGAGAAGTCCTTAAATCAGGGCTATGTAACAACTGGAGGGTTAAA
Organism: Argiope bruennichi; assembly: GCF_947563725.1. Lineage (NCBI taxonomy): Eukaryota > Metazoa > Arthropoda > Arachnida > Araneae > Araneidae > Argiope > Argiope bruennichi. Next base: position 98,876,783 of record NC_079158.1, read on the forward strand.
GGATGATTGGAGGATGGTTGAAGTATACAGGTAAAAAATATCTGATGAGTAATTAATAAATTATTATAAAGAGTGTCTCAAAATTAACGAAGGTTTGAATTTTCCACCATTCGTGCAGTAAAGTGTTGGCAACACTAACTGCACGAATGGTGGAAATAAAAAAACCATTTGGCAGCTGATAGTTTAGGATTAATAAAAATGGAGCTTATACGATAGAACAATGTGTTTTCATTGTTGAACGATATTTCAAAAATAATAAAAGTCTGGCGGCCACAGATCGAAAATGCGAGAATTGGCCTACTAGATCTTGTGATTTAACACTGTTGTCTTTTTTTATAGGATTATTGGAAGTCAAAGGTCTATGCCAATACGCCTACAAATACATATGCAGGGAGGAGGATTTATTCATAAATTTTAGAATAGAACTTGGTGAAAAGTAACAAGATAAGATATCTTAAATGAAGACTTTAACTTAAAAGAAAATTTGAATCACTTTATTAAATGAACCACGAATGTTATATTATGCGTAAGAGTCTTGATTGAAATTAAGCATAATCAATATTTCAGTAAACCAAGTGGCCGCCAAAGGCAGTTAGCGCTGATATAAAAAGAAATTGTCTTTATTTAGAAATGTGTCAATAACTGTATACACTAGCTTCAGAAAATTCTGACAAAATGAATGTTGAAAGGTACTTTTTTTTTATTTTCTTTAATGCTTAAATTAATTGAACTGAATGTTGCATTTATTCCTTGTCTATATGAAATTAAATTTGATAAAATTTATTTATTTATTATTCAAAACGATTTTTTTTATTTTACATTACATATTCGAATATCAATTAGAATAGAAATATCTTAAATGAATGAATTGAAGATAAAAAATATCTTAATGATGTTGGAATAAAATTATCTTAAAGTTGTTGCTACTTGTGGCATTTTACAAGCCCGTTGACAGTTATCCGTCAGCAATTTAAGCCGAGTGAGCGTCTCTTGTTTTTTCAGTAGCGCCAACTAGAGACAAGAGTACGACTTCGCTGCTTCATTCATCACATTCACTTACACAACTTCTTTTTACGTGGGGGCACAATCACACAACTCATAAATAGGACACAGAAGAACAATCACGCCCGAACCGGGAATCGAACCCGGGACGCCCAGATCACGAAGAAGACGCGCTACTCCCTATGCCAAGATGACGGCTATTTCAAAGTAAAACGAAAATAAAGTCTGACACGAAAAAGTAAGAATGAGCACTGATGAAAAAAATATTTCTATCTTAACCTTACCTCTAATATCGAAGGTCATTAGTTGGGACCAAATAATTTCGTAGGTAGTTTCTGGAAGATGGAGGAGGCCATTATTTGCCAAAGATATATCTGTCAGAGCAGGCATTTTTGAAAACATATCATCAGGCACAAAACTGAAGGCATTATTGCTGAAACAGAGGATAGTTAAAATGAATATTCGCTAAAGAAAAATAATTACTTTATAATATCCATAATCTGGTACTTCATTTTCAAAAGGGAGAGTAGGGAGTGTTAAAAGACAAACAAATAACTGTAAACAAGTAAGATGTCATGACCTTGAGGCGCTGTAAATAAAAGGCTACTTCTTCAATTTTGAATTCAGGTGTCGTCCTCGTCATTTGACCGCGGTTAAAAATTAAGAGATCCCTCCCAAGAAATTCTAGAGTTATTTTAAAACGGTACATTAATATAACTGAGCTGATCTCTAATTTTGAATTTTATTTTGCTATATGTCTTCTTAAATAGTATTATTTTCTGATCAATTTTGTATATTTTGAGCAATAAGATTAGATTCTGATATGATACTATATTTCTTAATACGCCTTCATTTACCCAATTATATTTGTGATTTTATTAATTACATAAATTTATATTGCCAAAATGTTTAAAATGTTGAAGTATTTTTTTGGAACTATTGATAGATAAAATGCTCATAGCAAATTGCATTCAGTTTTATAAGCAACAAACTTTTTGTCAGATATGGACTTACCCCATTTTAAAAAAATGACTCAGTTAGTGCATTTAATCCATTTTTCCATATCTTTAACAAACTTTTGAGCGAGTTCTTTCTTTGCCTATTTCAGGGATAATATATATATCACAAAAGCTTATTAAAAGCCTGGAATCATTGCTTAATGATGCGATTATTAACTTTCATTAAATTTTGAAAAATAGTCAAATGAACTGCTCATTGAAACACTTTAATAAACTTGTTCAAAATGAACACTTTCCTCACCTATACAAAGTTGTATTCTTCCAACCGCATTTTCGTATACGTAATTCAGTTCAACACTTTTGATAACAGGACAGGCTACTTAAATTTACTGACAAAAATTTGTTCCATCTCCAGAAGAATTATTATACAAAGAAAAACACAAGAAACCCCATAAATAAAAGTTTACAGGGGTCATGTCAGGTGATGTAGTTAGAAATTAGTAGGTCTTTGTAAACCAATCTAATCAAGGAATTTGGCATCCAATCACTGATTTGCAGCTAACGTATGATCAGAGAGAGGGCTATATATTAACCACATTTGAAGAAATCTATTAGTATATCTGTAGCGAAATATATGCACCAAAAGCGAAATATCAGACGTAGTGCCACTCGAAACTAACAGAATATATTGCCATTCAACATATTGTTGTGCAGTCTCTAAAAAATGTCATACCTCAAATTTGTAGAAAATTGCTACTAATGAGGACTTTTTTCGTGATTGCTTGTTGCGATTGCTTTGATGACTGATCGATCCATCCCGATTAAAGGAATGTTCTACTTTTAGAATTGCATTTTTGAGAAAAGAAAGATTTTATTCCATCTGAAGTCAGGCCCAATTGTCAAATTCTAGGCATTGATCATGATCTAATTGCAACTATGGAGTCCATGAATGATGTATGGATGGCAGTAATTATGATGAAGTGTTCTACACACTGTTGTTTTTCTAATGATGAGTTTTAAACTTATTCTTCATATGTTAGTATTACAGCAACTTGAATAATAATTAAGCCAAAATGTCAATTTTTGTGTCACTTGTTTAAAACTTCGTCATCCTCTGGAGAGTAAGATCCCTGTAATTTTTCAATTTGTAACCGTTCGGTAAATACATTTTCCAGAACGATTCTGGAAATTTAAAAAACGAAATTAAGTTTCTTTTGCAACTAGGACGATATTATGATTGCATACAGTATAAAAATTTCAAAACGATTTATTATTGACAGATCCTTAATTTTTTTGGAAAGCTTAATATGATGAGTACAAGTTGCAAGCAAAAATATTTCTTTTCTTTTTCGGTATTCCGCGACTTTTCTAAGATATCTTAAATGTGCTATTTCACAAATTTTGATATAATAAATGTTTACATAGTAATTCAAATGCAACAAATGTTTCCAGCTAAATTTGTAATAAGCCCTTCTAAATTTTAAAATAAATATGTCTTAGAAACTTATATTCATAGAAGTATGAGACTTAATGTGCGCATAGAAGAAAATAAGAGAAGTATTTTACTAACTGACACATTTACACTATGGATTATATAAAAACTTAATTCTTTTAACTATTTAATTTAAACCTACACATAAGACAAAATGTTTCCACACTATTATCCGCCTTATTTAATAACCTTTTATAACCGAAAACATGTCTCTAAGCGCAATATTTAGGAAAATAACCACTTGACTCAACCCTTTATATGGTGATGTGATATGATATAAAACATAATTGCAGTCTGCAATTATGTTGCAATAATTGAAAAATATATATATTAGTTGAAAAACGTAATTTTGAAAAAAAAATCTTTAATAATAAATATTCAGTTATTCTAAGCATAAATAAATTTTCTTCTTCAATTTTATCAGCTGCTTAAATTCCAAATTTTTACTTAAAATTTAATGGCATGCTCTTAATTTTATTTAATGATCATCTGAGAGCATAATTGAAGGGCGTTTAAAAAAACTATCAAAAAACGTCAGTATTGATATGATGATATGATAACCGAATACAATACTGATATAAATTTTATCAACCCTCCATGATAAGTGTCGATTTAGATTTCAAGGCAAATGTGGTTTTCGATTGAGAATTCTGGATCAGCTTTCTATAACTCATATTTTTGAAATTAGGAAATGTTGAATTTTTAAACAATATCTAAAATTAGAAAAATGTGGCATAGATAAGAAAACATTTCTAGAAAACCAAAATATTTCCTCATGTTTCCAAATGCCAAAAAATTGTGCTTATAACCTTACACCTTTTTCAAATTTGTAACTTTCTTAAAATAAGTTAAGGACAAAAACATTATGTAAAATTTAAAAGTGGAATAACGTTAAAGATATCACATCTGAACACAAATTTTGTGTAAAAAGACAACAAAAGAATTCTTGTTAACCCTTTCTAGGGTCGTGGGAAATATTCTTCCCACCAAATTTATTATTCTTTGTATGAATTTATGTAGGTTGGCATAAGTTCTGACAAATTCTTTTAGAAAGACAGAAACTTAGATGCTTTAGTTCTTTATTTTACACAAAATGATGTGTCTTGATTTGATACTTAATTATTAATTAACCAAATTAATTAATGAATCAAATTAAATTTATCTAATAAGCTAAATGAATCCTTTTTCTTATTCTAATTTCAAGATTAAAAATATTTTAACATAATATGACTAGAAAAAAATGGCCCTTTAAAGGGTGAAATAAAAATTTGCTAATTTTGCTCAATTTTGTTCAAAAAAGATGATTTTGAGACAAATTATCCATTGTTTTGCCTGCCATATGATTTCCCTGCCAATTTAATACAATCAGAAATTTGATGTGTGTGTGTGACATTACAAGTTCTTATAAAATGATTTATATTTATTTAAATTACACATCTAACAGAAGAATTAGGAGGCACAAAGACAAATCAAGGGTAATTAAGAATACGTGGAATCTCCAATCAGAGGATTTATTGGTCTCTACGAGCCAGTGCAGCTGAGTTTCAGCATTTAGCTAAAGCTGTTTGTTAGCTAAATTATAAATCATTTCATATGCTTGTCTTCAAATATTTAAATATATTAGTTAAATTTACTTTTATCATCTCACTTTCTCAGCGTACTTACTCCAGCTGCAGATTCTCTAGCCATAGGGCTGGATTTGGCAACATACTTCTCTTGATGGGTCCAAATCTATTTCCGTCCAACCACAGCAGCCGGATGTTGATCAGATTTGCGAAGGCCCAGTCCCCCAGCTTCTCGATGCCATTGTTGGACAAAACAAGATCGCTTAGTGTGTCCGGACCTCGAGAGAACCAGTCATTGCTAAGTTCTGTGATGGCATTGAAGGACAGGTCCAGCTCTCTCAACCGACGTAGATGGCTCAGATCAAGTTTACTAGGCTGATCAGTTTCAGTGAAACTTGATGATATTATCAGCTCCTGTGAAATATCACTAACTACTTAAATTGGTAAGAAAATAATGAAAACAATTTTCTAAAAGCATGCTTTTAATAATATTTTTAAAAGTAGAATACAATTTTCTCACAAAAATTACAACAAAATTGCACGAGCATGAAACGTATTCTCTGTATATCAGGATTTTATACACATTATCATGTATTTTTAATGTTTCAGATGTGAATTTCTTAATATTATTAGTTTCAACTCCTCACGTTTTTACAGTTCCGCTTTGAATTCATATTTTTGATGGAAATTTTTATACATTTTTTTCTCTTTTTAGTAAACTAAGTGAACTTTTAAAAACTTTTTAGTTTTATTAATTGCTGTAGTTTGGTTTTTAATATATACCATAGTTTATCATTAAAAGAATAATTTAATGACAAACTTAATGTCTCTCTAATTCACTGGTCAAATTTTTTTGGAATAAAATTAAAGTGATTTAAGAGATTTACTAAATTAAATGTTGAAATCTTTAATTATCATATTGTTTATGAGAAACTCTCAATTGCACAAATTTATACACATATTTGACAGATAACATCATTATTTCCTGCTTTTCAGTCTTCCAGATATTTTATAATTAATTATTAGAAATATATGGGAATTCTCAGCTAATTTTTCCTCCATTTTTTTTCCAAATAGGAATTTTTAATATGTAATCAATTTAAAAAAAACAATCAAAAGATTGATAATTTCTCGAAATATGGAAATAATGAAAATCAAAATAAATACACAGTAATGGAAAATTTAAAAACCCTATTGCATCAGAAAGTTAATTAAAATTTATTATCACGTAGGTACTTTAGTGTAGAACTTATGGTGAATAGCATATAAGCCAGTTAACAGCTCTACTACCCGAGCAATTGTTTTGGTATCATGGTCATGTTACTGGACTGCGAACCACAAGGTCCCAGGTAGGGATTGCAATACCGGACCAAAATTTCAATACCGGTATTCGGTATTTTTTAAATCTTAATACCGGGATACCGGTTTTAATACCGGTATTAGAGATTTTAGAAAAGAAAGAAAACACAGGTGTTTCTTTGTTTTATTTGCCAGTTTTGTAAGAGAATGTAAATATCACAAAAATAATTTGTAATTTATAAATTATAACAGTATATAATCACAAAAAAAGTAAAGAAACCTCTTATTTATTTAAATCACAAAAAAGTGTAAATTACTATTCTGTCTGTGGTACTTTTACAAATTTTTGAAATGTGATCTTAAAAAACATAATGCATCAATTGTACTGTCATTAAGCCTGAAAAGTAATTTTGTGTAAAAATTACCAGCTGTCGAAAACGCTCTTTCGGCATCTACGGCAGTTGGTGGTACTGTTAGCAATGCGCGATATACTTTTCCCAAGTATTTACCTCAAAATGCCTCATCTTCAAATAAATCGATTTCTCGTCGGATGGTTTTGGATATAGCTGATTTCTGTATTGTATTTTGGTTAGTTGAATTTTTTTTATTTATTGCTAATTTTAATTTTTGTTCAAGAGATAATTCCTTTTCACTATCGACAGTAGTGACATCATAATCTTCGATAATTGAACCGAATTCTTCCGAATATGGATAGGTTTGTGGGTAAACAATTTTAAGAAAATTTACTCTAAACTTAATCAGATTTGAATTGGTTATTTTCTTTTCTTCTTTTTCATTTTCATTTTTAAAATCATTATAATTATGTAAATACCATAAGACATTTTCTATTTCGGTATGCCTTTCTTCTGTGAGATTTTTCAATGTAATATATAATTCTTCAGATAGTGATGTGTGCTGTTCTTTCAGTGACTGCAACATGAAATTTATTGTTGCATTAGCTGTTAATAAATTCAAATCTCTCCGACATAATGCCTCAATAGTCAGTTTTATTGGAAGTCGAGCTGATATAGTTCTGGATATTAAGCCGAATTCACTATCTGAAAAATTAATTTACAGGTTTAAGTCGATTGCTTTTTTTGATTGGATTTCCCAGTTTCAAAAATCGTCCCATCATTAGGAGTAAACTGTTCCAACGTGTTTTAGAATCTAATATTAACATATATTCTGTTTTATTTTCAGTTAGTATATATTTTAGTAATATATCCTTTTTATAGGGAAACGTTTAAATATCTTAAAAATTTTTCGAACTTTATAAATTATAGGAAGCAATTTTTGATAGGTTAATATTTCATCCTCATTAGCAATATCTTCAACAATTACATTGTCATTATCTTCATTGTCAATATCACTCTCACTCTTACTCTTTTCAAAGTTGGAATCCGAAATTTCTATATCCACAATATTTGGATTGTTCTGTTTTTTTTATTTTTTTCAGTATAACACATCTATTACTCTTAATTGAATTCCATGTTCATAGCATAACTGCTGATTTGCACCAATCAACTTTCCAACTTTTTTCATAATTGTTGCTCCATCAGTCGTTATGGATACAATATTTTCTTTCAGGGGTAATCCATGTTTCGCTAATTTAGATTGAAGCAATTAATTAAACCATTAATTAGCTAATTAATTTCGCCCGTTATGGGGACATAAAAACAAAAACGTATACTATTTTGCTATGTTGGCGATCTCTGAACATATAGTGGAGACAATTTTAAAAATGTATAGTAAATACCGAAAAACCGGTATTTAAACTTGTGAATACCGGTATTACGAAATTGTACGAATGGCTCAAAATACCGGTATTCGGTATCCCTATATACCGGTATTGCAATCCCTAGTCCCAGGTTCTATCCTCGCGCATCACAATCCGCTAAATTGGTGACCTGGACGTGATTTGAACACGCAATCGTTCGTCTCACCTCCGCCTCACTGGAGGGAGAGTCTGTAGTGAATAGCATATAAGCCAGTTAACTGCTCTGTTACCCGAGCTATTATTTTGGTATCATGATCATGTTACTGGACTGCGAACCACAAGATCCCAGGTTCTATCCTCGCGCATCGCAATCCGCTAAAAACTCAATAACACACACAAGAAGTAGAGCTAAACCAATTTATTAACTCAACTCTGAACTCAGAACACAGTGAATGACAGATTTTCTGCTTTTATACTAGCAGGGAAAGTTCCAGACTACTTTTCTGGAGACAGTAATAAAAGTCCGGAACACTTATTTGGTAAATTAAAGAAAGGTCCAGAATCTTCTGGAACATGAAATAAAGGAAAACATAAGATGAAGGAATTGAATATTTACACAAATGTGAATCGCACTGTCTCTAGCGGGATTCGACCTTACGATCTCTTGATTATGAGATCAGTGTCATTATGATCATTCGGAGAGTCGATTGCCTCTTTTCAATGCGGCAAAACCCTATTGCATCAGAAAGTTAATTAAAATTTATTATGAAACTATATCATATATTTATACAAACATAATTTTACATGTTTGTATAATAATAACAATTTATATATAATAACACATAATCACATATACACGAATAAGGACAAATCGCGGGCACATTTGATCGAAAATACAATTATAGAAATACAATGCAATTTATCTACAATTATTATGATAAAGCCTCTTATCAAAATCCATTAATCCAACTCAGTGAATTGTTATCATGTTTATATGCTATGGGCTGAAAAAACAAATAATCTTTCCATTCATGGATTTCACCCAAAATCAAAAGAGATCTATATTTCTGTTGTGTAGATTGCCTTTCATCGGTCAAGTTGTTTGTATTTCTGAATTACTAGCCGTCTTTGACAATCAATGTTTCAGTGGAAATATAAATTATATTTTTAACAAATTTTCCCATAAATATTTTATGCATAACTTGATACACATGCTTATTTCATTAACCCTTTAAAGGGCCATTTTTTTTCTAGTCATATTATGTTAAAATATTTTTAGGCTTGGAATTAGAATAAGAAAAGGGATTCATTTAGCTTATTAGATAAATTTAATTTGATTAATTAATAATTAAGTAACAAATCAAGACACATCATTTTGTCTGAGATAAAGAACTGAAGCATCTAAGTTTCTGACTTAAAAAAAATTTGTCAGAACTTATGCCAACCTACGTAATTTCAAACAAAGATTGATAGATTTGGTGGGAAGCATACTTCCCACGGCCCTAGAAAGGGTTAAAGTATTTTTAAGCATCAGATTGTGATTGATCTAAAAACCCATATTTTAATACTTCTTACACATTTTTGTTCTACTGTGTAAATGAATCCTTTAATGAAGACAAATATATTGACATCTTAGTTACATTAAAAAATTAACTGGCAGGGAAATATCTTTTAATCGCAAGTGTGTCTTTTTCTGAACTGTTACTTCTCTTTATTATTCCTCATGTAAACTGCACATATAATAAACGGGATTTTCTTTCTTTAGATTTTAATATTGGAAGAAAAGCATGTGTTTGAATTTTTGATAAACAATACCAAAAAAGGTTTGAATTTCATTGCAACAATGAAATGTATTCTTTAAAATTAGGCTGAAAACATTTTTAAAAATTGTCAAATCTTAGAAAAATTTTCATGGCAATTTAATGGATATTATTTAAAAATTTTTTTTTAAACACTGTAAAAAACAATTTATCGCATTAATATTCTCGTGAATTATTGCAGAGAAACCTAAAAATTCTGCTTCATTTGTATACAATTAAATATTTAATTACAAATTTATAAAAATCATTCAAAGGCGCACGTTCTTATCTTGCAAAATATATTTGTTACAAATTTGGTAGCACCTGATCAATTACTTTGCTAGCAGATCAATGAAAACAAACATATGCATAAATTTTTCTTTATTGTTATTATATATTATACTCACTGAAAAATAAATAGATTTATTTCTAATTTTTTTTTTCCTTCTTCGGATTAGCGAAACTCTAAAGGACATCTCCAAGGGTCGTTTTTGTACAATACTATTTCTTTGCATAATTCGTGCAATAAAACTCCTTTAAATAAATCTTCAAATTGATTATTGCTAGTTCTTTTATAACGTTTTCTAAACTTTTATGTCAGAAAATATATATTGAAAAAGTTACCAAATAGCATATGGAAGTTCCATATTAATCACTGTTTCAAACAGCGTTTTTAGCATTTCAAAACAATTATCTGCTAAGATTCTGTTGAAATCTAATGTCCATACTCGTAAAAATTTTTAAAAATTTCATTTGAGATTTAACATTAGTAACGAAATAAGTTTCTCTTACTAAAATTGCCACGGTACGGTAATCTATGACAAATCAATCTGAACAATGCGGTGAACATACAACGCAACCTCTATGGTTAAAATTTTGTTTAGGGTTAAATGGAAATCTAAACCGTTTCCTTTTATAAGAGTTCTGTGACTATGTATACAAATATCTAATATGATTGCAATAAATTTAATTATTTTAAAACACCTAACTGATACTATATCTTTATCTTTTTACTCACTGTCGTTCAAAAGTTTGATATCATTTCATGAATGAATGAAGGCATTCGTAGCTAAATATAATTGCAAAAAATGATCATTTCTGTACGAGAGATTATCAATTACTATTGAAGTTTTGTTCAAAAAAGATTTTCGTAAACCCATACTTACTTCCAAAGTATTCTCCAAGCCGGACAGCGCCACTTCTCCTTGTTCCACCAGACTGACCAGATCGCACTCAGCAATCTCAAGCTTGACCAAGTTCCATTCAGCGAAGATTCTGGATGGTAGCGTTTGCAGGCTCATACTATTTAGCTGAACTTGCAATCTGGCACTGGAGTCAATAAACTGTAGTGCTTCAATCAGCTCTTCCACAGAAGCGCCACTGCATGCAATCTCTATCTCTACACCACTACCAATGAAGTCGAAGCATTGACAAGAAAATGGCAGTTTGCTACTATCCGGGCATGTAGCAGACATACTTTTATGGATAAGATTGAGTGATAAAAGAAGTAAGGAACCGCTTTTTATGCCCATATTTCTTGGATGAAAATGTCTAAAATATTTAAAGAAAAGTTTTATATTAAATTATTAGCCAAAATATACAAGCCATCATCAAAACTTTTTGTTAGTGCAGCATTTTTACTTTCGCATATGCTACGTGTACCAATTAGAGTACTGAGATAAGAGAAAGTATTTAACCTTTAAAAATACCATCTCGAGATTTTGATGAATCAACACGTGTTAGACATCATTTAATGCAAAAAAAAGGAAAATTTTTTGAATTATTTTTTGAGGATTTTTGATCGCGATAACCCCAAAATACAACAACAAATATATAATCCATCAACAAAAATGTGTGTTACTAGTACAACATTTTTACTATCTCGTATACAAAGTGTACCAATTAAAAGTATCATAAATATAAAAATTGTCATTTCGAGATTTTGATGGATGAATTCTTATTAAACTTTTTTAAGAGTGAATCTACGATCGCAAATTTCAAGTTATCGTGTGAGAACATTATTACTTTTTCAGACATTATTTGTCTTAATTAATTTGTCATTAACCAGTTTAAACCGGTTTGAAACAATCACGAGACGTCTCTATCGGCCTCTCTCTCTCTCTTCTCTCAATGTTTATATATATATATAAAATGATAATTTTTTTAAACTTTTATTTTCAATTTTTCTAGCTGGCAAACAAAGTTTTGGAGCTCGACCGATTTTGAGATGAAATAACAGCTATGATGCCATAGTTTTATGTCAACCTTTTAAAAACGCATCTGCTGTCAAAGAAGCATGCATAATAATAATGCAATACTGGTAAAGGCAGGTCAACCTTTTAAAAACGCATCTATTTTCAAAGAAGCATACATAATAATAACGCAATACTGGTAAAAGCAGGTAAAAAATATATGCGATTCAAAGATAATGATGAAAATTACCATTTATGCTTTATTCATTGTCTAAGCGATTTCGAGCTTCAAAATCCCCTAACCAAACCAGCATCATGTTCACGTAATAAAAAAAAAGATAATTTTTAATTTTGTTGTTGATCACGCTAATATCTTCTCGAATGAAATCGTGACATTGACAAGAAAGTGGTAGTTTGCTACCATCCGGGTATGTAGCAGACATACTTAAATGGATGAGATAAATCGATAAAAGAAATAGCAAATCTATTTTTATGCCCATATCTCTTGGAAGAAAATTCCTACAGTATTTGAAGAAAAATTTCATATTAAAATATTAGTTGAAATATACAAACCGTCAACAAGCATTTTTGTTATTAGCACAGCAGTTTTACTTTTTCGTGTACATAAGGTGCCAATTAAAAGCATTATAAAAGTAAAGAATGTCACTTAGAAATTTTGAAGAATCATCACGCGTTAGATTTCACTAAATGTAAGAAAAAAAAGTTATACTTTCGATTCATTTTCCGACGGTTTTTGATCACGATAACCCCAAAATACAACAAGCGGCAATCAAATGTTCAAGCTATGAATAAAATGCTTTCTTATTATTAGTATAGCATTTTTACTTTCTTGTATATAGAGTGTGCAAATTAAAAATATTATAAACGTCAAAAATTTCACTTCAAAAATTTTCTGAATCAACGCATGTTAGTTATCCTTGAGTGCAAAAATAACATAATTTTTCCGAGTCATATTTTGTCGATTTTTGATCACAATAACTCCAAAATTCAAGTTGCAATCAAATATAAAAGCTATCAATAAAATTTTTCATATTAGTATAGAATTTTTAATTTCTCGTACACAAAATACACAAATCAAAAGTATTATAAGCGTCAAAAAGGTCAAATCGAGATTTTGATGAATCAACATATGTTAGACATCCATGACTGCGAAAAAAAAAGATAAGTTTTCGAATAACTTTTTGACGTTCTTAATCATAATAACCCCAAAATACAACAAGCAGCAATCAAATATACAAACCATCAACAAAAATTTTTGTTATTAGTACATCATTTTTACTTTCCCATATACAAATTGTACTAACTAAAAGTGTTATAAAAGTCAAAAACTTTCATCACAAGATTTTGATGAATCAACATGTGTTAAACCTCCTTGAGTGTAAAAAATAAGATAATTTTTTGAATCATTTTTTGACGTTTTTTGGTCACGATAACCCCAAAATACAACAGACGGCAAGCATGAATTTTTATATGAGGCCTTTTCATTATATTTGAAACCTTCTCCCAAGTTTGGGAAAAATCCCCGTTTTAGGAAATCTGTCTGTTCGTTCGCCTGTATCCATGTGAACATGGTAACTCAAAAGTTCAAATAACAAGAGAGATACAATTTGATTGTAATTTTAAAGTCCAGAATGAGGATCTGCATTAAGTTTTAGAAAAATCCAACGAATGGTTAATTGCATGTTTTAAAGATCGTCTATGTAAATATTAATGCAAAAATGGAACTCGTAGAAAAGAGAAATTTAGCATGCCGCCTTTATATTAAAAGTTTTAAATTTATGTCCGATTTGGAGTGAAAACCGTCAGCAGGCAGATAAAGTTCTGTCAATGTGTATGCAAACACAATAGAAAAAAAATTAACGTAATGAGCCTAAATAAATGAAATATAATTTTATTTCTATAGTTGCAGAATTTCTTTGAAATCTCAAAAAATTGGCAAATATTCAACAAAAATTCATCAACATCCACCATTTAGACTATTACTAGATCTATGTCTACACTAAAACACAAGACCACAATTAACTGGCTAAACGAATGATTTTTCTTTGTTACAATCTACACTTGTATCAGATCTTGAACAAAAATTAAACTGCCATAAGTCAAAAATATAATGAGCTAGAAAACCGAAATTTGTTTAACTTATAACCTTAACTCAGAAATTATAGATATGCCTCTAACTTTGGACCCAATCGTGCAAAAGAAAGAATTATTAAATACATGTGGAATTGACTTCATTATATTACGACCCGAAACATAAAACGTACGATATCTTTTCACCAGGAAGTTGAGGGAAGAATTCTCTAGTGTAATTTAAAAATTAAAGTATAGATACTATTTTAACTGCATAGATACTATTTTAACTGCATAATAGTATAGATACTATTTTAACTGCATAGATACTATTTTAACTGCATAGATACTATTTTAACTGCATAATAGTATAGATACTATTTTAACTGCATAGATACTATTTTAACTGCATAATAGTATAGATACTATTTTAACTGCACGTTTTTATTTAATTATTTAACTATTTTTATAACAAGTTAAGATCTAAATATTGTAAACCCTTAATCTATGCATGTATATTTATAAAATAAATAAGGAAACAAAAAAAAACAATCTTTCAGTTCTAACCAGGGATCAGATGTAGTTAATTTTTATTTCATACGAATACTTATGCTATCTAAATATATCGTCAATGGTCGCCGACTCCCCACCTGTTTTCCAGAAAAATCTCAAAAACACAAATTCACTGTACACTTTGTACGGGAAAAATTGCTACAGATTTTTGAAGCACTAACCACTGTACCATTTTCGCCAATTTTTATTTTATTTAGTTGCTCGTGACGTCTCGATATATCAACAGTAATCATCAGACTTTCACACAAAGACATACCAATTTTAAATAGAACTCTCTAAATTTCTATTTCATTGTATATTTTCTAGCGAAAAAAGTCATTACAAAGTTCGTCATCCTCGACTCCTATACAATTTTCACCAATTTTTATTTCACTTGAAAGTTTATGGCGTTTAAATGTGTCTTTAATGAATACCTGGTTCCTTCTACCTTTAATTTTAAAGAAATACCACAAAATATATATTTTGCAGTTTCCAGATACAACGACTAGAATGATTTCACCAATTAATTAAGCCACTTTGTGCACATAGTTTGTAAAAATATGATATAAATTATTACTTTCATTTAATATGGTTAAATATAGTTTATAAGAGTTGATTGGTATTAGGTGACTAGTTGGATATGACAGTAGACAAACATTTTATTAAAAAAATTTTTAATGGAAAATTTTTACAATGCATTTTTACACTTAGTTGAATTCTATTGAATATAATGAAGCATATTTATATGAAATATTTAAAAACTTTAATTTGTAATATTCTGATGATTGTTGTTTTCAAACTTAGTATATTATACATTTTATAATATATAAAATTGGATTCCAACGAAATTTACTAATTATAGTCTAACTTATAACTAATTTAATTATACAAATCAAGTTGCAACATAATACTAAAAATGTATGGAAGAAGCTAATTAATAATCTTATAATACTCAATAATAATAATGATATATTAAATATCTAAATAATCTACTTTAACCCTTAGAAGTCTGGTTTTCCAAAGTAAGTTTTAAAAAATATCCATGTGTTCATTGCAGTAGCCGAGTAAAAGAAAAGGATAAAGGAAAAAATAATTTTAAAAATCACAATACATATTTTAAATATTTATTTCGAAAAAAAGCAGGTATCAGTTCTTCAAGGGCAATAGGCCCTTGCTAAAAATAATATTATAACAAAAATAAGATACTCACCTGCCTCAAAAGGACTTTTATTTTTCAGAAAAATGAAATATTTCAAAGATTTATTCTACTAATTTTTCTACAAATATGTTACTTTTTTAAAACGGCGGGAAAACAAAATGTCATGTTATTTGAACAATTGTGAAAACTGACGTTTATTTTTTAAACTTTTGTTCAAAAGAACATTATGCAATGGTAACTTATATACAGTCAAATATTAAAAACAAATCAATCGCAAGTGTACAGTTTGATTTAAAAGTCTGGTATCAAATTTGAATCTAGGCATTTAAAGGTTAGTAATTAATAGAAATCTAGTTTCTTAAAATATCAATATAATATTATAAAACAGCAATAAACTAAGGCATTTTTTTCAAATGAAATCTGCCATTTAAAAAATACTTACCCAGATCTACTAAGCTGATGATACGAAATTTTTAAAAAGCATGATTAAACTAAATATGTTAAAGATATCTCAATTACAAAAACAAGTGTTTGTCAAGATATCAGCTCAGAAATATCATAGATGAGTACAAAATAAATTGATAATCTCTTCCTCTGATAATGAATTTAAAACGTTACGTTACATTGATAAAAGTTCTAACTATCATTTCAAGTATTAAAGTTCAAAACACAGTTTAATAAAAATTAGATAATTATTCTGCTTATAATAGTAAACAGAGTTAACTATTAATAAGCAGTTATAATGTATAAGAAAAAAAATAACGGTTTTTGTAAATGAATGTTCTCTGAACAAATATTTATTCAAAAGATTTTTTCTTCTTCTTGCATTTAGAATATTTTCTGTGAAGCTATAAGATATTTTAACTTAAATATGACATTTCTGAAATTGCATTTCATTGATGTATAGAAATTTAAATTTGTTAAATTTTAGAAAGGCAATTCTTTTTGTAAATATTTTTGTAAAATTTCAACATTGTGTTAGTATATTTATAATAAATTTAAGTTAAGACATTTTATTTTCCGTATTGCAGAAGATCTCACTAATGCCAATTTATCTGATTGGAAACTCCTTATTTAGAAACTTTTCACTCATGTGCTGTAGTATCACAATCATTCAAAACCACATGTACATAACTATTGCCAGTATATCGTCGTATAATATCAAAAATATCCACCTTTATTAGAATCTACGAAGACAATTTTTAAAATTGCATTTGTTAAATTATAGAAAAAAAACATTTTTTTTTTTTGTGAATTTTTTGCAAAATTTCAACATTGTGTCAGTATACTTGTAATTAATTCAGCTGAAGGCATTTTATTGTCCGCATTGTAGAAGGTCTCTCCAATGGCAATTTATTTGATCGGAAACTCCTTATTTAGAAAATTACGCTAATATATGGTAAACTGAAGCCTTAATCATTTGAAACCAAACGTACAGAACTATTGTCAGTGTATCTCCTCTTATAATATCAGAATTATCCACATTCATTAGTTCTTACTAATAAGATATCTGTCATCCGTTCAAGAATCGCCATCCTCCTTATTGTACATGAATTTTATAAAGATAATCGAGACAAATTAAATCTCAATTTTGGAACCAGACGATTCTAAATTCGACTACTTATAATACTTGTCTATGCTTATATAAAGCTCAACGTGTGTGTGTGTGTGTGTGTGTGTGTGTGTGTGTGTTGGCGCCCTTCAGGCCAGGCCATTTGACCTACAGCTACCAAATTTGGCACATGTATACCTTAGAGGTCGGGAATGTGCACCTGGGGTCCCTTTTTTGAATTTTTAATTAGAATTTTAATTATTAATTAAAAACTGATTCTCCTGCCAAAAAATCTTTTCATTTTCCCCACCGCCAAATGAATAAGGCTTCAGTTTTTTTTTCCACACTGATGAGGCTAGGGTTAACATTTTTCGGTCGATTATTTCAAACGATTCTGTTGATTTTCTTAATGTTTGATGCATTTAAAATTAAACATTATTAATTAATCGATCTTTCATATTAATTCTGAAGTACTTTTGAATTAAAATAAAACAAAATAAAGGAAATTAAAAATTTATAATCTGCATAGCGTTACCCCAACTGAAGTAGAAAAATTCACGCATTTGCGTTACCGTAACTGGCTTTGAAAATTCACGCATGCGCATTGTGTTCTGATTGTTGACAACGGATTCAACGGATTCGGAATTGATTTAAATTATTTTTAGGTTAGTTGTGTGCTTTTGTAATTAAATTGTATTTATGTTAGTTATATATTTTTTGTATATGCTTATAGTTTTAAGTACATCGTTTTTTAAGTAGTTTATTTTAACTTGTTTTTGACCGTTTATTTTAAACGATTCTATTTATTTTCTTAGTGTTTGATGCATTTAAAATTAAACATTGTTGATTAATCGATCTGCTTATGATGAATCTGAGAAAGATTTGTTGACAAATTCTTGAGATATTACATAAATTAATATATATATTTTTAATGCCCATAAAGTTTAAACGCTCAGTGACTCTGTTTTCAGTAATCATATTATAAAAAAATGCTTTGTTTCAGTAAAAAATATTATTATATTAATCGCAGATTAATCCTTTCCACTTTTATTTAAAGCATAAATTCTACGGGAGCTAACAGAAAATTAGAGAGATACATATTACGTTATGACTGAAGGCCTTTATAACATTATTGAATTATATGACTATCAAAATTTGAAGTTTTAAAATATTTTGACGAAGAAGTTATTAAAGTAGGAATTGCATAAAATATTTAATTATTACAATTTTAACGAACATTAAGATTGGCGAACCGGCTGGTCGCCAAAGGCGGCTAGTAATAAATAATGTCCACGGCACTTTATTTTCAGCATTGTAGAAGAATTGTCTAATGCCAATCCATCTGATTGGAAACTCTTTATTAACAAATCTTCACAAATGCGCTGTGGTAAATTATAGCCTTAATAATTTGAAACCAAACGTACAGAACTATTACCAGTGTATCTCCTAATATAATATAAAAATCATCCGCATTCATTAGTGCCTACTAATAAAATATCTGTCATCCGTTCAAGAACCACCCCCCTTATTGTACATGAATCACCTATGCATCTCCTCATATAATATCAAAATCATCCGCATTCATTAGTGCCTACTAATAAAATATCTGTCATCCGTTCAAGAACCACCACCCTTATTGTACATGAATCACCTATGCATCTCCTCATATAATATCAAAATCATCCGCATTCATTAGTGCCTACTAATAAAATATCTGTCATCCGTTCAAGAACCACCCCCCTTATTGTACATGAATCACCTATGCATCTCCTCATATAATATCAAAATCATCCGCATTCATTAGTGCCTACTAATAAAATATCTGGCATCCGTTCAAGAACCACCCCCCTTATTGTACATGAATTTTATAAAGAGAATAGTGACCAATCTGATGGATCTGGTTAAATAAGAAGTCGAAATATATGTAATTAACTTTGTGGGAAATTTCTGACTTAAAAAATTGCAAATTTTTCCCTTATGGGAATTAAGATAAGAACTAAATATGATCCTACGGATTTAAGAGAATTCATCTGATCATTTCAGTGATATCTCTTTTGATTTTCATTTATGAAAGAAAGAGCTTAGAATACTATCTTAAAAAGATTAATCAAAGGATGATAGTGATGAACATAAGTGTTATTTGGATGTTGCGACGATCCATTTTAGAAAACTGTGCTTCGTTAAACTTATCATTAAATTCAAATGATGACTATAAAAATGAAAAATCTATAATCTATATATGTCTGCTTTCTCGGCCAGAAAGTTTAGAGTAAAGGATTTATTTGAAAACATGTCTGAAATATTTAATTATGTGGACAAATTCTTTTTATATAAATTGTATAAAATATAGCCACTAAATATAATCCTAAACCACTTTGATTATTCGATATGTAGTGTTTTTTTATAACATTTATATGTTTGTAACATTTAATTCTTAGTGTGTATTTTAAAGATTTTTAGGTCTGAACGTTTGAATTCAGCATTTTAGTCGAATTTAGGATTATTTTAGCATTGATTTATTGTTTTAGTATTCATTATATTCAGCTTTTTGGATTATTTTAGCATTGATTTATTGTTTTAGCATTCATTATATTCAGCTTTTAGGATTATTTTAGTATTGATTTATTGTTTTAGCATTCATTATATTCAGCTTTTAGGATTATTTTAGCATTGATTTATTGTTCAGCTTTCTGAATTCATTATATTCATTCATTATATTCAGCTTTCTGAAATATTTTTAAGATAGCTTATATTCAACCTTTGAGTCCATAATTAAATTTTAAGGTTTTCTTAGGTAAAATACGTTTAACGTTTAAATGTCTGTCTTGTCATTTTAAATCTTTATAATGTTTTTTTTTAAATTTTTGTTACTTATAATTTTTAATAACTTATAATTTTTTATGTCTTTTTAATGTTTTCTGATTAAGGCTTATTATATTTATATTTATACTGACTTATTAAATATTTTATATGTTTTATAATAATATTGCCATTAATTTTCATTTATAAATTTTATTATTCGAGTTTTTGTTTTTCATTTTTAATGTAGTCTGTAACTGGAGTAAAGTGCGCAATATCTTTTATAAATACATATAGGAAGATTTTAGAAGTTTTAGGAACTATTCAAGAAACATGTATTGTAGATGCCGGAAATAATTTGATAGATTGAAGGGTAAATTCTTTTAAAAATGATTCAAATTAAAATTTTAAAAACTGTAAAATTAAAATTAAATTCCCTAACAGATTCTTTTTATAAATATTTACAATTATCTAAATACATTTTTTCAATAAGAACTATATATCAATACTTTTTATCAAAATTTTATAAACAGTATTGAAAATTATCTGAACAGAAAAAATTATCTTACCAGATCAGAAAAGTCTTGATATGAATTTAAGTTTCTTTCAGTGTTATATTTATTTGTGAATGATTCTTCGTTTTTGCAAGGAATTCTGTTTACATCAAAATTAAGTCTGAAAATTATTAGACCATTCAAGTATGTTTATAGCTGAACCAGTCTTCAAATTTTTTAAATCTAATATTTTTTTGAAGAGGGTCTTGAAAGAATTTAATTACGATATTACAGTGGCTTTTGGAGCGATATTGCCATGAGAATCCATTGGAGATGAAACAGTCAGCAATTTTTAAAATAAACAGACAGTTATGCACCATTAATTTTTTGCAGCAAATCTTTACACCAGTGTCAATATTTCAGCATTTATTTTAGAAAAAAAGACCCATTAAAGGTTTGTTATGCCTCTTTCAATGATCTTAAATTTTAATTTTTGAATCTTCTTTATTTTGAGGCCACTGATTTATTGAACAATAGCCACCTTTGGCGACAAACCGATTCGCCAATCTTAATGCTAGTTAAAATTTTAATAATTAAATATTTTATGTAATTCTTACTTTAATAGCTTCTTTATTAAAATATTTTAAAACTTCAAATTTCAATTCACTCATAATATTATAAAGGCCTTCAGTCATAACGTAATCTGTTTCTCTCTAATTTTCTCTTAGCTCCCGTAGAATTTATGCTTTAAATTAAAGTGGAAAGGATTAATCTGCGATTAATATAATAATATTTTTTATTGAAACAAAGCATTTTTTTTTTTGTAATATGATTACTGAAAACAGACCTTATTTAACCTTAACATTAGCATTTAAACCTTATGGGCACTAAAGAATATCTTTCTAAATTTATATAATATCTCAAGAATTTGTCAATAAAATTTTTTCGGATTCATCATGAGCAGGTCGATTCATTAACAATGTTTCATTTTAAATGCAATAAACACTAAGAAAATAAACAGAATCGTTTAAAATAATCGATCGAAAACAGGTGAAAAAAAAATTACTTAAAAAACGATGAACTTAAACTAACATAAATAAAATTTGACTACAAAAGCATACAACTAACCTAAAAATAATTGAAATCAAGTTCGCTTCCGTTGAAAATAGTTGTCAACAACCAGAACACAATGTGCATGCGTGAATTTTCAACGCCAGTTATGGTGACGCAAGTGCGTGAATTTTTCTACGCCAGTTGGGGTAAAGCTATGCAGATTAGACATTTTTAATTTCCTTTATTCTGTTTTATTTTAATTCAAAAGTACTTCAGAATGAATCTGAAAGATTGATTCATTAACGATATTTAATTTTAAATGCATTAAACATTAAGAAAATAAACAGAATCGTTTGAAATAATCGGTCGAAAAATGTTAAGCTTAAGTCTCATTAGAGTGGGGAAAAAATGCTGAAGCCTTACTCATTTGGCGGTGGGGAAATGAAGATTTTTTTTGCTGAGAAAGTTAGTTTTTAATTAATAATTAAAATTTCAAAAAAGGGACCCCAGGTGCACATTCCCGACCTCCAAGGTATGCATGCGCCAAATTTGATAGCTGTAGCTAAAATGATCTGTCCTGTAGAGCGACAACACATAAACACATACACACACACGCACACACATTGAGCTTTACTATAAGTATAGATGTTCTGAAATATTTCTTTTATTTGCATATATATTATCACAGGCACCCCTCTTTTGGACTAGATTTTCACTTGAAATGATGATTATTTTATCTAGTAAGCTATCTTTACAAAAAACATAAATATTTCAAATTCACAAATTATTTTCTCAATGAAATAAAAAATATCAGTTTAATGAAAATTAAGCATAAAAAGCATAATTATAAACCATTAACACATTTTTTTTGATAAAACTGAAAAATTTCAGTTTAATGAAATTTTAATTTTGAGCAACAATAATTTGCTTATTTCTCATGATGGCTTTAGAATATAAACATTTTCAAATATATTAACTTTTTTTAGCTATATATTAACATATTTTGTAAGATAATAAAGAAAGCCGGCTTTGTACTTTAACTGCATATCTTTCGTGAAATGTGATAGATATTTTCTATTGCAAATATATAATCATATTTCTATAACATCCCCTTCTTTTCACATAAAATTGGGGATCTTCAGCAATGCCCAGAATGATACTAGTGTTCAGATTTTTATTTTCAGAGTCTCACACATGAGAGTATAATATATAGTATAACAAAGAACATAAAACTTGTGTAATAACTGCATGTCATTGGAGATAAATGGTTAAAAAAAATTGCAACTTTGAAATGAATATAGCGTTTTTATAGAATTTAGCTTGCAAATTTTAGCGATATTTTTTGGGAATTTAATGATTTTTTTTTTTGCGAATTTTAGCGATATTTTTTGGGAATTTTAGTGATTTTTTTTGCGAATGTTAGCGATATTATTAGCGACATATAGTTCATGCACAAGCATCAAAAAATGGAATATGTATTTGGGAAGACTTTATTCAAGACGGATTGGAACCAAAATCTGACATAGAACAATTGTAGTCACAACATTTCATTCATTATGATTCCTTGGTTCCGTGCTTTTTAAGTTATCGTGTTTGCATACATCAGATTAAACAGACGGACGATCAGCCAACCCTTTAGCCAATTAAATTTAGCAAATTAACAACCCTTTAGCAAATTATAATAAATTCGACAATTTAGATGCTAAAATTTTGAAGAAATTTTATTTGACTAAATTGATATTTTGCGTTTATGTGCACGCAAAGGTGCTGCATGAAAATCAATCAACACTCTGGTGAATTTGGTTCCAAAAATTGTTCAGGATCTTTAATACAAACGATGATTCTGTGTACTTTATTTAATCTATCCAGCTATTTACGTTTTGTAGGTATCGGACAGACAGACGTTTTCAAAATTTGAAGAAAATCTGCGTATTTGGTATAAATATGACACATTTCATCCATATAGCTGAAAGGAATTTTGCCTTATCCTGTTTACGGACAGACAGATATAATTCCAAACATGTGTTTTTTGAACTAGAAGGAGTCTGAAAGGTAAAGATTCATTAAAATTTCGATTTCGAATTTTTTTCACAATTACTATTTTTTTTTTTTTGTACTGTTCGTACACGAGAAAATAAAAAAAAAAATGAATAAAGGAATCTACATCACCAAGCAAATATTTTTTGATTTATTAGAAAATAATAAAATTCGCATTCAGTAGGAATAGTGATCACTGCCCTCTGTTTTGGATGAAGTCCTTTAAGTCCATACCTTCTCTGCCCCGAGGACCTTCGCATCTTCCGAGAATATAAGCATCAGTTTTAGCTCTGAACATCCACTCAGTTGTGGAATCACATTCAAGAGGGTTGCCTATTGTAAAAGAAAACATGCTTGAATTAATTAAGATAAGAAATTCAATAAATATTTGCTTATATTTGCTTGAATTAGAATTCAAATGTTCTTATTTTAATTATTCCTTTCAAATTTGTTAAACTACATGATTTCGTTTAGATTCTTAAAATATTTTACAAAGCTATTAGTAAGGAAAAAAGAATTAAAAAATTAGCCTTATATAATTAATAAGAAACATTAGGAGATTTGAAACTAAATATACTATTATAATTGTAGAAAATTATACTACAGAAAATCTCGAATGAAAATTGATCAAATTCAATCATATCAAAGTTAACGACATTTTCAAGAAAAAACATGAAAAATTTCCATTTCCAATATATAATTTTTAGGACAATTCTGCAATTACTTAACAACGTTTATGAATTGCATAAATTATCAAAAACTTAAAATACATTGATTTCAATGGTTCTTGTTTATTATGATTCCGTTCATTGTATTTTGGCAGGCGATTACATTTTCTTAAGACCTAACGTAATTTTCTATGAAAGTATTAAATCTATATAATTAAACCTATTTTTGTGTGGTAGCTCTGAACCATATAAAAGAAACAGCATAAAAGAATATTCATAAACTTCATGTATAGCTATAACAAATAATTATTTACACATTTTAAGAAAAAAAATTAAGTAGAGAGAGACCAAATAAAATTCCTCTCTCTAGAAAACAAGTCAAAGATTTACGAAATAGTAAGAAAATGCTTTTCAAACAAAACAATTAATTGAATCAAACATGAAAACATTTTTTAGAACAATTAATTTATCATTTTAAACATGGAGAAATTTTCCAAATGCACATAATTCAATACTGCTTGCCATAGTTCAAGATGCGCATCTTCATATGATGATCTGGTTCAAAATCGATTTCATCACTTGAAGATATTAGAGATAACTTATTGATAGAATGCATTATTTATTTTACTTTGAAAAATATCGATATTAGCTGAAGCAATATGTACATATTTTGTATAACTTCTACTTTTATCATTGTACATATGTACACTGACAGGAAACATTACAAAGGTTTTATACTACAAATATCGTTAACATTCATCTATCTCTAAAAATCGCATAGAAAAGGACCACACAAAAATAATTTTGACTATGTTTATAAACCAGAAAACATTTGGCAGATAATACTATAACTCAAGGTGTTTTTGGATTATAGTGCTCATAAATCGGCTGAGAAACATGCAAGACAGAATTACAGAATTCTGTTTTTCGGATTCAAAGAAATTTGAAAGGTATTTGTCCAAATTTAGAATTCAAATTTTTTTGATGATCAAAGTATTTTATCTTTGAATACTTCTATTAACATTAACTATTTGGACTAAATCTACAACAATTTGGAAAAAGCGTTATCATAAAAGAGGAAATTCTGAATCTCAGTGAGGAAAAAAATAATATTCTTTGTACCAAAATTTAATGATAAATTTTCAAAGTGTTAATTTCCAAGATAAAAGTCAAAACTATTATCAATTTGTTAATTAATTTCATTGTTTTGTTTGTTTGCTATTTCAATTCTTTCGAAATTTTGATAACTAACACGGCTTTTTTTTTTCTTTCTAATATGCATTTTATAGTTTAGAACAAATGGATTGTAAAACTAATTCAATGTCACAAATTCTTTCAAAATTCTCAATATTCCTCCATTTACTAAACTAAATTTTTTAAATGTCTTCCTAAAAAGCAGTTTAATTTTAAAGATATTTGCATTACATTCCTCTTTTAAATGCCTGCGAAGCCTTCTGTTTGTTCTCACACTGGGAGATTTTAATAATAGTTTTGAGCAACAATTTGTTGTTGTTTCTTATGGCACTTGTCATGGACAAGCCCGCTGTTACGAAGACAGCGATTTAAGCTGGTGCGGGGGGCGTCTCATATTTTTATAGTAGAGCCGACTAGGGCCAAGAACACGACTTTGCTACTCACACATCACTCATTCGCTTGCACAACTCCTTTTTACAAGAGGGCACATTCACAGACAGAATAACGGAATAACAATCATGCCCAAACCGGGACTCGAACCCGGGACACCCAGATCACGAGGAAGACGCGCTACCCCTATGCCAGGGCGCCGGCGCACCAATTCTTATTATCCACTACTGGACGTTGCATATGATAATCAAACCCAGTTATACGATGTACTGTAACTGTTCAGAAATAAATAAATTCTAATTCATTTTGATCAAAAGTGTTAAGAAAAATCCAAAGCGTTTTACATATGTATTATGGTCACTTCGATAATTCTTTACTTGAATTATTCAGAATATTCACCTCTAACATCGAAAACTCCAAGCTGTCCCCAAATTGGTTTGAAGGCCTGCTCTTGCAAGTGTGTTATTCGATTTGTCCTAAGAGAGAGTTCCTTTAAGGCCGCCATACCGGTAAATAGGTCATCTGGTACACTTGTAAAGTCGTTGTTGCTAAAAGAGAAAAGAGTAGGTTACGATTCGGAAAAATTGTACTATTTGATCCAAATGGAAAAGCAGCAGATCAAAGAATTGTCAATACATTACTGTAATCAATCAACAGGTATTGTAGAGTCAGTGGTGCTTGCTTTAAATGTTCAAGTCGTAAATTCAATTTGTAACTAAAGTAGAAGTTTAAAGATGTCAGAGGTCATATCATGTTATTATATATTTTCTTGGCGTTTCATACCATTGGAATTTTGTTCATGGTGTAACCTCATGGATGAGAGGATATGGTTATTTTATTTAGACAGACAAACTATGTATAAAAATTGTAATAGTATTAAGTCTTTTACAACAATGACAGATGATTAAGACTTGGATATTCTAAGGGAAATGCCCATGTACTGTGAATGTTTTACAACCAGGAAGTAAAATAAATTGCACCTCCTTGTCTTAAAAGTATCTGTCAAGGCATTCTTACTGTGCCATAATATATGAGGTTGAAAATTCATATACTCACTTGATATTTCAATATTTTCAGAAATTTGTCTTCATAGCATAACCTAATGAACGAGGCAGCATGCTTATTTTATTTAGATGGGCAAGTCATGTATTAAAAGCGTTATGGTAATGACAATCCTTCACAAGAATATCAATTGTGTTTTTGCAAAGAATAAGAAAAAAAAAATAATTAAAATTTATCACCCTGAAGGGCAGGATCATATAATTTTAATTGTTTTAGTTAAAAGTTTAATTAGTTTGCGTTTTAGTTAAAGAAGTAAGCTAAATGATACATCTTTGTTGTGCGATTCTGTAAGGGAACTAAAATTTTCTCGACAATAAAAATCGTTAAAATTTGATTTATAAATGAAAAGCATTTTCTACTTGGAAATAGTATATATGATAAATATTTTAGTATATATGTTACAGCTAAAGTGCAAATCAATTAATCTGCAGAATATCTAGGTAATCTGCCCAAACAGCTTTTGTTAATTAAGCTTTAACGTTAATATGTCCAAGGTGATCAAAATTAAAGCAAACTCCTCTACTCTGAGCTCTCTATATAGCGAACTACTCAGTGTAGAGGCTAAAGTATATATATATGTAACATTATTTTGGTTGAAGCAGAGTGCATGTTTGAAGACATAAACGAGACGTTGTATTTTTAATTTCGTTTTATTCTCTCTTTAATATCCATCTCGGGAAAGCAATTTATTTACAAGCAGACGTAGAGCGTCACAAAAGCAGAAGTAAAGAAGACAACGAAACAAATTATCACTAGTCTTATATAACATAGGATTTCCGGCCACGTGCAGATGGAATACATGTTTTGACCTCTGACAAAGGCAACGAAAGTATCACTTTCATTTGATACTTAGTTCTAACCGTGCATTATTTTTACAAAGGGAAAT
Organism: Argiope bruennichi; assembly: GCF_947563725.1. Classification (NCBI taxonomy): domain Eukaryota; kingdom Metazoa; phylum Arthropoda; class Arachnida; order Araneae; family Araneidae; genus Argiope; species Argiope bruennichi. Next base: position 98,904,745 of record NC_079158.1, read on the forward strand.
ATTAAACCGAAAGTGGAATTGGATCACGAAATAAGAGAATATTTCAGAATGAAGTTACGATGGGCTAAATTAAGATAAAATCTTGGAAATTAATGAAATTGAAATTAGAATTAAAATATCATTGCATATATGTATAATTTTCTCTACTGCCTCGCTTTTTCGTGTTCATTCCCATTTTCTTCTCTGTGCTTCTTCAAGCGATAACTTCTTACGACCCTTCCCTTTATTGGCAGGCGGGAGAGTCGTGTACACGGCGGACATTCGCTCCAAGTTGTAAACATTTTGTTGACGATAAGTCTCCAAATGCGGCACCCTTCTAAATCATTTTCTAATAACCTTAAAAACTAAAAATTGATTCATCAAAAGCGATAAATCGCCGCTTTTCTGTTTGTGTATTTTGAGGTTTCAAAAACCCCTAATCTAAACAACACCATGTTCTCACATGATAATAACAGCTTTTGAAGTACTTAATTTTTAATGCAATACAGTTGCTTCGTAAAGCTTTGAAACCAGGACATTCTTTTTATCTCGCCTTTTAATTTCAGTTCAAAACTTACTCAAATTCCAGTTCTTCTAGACGAATGGCATATTTTGGTAGCATACTTCTTTTGATAGCGCCAAATCTGTTTCCATGTAATCCCAAAAATTCTAGATTGTTGAGGTTTTCAAAGGCCCGGTCGCCAAGTTTCACGATTCCGTTATTGGACAAGGTCAGATGAGTCAAAGAAGGTGGAGCCACACTAAACCAGTTATCATGTATTTCCTCAATGGCATTGAAGGACAAGTCCAGCTCCCTCAGACGCCTAAAATGGTTGACAATGATTTCATTTGGCCCGTTCTCTTCCGATAAACTGGCAGTTATAACTAATACCTGAAATAGAGTAAAGAAAGAAGGCATCCAGTTTTAAGAGGGAAATAAAATTACTGCAGATAGAGATTGGATAAGGATAGGGAACATGGTTTTAAATACTTATGATATCCGATCTAAAAAATTCTTTTTTTAATAAATAGGTTCAAAATTTCATCAATTTGAAATTCATAGATTATAGATTTTTTTTAGAAATAAAAGATATATATATATATATGCGTGTGTGGTATGTGTGTGCGTGATAATTTAAATTTTTCTGCTATCTTAAAATAGTTATTTCTTAATCGCTTGAATCAAAACTTCATTTTAACTTTTCAGTTGTGGGGTTTTTGTTTCCCAACCCAAAATATATAGGTGCGAAAATATATTTTGCAATGAGGCATCTAATTATTTTAACGAAACTAAAAATCATTTTCATTCCTGCAACAAATATTTTATTTTGGATTTTTCTATCATTTTTGAAAATTAAGGTTTAAAGATAAGGATTGTTTTCCCATATTTAATATTATATAAATCTTTGTATGAATTTATGTAGGTTGGCATCAGTTCTGACAAATTTTTTTAGAAAGACAGAAACTTAGAGGCTTCAGTTCTTTATCTTACACAAAATGATGTGCCTTGATTTGTTACTTAATTATTAATTAACCTAATTAATTAATTATTCAAATTAAATTGATCTAATAAGATAAATGAATCCCTTTTCTTATTCTAATATTATTTTAACATGACTAGAAAAAAATGGCCCTTTAAAGGGTTAAACCATCTTTTTAATAAAATATCTGAATATTTTAAAATTGTATGACTATTACAGTTAATTTTTAACTTTAAATTTAAGCAATGATAAATAATTTTAAAATTTTCGTTTTTATGAAAAATGTATTGTTTTGGTTTTTGATTCGGTTTTCTTTCCTGTTTAGTAATTCTATGTATAAAAAATATCACCGCTCCTTTAATTTGAAGTTGTGATTTTTTTTTATTATTAAGGTATGCTTTTTTTACCAGACATTTTTTATTGATAAAACTTTTACGTCATTACACAAATCATAAAATATATTTTGCAATATGTATAAAATATCCATGCCCTTTCTACACTCTTACTTGATATAAACAGCTATTGCTATTTAACAGACATTATTTTGCTAATCCGAGTTTAATTACATGTAACTTAATGTTTTAATTTCAGTTATAATAATAAGGAGGTTCTAGCATAAGGAACATAACTGGGTTAGACTTTTGATATAGTTTAAGTTACACATTTATCTATATTTGAACCTAGAAAATACTTCGTTGCTATTTCACATTAAGATCTCTATTTTGTAACCGGACAGTTGAAGCTTCTCTAAAGATCCATTTCTCATATTCATCTGTCTCCTATTAAACTACAGCTGCTGTACAACTGTACTATCAAGCTTCTCTAATGATCCATTTCTCATATTTATCTATTACCTATTAAACTACAAATGTTGTACAACTGTATTATCCTCTGTACTAGCAGGGCCGCGGTGGCCTGGTGGTAAGGTCTCGGCTTCGGAACCGGAGGGTTTCAGATTCGTGACCCGATTCCACCGAAGAACCTTCGTGTAAGGGGGTCTGTTGCACGTTAAATCCGTCATGACCAAACGTCCTCCCGCTGGTGTGGTGTGGTGTGGTGTGGAGAGGGGGCACCAGCTCAGGTGTCGTCCTCGTCATCTGACCGCGGTTCAAAATTGTGAGGCCGGTCCCAAAATAGCCCTAGTGTTGCTTCAAACGGGATGTTAATATAACCAAACCAATCCGTACTAGTAATCAATAATTGATGTTTTATTTAAATGGTTTGAGAAATAGTTTTTTCGTCAATTTTGTAGGAGATTTGGAGAGAAAGGGTACTAGGCCAAGTATACTTCCCATCATATGATAACAAACAAAATTATGAAGTCTGTCACAAAATAGCAATCGATTTTTCTCAAAGCGGGACATTAATATAACTGAATTAAGCAGTCCATGGAAAAAATATGCCATTTAGTTCCATTCTGTATTTTCCACATTGTTGTTCGAGACTTGTTCATTCCATCAGAAATCGTATGATCTCTCTTGTAACCAAAATTATTGTCAGGAAATCTGTACCTACATGGTCTTATCATGGCAGAATCTTTTTCTGCATCAATCGAGAGATAAATCCCTCAAAAGAAGGATAGAATTCGGAATTTTGTATATTAATATACTCCTCGTACTTTTATTAGCATTGAGAAAGAGCAAACTATAGGTTCAGTATAAGTATTTCAAAGCGCTTTACTTTACATTAACATAAAGTCTAAAATTCAATAAAAAACAAACTAATAATTTTAATTGTTATCTATCTTACTTCTAATTTATCTTCCAAACCCTGCAAATCCAATCTTCCTTGTGATTTAAGAGTATCCAGCTCGCAATGAGAGATGTCCAGTTTAACCACATTCCATCCATTGAAAATATCCGCTGGCAGGGTACCAAGGATCATATCGTCAAGCTGGACTTCAAGCCTGCTGTTCTTATCCATGAGGCGTAGGGCATCCCTCAATTCCTGAATGGAAGAACCGCTGCAGGAGATTTCGACATCCACATCATCTTCTACGAAGTCTTCTTCACATTGACAAGTGGACGGTAACCTGTCAGGGTCTGGGCATTTGTCTGAAAGAGCTGGTAGGATCAAACCCAGGAACAGCAGAAGGACAGTACAGGTTTTTGTGGTCATTGTGGCAGAAATAAAATACCTGGAAAGAATGGATGAATCGTTTTTGCATTTTTATTATTCCATCGTCCAATGATCATAATTTTTTTTTTCAAATCAAACGCATTTTTTTATTTTTTTTATTTTGGAATATATCCCCCCGGAGGGCACCATGAAATGAGGATGAGATGCTTCCGGCGTGGTGGTTGGATCTCACCACCCTGGAGGTACACTAATAAGCGGGGGATCTAACTCCTCCCATCGATGATGGGACGTACTTCCTTCGGGGAGGGTTGTACAGTGGCCGGTGACTGCCCTTAGGACTCAACCACATGTTGCTGTTGCGGTCATTCAGTTTTTATGGTTTAAATCCGTGTGCCTTCGTGGCGTGTCGTAGAGTTAGATGACTGACTTTATTTAAGATTATGTGTTGCTTTGTTAAATAAAAGTTGCCAAAATGACGTTGATGAGTAATAAGAGATAAAAAGTCAGATTAGTCCTTTTATTAAGATTAATGCGAAAATAATGTATTTAGAATGCTTTTCCTGTACTCTGTATCATATTTACCGAATTGAAAATTATTGGATATGTTACCGTCAAAGTATAAAACGCCGACATTCTATAGAATGCCTAGGCATTGTATACAATGTCGGATGTTTTTAGGAAAAGTATGAATTATGAGAACTGTTACATACTTTCGCTAGGCATTGTATATAATACCTATGCATTCATAAGAATGACAAATGCTACTTAGGCTAAGTATGAAAAAAGGTCCTGATAAGGTTATTATGTACATAGCGTGTAATCCTCAAAAATAGAAATATTATTCTGAAAAAAAAATGATGAGAGTGCCATTAAAAAATTTATTCAAAATATATAAAGAAAAATGAAAATTTTACGAGACAAAATTTTTACCTTTCTTATTAAGGGAAACAAAATTTTCATATAAAAAATAAGGATTTTAAATTAACCTACTTGTTGCAACATGGTAAGTTTGAATAACATTTTGAATTACATTTCATTACATTTTTCAAGCAAAGGCATTTCATATTTTGACACTTAGTTTTTTTTTAGTTTTAACGAATCCTTGGCCTCTTCCACTGGACTGAGCAACTGCAAATATCCGTTGGAATTTCGTTGTCAGGAATATCTTCAATTCTAAGAAGTTCTTAGGGCATAAAATGAATTGTAATCTCGCATATATTTGTATAAAAATTCTTTCAGAAGTTTCAAATCTGTAGAAACTATTCCCTGTCATACTCATTACAACTACCAATATATTGGGCAAATCACCTCACTCCTTGTCAATGTCAGAAATAGGAACTCTCACAGTTTTCAAAGAAGCAGAGGGGGCATTTTTTTTCCCTTATTCATTTTCGAACCTCAGATGTATTTCATACTTTGTGATTTCTCATTTGGCATTCTATAAAATGTCTAGGTAATATCTGATATGAATCGTTTCATACATTGACCGTTAATTTTAGGCATTATATACAATGTCTAAGAATTCTGTACAAAGCCGGATTTCAGAGTTTGCTGGTAATATTAAGCTGTATTGCTTGCATATACTTTGCAGGTAACATATATATCGAAACTTTAATAATAAGGAAAAGACTGTAAGGGCAAGATACGATTGTTGGCAATATATATATATATATATATAGTTATATCCATTTTCTTTGAGATCTATATGAGATTTTAATTTTTATTCAAGTTCATAGTTTCTCTTTCTCTCTCTATCTATGTTTTTGTTTCAGAGATTGTTAAGACAGACCTATTAAATATTAAGCGAAATTTAACACAAGAGTGCTTTGGAGAGTAAGAATGTGCACCACGGAGAGATTTTTTGAAACTTTTAATTAGAAATTCAATTAAATAACAATTAAATGAAAATTTGAATCACCACGGAGTAAATTTTTGAATATTTTAATTAGAATTTTTAATAATTAAGAATTAAATGAGAATTTGATGTTCTTTCACCCAAACTACTAAAAATAAAATAAAACAAAAATAACTTTTACAATATCATAAATTATTCTTCTATTTATATCAAATTTCCGATATAGTTTCTTTTATTTATTTTTAATTAATTACAACATTGATAAGTTAAACTGAACGTTTAATACGTTTCATAAATAATAGTTACAATTATTATGGAATTTAAGAATTAACATTTCTCAACCTTTGTGAAATCAATTTTTTAATTAAATTAATAAAATAATTAATAGTTAAGAGTTTTAAAATATTCATTATATGCTATCGTCATAAAAAAATCAGAATTTTATTACATAAGAAATGGAATAAAAAAAAAATGGTTTACAAAATTTCTATCTTGTAAACATAAAAAAATATATATATAAATCAAATAAAAGTATTTAATTACAAAACTTCTGAATAAGTAGAATCTTATCTCAAATGATAACGAACAAATGATTTTTGTTATCATTAATGCAAATGAATTTTGTTTTATCGTTGATATTCAGATTAATATACGAAAGAAAAAGTCCATTGCGAAGAAAAATAAAGTTGTGCCCCTACCTTGCAAGCCGGTGGATCTGGATAAATAAGAAGCTGAAATAAATTTAAATATCCTTGTGAGAAATTTCTGATTTAAAAAAGTAGCAGATGGTTTCCTTATGGGAATTACGATAAGACTCAAATATGTTCCCACGGATTTCAAAAAATTTATCACATCATGTCAATGATAACTCTTCGGATTCCCATTTACGTAAAAAAGAGCTTAGAATTCGATTTTAGGAATAAATCTAAGAGATAAGTTTCAAAGAATATATTTTGCATATGGATCAAAGAATGAAAGTGATGAACATAACCGTCATTCGGTAGTTATAAAAGTTATTTCAAGAAAACAGTACCAATGGCGATTGTGACGAGTTCTCTCTAAACATTTTATTTAACTTGTCTTGTTTCATATTTTAAGGATTAAATATTTTAATCGATTTATAATTCGTTAGCTTATTTAGTAGAATTTTGAAATTTTTTAAATTTTCACTACTTGATAGCTATTAAATTTTAATATTTCCCGAATTCTATTATCAGGAAATCAATAATCAAATTAAATTTTAATTAATCAATTAAAATGATATCGAATAATCTGTATCTGTATTAAAATTAATCAATGAATCTGAATCCATGTCATCATCTAGCATTAGTTTTGGGGAATCAGAAAATTTAGAAAGGAAACTTAATTAGTACATAAAATAAGAGAGTACTTTTTAAAATTTTTTAATCAAAATTATTTTAGGCTGTTTAATCCATCTTAACTCGTTTTATATTGCAGAGATGTACTTTCTTTGTCAATTTTTAATTAATGATTTCTAGATTTATAAAACTGTGCATTCTTTAAGAAAATAACATATCTTTATAGTATCTTCACTACTCAATTACTCGTTAACCAAGTAACATAATTAAACCTTTAGAGTAAAAGATTATTATTTTTATTTTTAGTGGCGTTAGTGGCGCCATCTACCAGTTGGTTTGGAAGGAAAATGAATTTAAAAATTTTAAAGGGGATTTTAAAATTATGAGCGAAGAAATCTCGGTTTTTAAAACCTTTTAATCAAAATTATTTATTAGGTTCGTTTTTGCAATTCATGATTGTAAAGAAAATATTTTTTAATCAATTTTAAACTCATTCTCTGATGTACCATATTTATAAAATTGGATATTCATTTAAAAAAAACAACGCTTCATTGTAATATTTTCGCAACTCAATAATTTGTTAATATAGTGATAAAATTAAATCTGTACTGTTCATGGCTAGTATAATTTTATTAACGATCTTATTATGTTAAGAAAAAGCAAAAACGTCAATTAAAGGCTGAAATCAATTTCCTACATGCTGTATAAAATATCTCATTTTTGTTGCTTAAATAATAGAGATTAATGGTGTGGAATAGAAGAAAATGAAAGTAAAATTCTTATCTTTTGTCTGAGAAATGTTAATTTATATTTTTCTAGTGTTTCAAATTAAAGAAAAAAATTAATTAGCATTCGTAAAGTATACTGTATATAAAAGTAATATTGTCTATTGAATTAAATAACCTACATAGAAATCAGATGAGGAATACATAAACTTCGCATTTCTTTTCCTTGATTTTTTTTTAAATATTCCTCTAAATAAAGAGAAAAATGTACGGGGGAAAAAAGTAAGCGCAATAATTTATAATTTCATGAAAAATATTTTCAAAACGACTTCGAACCCATATTTATAAAAGAAAGTGTTAGAGAACTTAAGTGCGTGTATTCGATTTCTAGGCAAATCTATTGTACGTACTACCATGAAATTTAGTACACAGGTAGCAATAATAGTGACTCAATGCATTTCAAAGATCGAATTTTATAATTCAAAAAAATTTATTCAATATTTGAGTTGTTTTGGAAGATATTTCGCCCATATCTGCACGTAATATTTTTTCTAATTATTGTAAAAAAAGACATCAGTACATCATACAATTATCGCCCTAATTTTATTTTATTTTGTACCTCTGACAATTTTGCTGAATTTAGAAAAATTTTTAAATAATAACTTCTTTTCCCTAACAAATTAAAAATTGAAATTGAAATTTCCTCATACGACTTTTTAATTTCGGCATAATTTTCAAACATTTTGAGATTATTATTCGAGCATTTCTCCCAAATTCAAATGAAAAAAAAGATCAAATAATCTTTATTGACTGATTTTTAATGAATTGTTTTTCTGATGCGATCAAAGATTTTTTTTTTTCCCCGTCTTCGATCTAACCACCGGGAAAAAATTAATTTCTACGTTGATTTGACAAGTTACCAAACTACGAAATTAAGAATCATAAAAATTATTTTTAAATCGATGTCTTTTCTTTTAACAATTTTTTCTTTTCATTTAATTCTCCAGATTTTCTCGTCTGTAGTTCACTGATTGCAAACGAAAAAATTAAATGCGCAAAATACACTATATATTCTTACTCCGTTTTCTTAGTTTTATTTTAGGTTATTATGATTTTGAATTCTATGACATTAATCATATCATGAGCATTGCAATTTTTGAATCATAAAAATGATTTTTATATAATTCAATTTTAGTTGCGGTATTTATAGAAAACAATCAATTTCATAACTTCTTTTTCTTTTTATAGTGCACCTTCATTTTCAGTTATTTGTTACAACTTTTATCGTCTGAAGTTTATCAGACGATATCATAGTATAAAATCAACAATAATTTTTCTACATTCTTTTTAAGATTTTATTTTTTTATTTTCGTTGTTCTGATTTCACAGTCAATCATAAATCACGGAAAATGTTGAGCGAGTTAATTTGTATTTATAGGAATTAATGTTTGTTTGCGTGCTTTTAAACAAATCTACAATTTTCTTTCAGGTATTGAAATAAAATTTGACTCGCGTTTTTAAAGATAAATGGAACATCATTCTCAACTTTTAAATTTACAAAAGTTAATTCAAATATAAGTCAATAGTAAAATCAAAGAAGTTTTTTTTTTTCTTTTTTCTTTTTTTTTTTTTTTTCTATTTTATCTTCCAAAATTATTATTTTATAAATATAATTTTTTTTCATTGTCTTAAAACTGAAATTAAAAAAATAAGGTATTACTTGCTTTCATAATAATTTTTCTCTAATTTTAATCAGTTTTTATACTTAATTTGATACGTAATTCGACAACAATATTTTTATTGTTATGATGAAATCCAAATTATTTTTATTATTTCAAAAGCGTTCTTTTTTCCAATACTAAAATTGAAATAAAAAATTGGATATTTCACCGAAGCAGTATTTTCACTCCATCTTTAATTTCTTAGAATATATAAAGTTTTATTTTACTCGGGGTAATTGTAGCAAACTTTTTTTTTATTAAATCTATATTCTTCAGTCTGGTCAAATAACAAAGTTAATTTTTAAAGAAATGCATCCAATATTAGTAATTTAATAGCCAGATGAATCCAGCAAATAAACTAATAGCTAAAGGTAATTATAATTTCCTTAATGATTTTTTTCCAACAATTCATTTTGCAATGAAAGCTTTTCATGTGACGTCATAGTCATATCATAAGTAGAATTGTGCATATAATACATTTGCATCTTGTCTTATACTATCAATTATGCAATGCCTAATGCAATAAGCTAGTCGCTAAAGGTAACAAGTATTTCCTTAATGACACTTTCCAACAATTCGTTTTGCAATGAGACCATTTAATGTGACGTCACAGCTATATCATATGCAGAATCTTGCATATCATTATTAAGTTGCATTATGCTATGAATTATGCAATGTCTAATGCAATAAGCTAGTCACTACAGGTAACAAGTATTTCCTTAATGACACTTTCCAACAATTTGTTTTGCAATGAAACCATTTCATGTGACGTCACAGTCATATCATATGCAGAATCTTGCATATCATTATTAAGTTGCATTATGCTATGATTTATGCAATGTCTAATGCAATAAGCTAGTCACTAAAGGTAACAAGTATTTCCTTAATGACACTTTCCAACAATTCGTTTTGCAATGAAGCCATTTAATGTGATGTCACCATCATATCATACTTAGAATTTTGCATATCATTATTAAGTTGCATTATTCTATCAATTATGCAATGTCTAATGCAATAAGCTAGTCGCCAAAGGTGAGTAAAATTTCCTTAAACACACTTTACAACAATTTGTTTTGCAATGAAACCATTTCATGTAACGTCACAGCTATATCATACGTGGAATTTTGCATATCATGCAATTGCATGTTATTTTATGTTATCAATTTCTTAACTTTTATTTACTTAAAACTTGCTCAGTAGATTTCAAAAGAAAATTCATAAAACATTATTGTATATGATGATTTGTCTCTATCAATGAGCGGTCATTATTTTGGATTAAATTTGATTCAAAATCACCAGAAATAATCTCCCTTCTAATTTCTCCAATACGTTTATTGTTAAGTATGGAAAAATTGAGTTAATCATAATAGTTCAGTGAAAAGATTTAATAACGCATTTGGATCTCTAATTCTTGAATGATTAGGCCCAAATTTTGCTAAACATTTGAAATTCTTTTGTCAAAAACATATGCTAAATTTCATTTAGCTTACTTGTAGGGTTTAAGATTTTGTGACTGACCTGTCCATAAGATTTAGTGTGATTTTCTATCGAAAAGTGCAACCACGATTCAATCAAAAATGTATTTTATAACGCTATTACTGGTTGCTCACACCTCTGCAATGCTTTCAATCAGAGTCGATAAAAACGTGTGGGTGGACGGAAGCGCGTTAAGGTGTGACTATGATTGTAGAAAAGAGATGTTCAAATATATTTCCTTTAAGCTTAATCAATCTCTCGATGTTGTTGATAGTATTTTGATGTATTGTATGATTGATGTATAGAAATTTAAATTTGTTAAATTTTAGAAAGGCAATTCTTTTTGTAAATATTTTTGTAAAATTTCAACATTGTGTTAGTATATTTATAATAAATTTAAGTTAAGACATTTTATTTTCCGTATTGCAGAAGATCTCACTAATGCCAATTTATCTGATTGGGAACTCCTTATTTAAAAAATGTTCACTAATGTGCTGTAGTATCACAATCAATCAAAACCACATGTACATAACTATTGCAGTATATCGTCGTATAATATCAGAATTATCCACCTTTATTAGAATCTACGAAGACAATTTTTAAAACTGCATTTCAAAAATGAATACAAAAAGTTTTTTAAATTATAGAAGATACATTTTTTTTTGTACATTTTTTGTAAAATCCCAACATTGTGTCAGTATACTTGTAATTGATTCAGCTTAAGGCACTTTTTTCCGCATTATAGAAGGCTTCTTTAATGCAAATTTATCTGATTGGGAACTCCTTATTTAAAAAATGTTCACTAATGTGCTGTAGTATCATAATCAATCAAAACCACATGTACATAACTATTGCCAGTATATCGTCGTATAATTTCAGAATTATCTACTTTTATTAGAATCTACGAAGACAATTTTTAAAACTGCATTTCAAAAATGAATACAAAAATTTTTTAAAATTATAGAAGATACATTTTTTTTGTACATTTTTTGTAAAATCCCAACATTGTGTCAGTATACTTGTAATTGATTCAGCTTAAGGCACTTTTTTCCGCATTGCAGAAGATCTCTCTAATGCAAATTTATCTGATTGGGAACTCCTTATTTAAAAAATGTTCACTAATGTGCTGTAGTATCACAATCAATCAAAACCACATGTACATAACTATTGCCAGTATATCGTCGTATAATATTAGAATTATCCACCTTTATTAGAATCTACGAAGACAATTTTTAAAACTGCATTTCAAAAATGAATACAAAAATTTTTTAAAATTATAGAAGATACATTTTTTTTTGTACATTTTTTGTAAAATCCCAACATTGTGTCAGTATACTTGTAATTGATTCAGCTTAAGGCACTTTTTTCCGCTTTATAGAAGGCTTCTTTAATGCAAATTTATCTGATTGGGAACTCCTTATTTAAAAAATGTTCACTAATGTGCTGTAGTATCATAATCAATCAAAACCACATGTACATAACTATTGCCAGTGTATCGTCGTATAATATCAGAATTATCTACTTTTATTAGAATCTACGAAGACAATTTTTAAAACTGCATTTCAAAAATGAATACAAAAATTTTTTTAAATTATAGAAGATACATTTTTTTTGTACATTTTTTGTAAAATCCCAACATTGTGTCAGTATACTTGTAATTGATTCAGCTTAAGGCACTTTTTTCCGCATTGCAGAAGATCTCTCTAATGCAAATTTATCTGATTGGGAACTCCTTATTTAAAAAATGTTCACTAATGTGCTGTAGTATCATAATCAATCAAAACCACATGTACATAACTATTGCCAGTATATCGTCGTATAATATCAGAATTATCTACTTTTATTAGAATCTACGAAGACAATTTTTAAAACTGCATTTCAAAAATGAATACAAAAATTTTTTTAAATTATAGAAGATACATTTTTTTTGTACCTTTTTTGTAAAATCCCAACATTGTGTCAGTATACTTGTAATTGATTCAGCTTAAGGCACTTTTTTCCGCATTATAGAAGGCTTCTTTAATGCAAATTTATCTGATTGGGAACTCCTTATTTAAAAAATTTTCACTAATGTGCTGTAGTATCACAATCAATCAAAACCACATGTACATAACTATTGCCAGTATATCGTCGTATAATATCAGAATTATCTACTTTTATTAGAATCTACGAAGACAATTTTTAAAACTGCATTTCAAAAATGAATACAAAAATTTTTTAAATTATAGAAGAGACATTTTTTTTGTACATTTTTTGTAAAATCCCAACATTGTGTCAGTATACTTGTAATTGATTCAGTTTAAGGCACTTTTTTCCGCATTATAGAAGACTTCTTTAATGCAAATTTATCTGATTGGGAACTCCTTATTTAAAAAATGTTCACTAATGTGCTGTAGTATCATAATCAATCAAAACCACATGTACATAACTATTGCCAGTATATCGTCATATAATATCAGAATTATCTACTTTTATTAGAATCTACGAAGACAATGCAATACGAAGAACTGCATTTCAAAAATGAATACAAAATTTTTTTTAAATTATAGAAGATACATTTTTTTTTGTACATTTTTTGTAAAATCCCAACATTGTGTCAGTATACTTGTAATTGATTCAGCTTAAGGCACTTTTTTCCGCATTATAGAAGGCTTCTTTAATGCAAATTTATCTGATTGGGAACTCCTTATTTAAAAAATGTTCACTAATGTGCTGTAGTATCATAATCAATAAAAACCACATGTACATAATTATTGCCAGTATATCGTCGTATAATATCAGAATTATCTACTTTTATTAGAATCTACGAAGACAATTTTTAAAACTGCATTTCAAAAATGAATACAAAAATTTTTTTAAATTATAGAAGATACATTTTTTTTGTACATTTTTTGTAAAATCCCAACATTGTGTCAGTATACTTGTAATTGATTCAGCTTAAGGCACTTTTTTCCGCATTGCAGAAGATCTCTCTAATGCAAATTTATCTGATTGGGAACTCCTTATTTAAAAAATGTTCACTAATGTGCTGTAGTATCACAATCAATCAAAACCACATGTACATAACTATTGCCAGTATATCGTCGTATAATATCAGAATTATCTACTTTTATTAGAATCTACGAAGACAATTTTTAAAACTGCATTTCAAAAATGAATACAAAAATTTTTTAAATTATAGAAGAGACATTTTTTTTGTACATTTTTTGTAAAATCCCAACATTGTGTCAGTATACTTGTAATTGATTCAGTTTAAGGCACTTTTTTCCGCATTATAGAAGGCTTCTTTAATGCAAATTTATCTGATTGGGAACTCCTTATTTAAAAAATGTTCACTAATGTGCTGTAGTATCACAATCAATCAAAACCACATGTACATAACTATTGCAGTATATCGTCGTATAATATCAGAATTATCCACCTTTATTAGAATCTACGAAGACAATTTTTAAAACTGCATTTCAAAAATGAATACAAAAAGTTTTTTAAATTATAGAAGATACATTTTTTTTTGTACATTTTTTGTAAAATCCCAACATTGTGTCAGTATACTTGTAATTGATTCAGCTTAAGGCACTTTTTTCCGCATTATAGAAGGCTTCTTTAATGCAAATTTATCTGATTGGGAACTCTTTATTTAAAAAATGTTCACTAATGTGCTGTAGTATCATAATCAATCAAAACCACATGTACATAACTATTGCCAGTATATCGTCGTATAATTTCAGAATTATCTACTTTTATTAGAATCTACGAAGACAATTTTTAAAACTGCATTTCAAAAATGAATACAAAAATTTTTTAAAATTATAGAAGATACATTTTTTTTGTACATTTTTTGTAAAATCCCAACATTGTGTCAGTATACTTGTAATTGATTCAGCTTAAGGCACTTTTTTCCGCATTATAGAAGGCTTCTTTAATGCAAATTTATCTGATTGGGAACTCCTTATTTAAAAAATGTTCACTAATGTGCTGTAGTATCATAATCAATCAAAACCACATGTACATAACTATTGCCAGTATATCGTCGTATAATATCAGAATTATCTACTTTTATTAGAATCTACGAAGACAATTTTTAAAACTGCATTTCAAAAATGAATACAAAAATTTTTTTAAATTATAGAAGATACATTTTTTTTGTACATTTTTTGTAAAATCCCAACATTGTGTCAGTATACTTGTAATTGATTCAGCTTAAGGCACTTTTTTCCGCATTATAGAAGGCTTCTTTAATGCAAATATATCTGATTGGGAACTCCTTATTTAAAAAATTTTCACTAATGTGCTGTAGTATCACAATCAATCAAAACCACATGTACATAACTATTGCCAGTATATCGTCGTATAATATCAGAATTATCTACTTTTATTAGAATCTACGATGACAATTTTTAAAACTGCATTTCAAAAATGAATACAAAATTTTTTTTAAATTATAGAAGATACTTTTTTTTTTGTACATTTTTTGTAAAATCCTAACATTGTGTCAGTATACTTGTAATTGATTCAGCTTAAGGCACTTTTTTCCGCATTGCAGAAGATCTCTCTAATGCAAATTTATCTGATTGGGAACTCCTTATTTAAAAATTGTTCACTAATGTGCTGTAGTATCACAATCAATCAAAACCACATGTACATAACTATTGCCAGTATATCGTCGTATAATATCAGAATTATCTACTTTTATTAGAATCTACGAAGACAATTTTTAAAACTACATTTCAAAAATGAATACAAAAATTTTTTTAAATTATAGAAGATACATTTTTTTTTGTACATTTTTTGTAAAATCCCAACATTGTGTCAGTATACTTGTAATTGATTCAGCTTAAGTCACTTTTTTCCGCATTATAGAAGGCTTCTTTAATGCAAATTTATCTGATTGGGAACTCCTTATTTAAAAAATGTTCACTAATGTGCTGTAGTATCATAATCAATCAAAACCACATGTACATAACTATTGCCAGTATATCGTCGTATAATATCAGAATTATCTACTTTTATTAGAATCTACGAAGACAATTTTTAAAACTGCATTTCAAAAATGAATACAAAAAATTTTTTAAATTATAGAAGATACATTTTTTTGTACATTTTTTGTAAAATCCCAACATTGTGTCAGTATACTTGTAATTGATTCAGCTTAAGGCACTTTTTTCCGCATTATAGAAGGCTTCTTTAATGCAAATTTATCTGATTGGGAACTCCTTATTTAAAAAATGTTCACTAATGTGCTGTAGTATCATAATCAATCAAAACCACATGTACATAACTATTGCCAGTATATCGTCGTATAATATCAGAATTATCTACTTTTATTAGAATCTACGAAGACAATTTTTAAAACTGCATTTCAAAAATGAATACAAAAATTTTTTTAAATTATAGAAGATACATTTTTTTGTACATTTTTTGTAAAATCCCAACATTGTGTCAGTATAATTGTAATTGATTCAGCTTAAGGCACTTTTTTCCGCATTATAGAAGGCTTCTTTAATGCAAATTTATCTGATTGGGAACTCCTTATTTAAAAAATGTTCACTAATGTGCTGTAGTATCACAATCAATCAAAACCACATGTACATAACTACTGCCAGTATATCGTCGTATAATATCAGAATTATCCACCTTTATTAGAATCTACGAAGACAATTTTTAAAACTGCATTTCAAAAATGAATACAAAAATTTTTTTAAATTATAGAAGATACATTTTTTTTTTTGTACATTTTTTGTAAAATCTCAACATTGTGTCAGTATACTTGTAATTGATTCAGCTCAAGGCATTTTATTGTCCGCATTGTAGAAGGTCTCTCCAACGGCAATTTATTTGATCGGAAACTCCTTATTTAGAAAATTACGCTAATGTATGGTAAACTGAAGCCTTAATCATTTGAAACCAAACGTACAGAGCTATTGTCAGTGTATCTCCTCTTATAATATCAGAATTATCCACATTCATTAGTTCTTACTAATAAGATTGTCATCCGTTCAAGAATCGCCATCCTTATTGTACATGAATTTTATAAACAGAATCGCGACAAATTAAATCTCAATTTTGGAAACGGAAGATTCTAAATGTGACTACTTGTAATAAATAAAGTACATGGCGCTTTATTTTCAACATTGCAGAAGAATTGGCTAATGCCAATCCATCTGATTGGAAATTCCTTATTAACAAATCTTCACAAATGTGCTGTGGTAAATTATAGCCTTAATAATTTGATACCAAATGTATAGAACTATTACCTACGTATCTCCTCATATAGTATCAAAATCATCCGCATTCATTAGTGCCTACTAATAAAATATCTGTCATCCGTTCAAGAACTACCCTCCTTATTGTACATGAATTTTATAAAGAGAATATTGACAAATCTGATGGATCTCGATAGATAAGAAGTCGAAATAAATGTAATTAACCTTGTGGAAAATTTCTGATTTAAAAAATTGCAAATGGTTCCCTTATGGGAATTTAGATAAGAACTAAACATGATCCTACGGATTTAAGAGAATTCCTCTGATCATTTCAATGATATGTCTTCTGATTTTCATTTATGAAAGAAAGAGCTTAGAATACTATCTTAAAAAGATTGATCAAAGGATGATAGTGATGAACATATGTGTCGTTTGGATGTTACGCGATTTTTTTTAGAAAACTGTGCTTCGTTAAACTTATTAAGTTCAAATGATGATTATAAAAATCAAAAATCTCTAATCTCTATATGTCTTGCTTTCTCGGCCAGAAAGTTTAGAGTCAAGGATTTATTTGAAAAGATGTCTGCCAAATTTAATTATGTTGACAAATTCTTTTTATATAAATTGTATAAAATATAGCCACTAAATATAGCCTTAAAATACTTTGATTATTTGATATGTCGTGTTTTTTTAAAAACATTTATATAATGTTTGTAACATTTAATTCTTAATGTGTATTTTAAAGATTTTTAGGACTGAATTTTTGAATTCAACATTTTAGTTGAATTTAGGATTATTTTAGCATTGCTTTATTATTTTAGCATTCATTATATTCAGGTTTCTAAGTTGAAATATTTTTAAGATAGCTTATATTCAACCTTTGAATCCATAATTAAATTTTAAGTTTTTTTTTAAGGTAAAATTCGTTTAACGTTTAAATGTCTTGTCATTTTAAATCTTTATAATGCTTTTTTTTTATCTTTGTTACTTATAATTTTTAACAAGTTATAATTTTTTATGTCTTTTTAATGTTTTCTGATTAATGTTGATTATATTTATATTTATATTGACTTATTAAATATTTGATATGTTTTTTAATAATCAAGTCATTAATTTTCACTAATAAATTTTATTATTGGAGTTTCCATTTTTCATTTTTAATGCAGTCTGTAACTGGAGTGAAGTCTTTATAAATACATATAGGAAGATTTTAGAAATTTTAGGAACTATTCAAGAAACATGTATTGTAGATGCCGGAAATAATTTGATAGATTGCAGGGTAAGTTCTTTTGAAAATTATTCAAATTAAAATTTTTAAAAAACTGTGAAATTAAAATGAAATTCCCTAACAGATTCTTTTTATAAATATTTACAAATATCTAAATATATTTTTTTCAGTAAAAACTATATATCAATACTTTTTATCAAAATTTTATAAACTGTATTGAAAATTATCTGACCAGATCAGAAACGTCTTGATACGAAGTTAAATTTTTTGCAGTGTTATATTTACTTGTGAATGATTGTTCATTTTTGCTAAGAATTCAGTTTGCATCAAAATTAAGTCTGAAAATTATTAGACCGTTTAAGTATATTTATAGCTGAACCAGTCTTCAAATTTTTTTAATTCTAATATTTTTTTGAAGAGGAACATGAAAGAATTTAATTACAAGATTACAGTGGCTTTTGGAGCAATATTGCCATGAGATATTGGAGATGAAATAGTCAACAATTTTCAAAATAGACAGACAGTTATGCACTATTAATTCTTTGCATCAAATCTTTACACCAGTGTCAATATTTCAGCATTTATTTTAGAAAAAAAAAGACCCATTAAAGGTTTGTTACGCCTCCTTTCAATGATCTTAAATTTCAATTTTCGAATCTTCTTTAATTTGTGGCCACTGTATTTACTGAACAATAGCTGCCTTTGGCGAACAACCAGTTCGCCAATCTTAATGCAATGTTAAAATTTTAATAATTAAATATTTTTTGTAATTCCTATTTTAATAACTTCTTCATCAAAATATTTTAAAGCTTCAAATTTTGATAGTCATATAATTCACTCATAATATTATAAAGGTCTTCAACCATAACGTAATATGTATCTCTCTCTGTTAGCTGCCATAGAATTAATGCTATAAATGAAAGTGGAAGTAATTTAACTGCAATTAATATAAGAACATTTTTTACTGAAACAAAGCATTTTTTTTTAAGTATGAGTATCGAAAACAGAGTCCCTGACCAATTAAACATTATGGGCCCTAAAGAATATCTTTCTTAATTTATGTAATATCTCAAGAATTTTTCAACAAAATTTTCTCGGACTCATCATGAACAGATCGATTAATTAACAATGTTTACTTTTAAATGAATCAAACATTAAGAAAACAAACAGAATCGTTTGAAATAATCTGTCGAAAATATGCTGAGCCTAACCTCATTAGTGTGGGGGGAAAATTGAAGGCTTACTCATTTGGCGGTGGGAAATGAAAAGTTTTTTGGCGGTAAAGTAATTTTTACTTAATAAAAAATTAACTACTCAATTAACCAGGATAAATAGTAGTCTATGTCCTATTCCAGACTATAATCTATCTCTGTGTCAAATTTACTCCAATTCCGTTCAGCCGTTCTGGCATGATTGAGTAACAAACATCCATCCATCCATCCAAACTTTCACATTAATAATAGTAGTATAGATTTTTTAAAAATTCCTTAAAAACAGAAATTTAATTAGATGGTTAAAATGTAAGTATAATTGAAAAGATTATTTTTTTTATCTTCAACGTGATGTAAAAATCAATTTTGTGCTGTAATATTTTCGTAAGTTATAGCGGAAAAGTGGCAAAATTTTGCTTAATTTTTAATTAATTAAAATTCTAATTAAAAATTCAAAAAAAAGGGCTCCGAGATGCACATTCCCGATCTCCAAGTTATACATGCACCAAATTTGGTAGCTGTAGGTCAAACGATCTGTCCTGTAGAGCGCCAACACATAAACACACATACACACACACAGTCTCATTGAGCTTTATTATAAGTATAGATGTTCTGAAATATTTCTTTTATTTTCATATATACTATCAGGAGCCCACTTTAGGACTAGATTTTCACTTGAAATGATGATTATTTTATCTAGTAAGCTATATTTACAGAAAACATAAATATTTCAAATTCACAAATTATTTGCTCAATGAAATAAAAAATATCAGTTTAATGAAAATTGAGCATAAAAAGCATAATTATAAACCATTAACACATTTTTTTTTTTTGATA
Organism: Argiope bruennichi; assembly: GCF_947563725.1. NCBI lineage: Eukaryota > Metazoa > Arthropoda > Arachnida > Araneae > Araneidae > Argiope > Argiope bruennichi. The sequence continues at coordinate 98,924,859 of NC_079158.1, forward strand.
AAACTGAAAACTTTCAGTTTAATGAAATTTTAATTTTGAGCAACAATAATTTGCTTGTTTCTCATGATGGCTATAGAATATAAGCATTTTCAAATATATTAACCTTTTTTAGCTATATATTAACATATTTTGTAAGATAATAAAGAAAGCCGGCTTTGTACTTTAACTGCATATCTTTCGTGAAATGTGATAGATATTTTCTATTGCCAATATATAATCATATTTCTATAACATCCCCTTCTTTTCACATAAAATTGTGGACCTTCAGCAATGCCAAGAAATGATACCAGTGTTCAGATTTTTATTTTCAGAGTCTGACACATGAGAGTATAGTATATAATATAACAAAGAACATAAAACTTGTGCATAACTGAATGTCATTGGAGATGAATGGTTAAAAAAAATGCAACTTTGACATGAATATAGCGTTTTTATTGAATTTAGCTTTCGAATTTTAGCGATATTTTTTGCAAATTTTAATGATTCTTTTTTGCGAATTTTAGCGATATTATTAGCGACATATAGTTTACGCACAAGCATCAAAAACTGGAATATGTATTTTGGAACACTTTATTAAAGATGGACTGGAACCAAAATCTGACATAGAACAATTATAGTTGCAACATTTCATTCATTATGATTCCTTGGTTCCGTGCATTTTTAAGCTATCGTGTTTGCATTCATCAGATTATACAGACCGACGACCAGCCAACCTTTTAACAAATTTCGTGCAAAATATAATAAATTTGACAATTTAGATGCTAAAATTTCGAACCAAATTTTATTTGACTAAATTGAATTTTTGCGTTTATATGCAAGCAAAGACCAGCACGCAAGTCAATCAATACTCTGGTGAAATTGGTTCCAAAAATTGTTCGGGATCTTTAATACAAACGATGATTCTGTGTACTTTTTTTAATCTATCCAGCTATTTACATTTTGTAGGTGTCGGACAGATAGACGTGTTCAAAATTTGATGGAAATCTGTGTATTAGGTATAAATATGACACATTTCATCCAAAAAAGCTGAAAGAAATTTTGCATTATCCTGTTTACGGACAGACAGATATAATTCAAAACATGTGTTTTTTTAACTAGAATTAGTCTCAAAGGTAAAGATTCATTAAAATTTCGATTTCGAATTTTTTTCACAATTACTATTTTCTTTTTGTACTGTTCATACACGAGAAAATAAAAAGTGAATAAAGGAATCTGCATCACCAAGCAAACATTTTTTGATTTATTAGAAAATAATAAAATTCGCATTCAGAAGGAATAGTGATCACTGTCCTCTGTTTCGGATGAAGTCCTTTAAGTCCATACCTTCTCTGCCTCGAGGACCTTCGCATCTTCCGAGAATATAAGCATCAGTTTTAGCTCTGAACATCCACTCAGTTGTGGAATCACATTCAAGAGGGTTGCCTATTGTAAAAGAAAACATGCTTGAATTAATTAAGATAAGAAATTCATAAAATATTTTCTTACATTTGCTTGAATTAGAATTCAAATCTTTTTTTTAATTAATCCTTTCAAATTTGGTAAACAACATGATTTCGTTTAGATTCTCAAAATATTTTACAAAGCTAATAGTAAGAAAAAAAAAGAATTAAAAAATTAGCCTTATATAATTAATAAGAAATATTTGGAGATTTAAAACTAAATATACTATTATAATTGTAGAAGATTATACTACAGAAAATCTCGAATGAAAATTGAATAAATTCAATCGTATCAAAGTTAACATTTTCAAGAAAAAACATGAAAACATTTCCGCTTCCAATATATAATTTTTCGGACAACTCTGCAATTACTTAACAACGTTTATGAATTGCATAAATTATCAAAAACTTAAAATACATTGATTTCAATTGTTCTTGTTTATTATGATTCCGTTCATTCTATTTTGTCGGGTGATTACATTTTCTTAAGACCAAACGTAATTTTATATGAAAGTATTAAATCTATATAATTAAACCTACTTTTGTGTGGTATAAAAGAAACAGCATAAAAGAATATTCATAAACTTCATGTATAGCTATAACAAATAATTATTTACACATTTTAAGAAAAAAAAATATTAAGTAGAGAGAGACCGAATAAAATTCCTGTCTCTAGAAAACAAGTCAAAGATTTAAGAAATAGCAAGAAAATGTTTTTCAAATAAAACAATTAATTGAATGAAAACATTTTTTAGAAAAATTAATTTATGATTTTAAATATGGAGAAATTTTCGAAATGCACATAATTCAATTCTGAAGATGAAGATAACATAATGTAGACACGCATCTTCATATGATGATCTGGTTCAAAATCGATTTCATCACTTGAAGATATTAGAGATAACATATTGATAGAATGCATTATTTATTTTACTTTGGAAAATATCGATATTAGCTGACGCAATATGTATTTGTTTGGGTTCTGTCCCACGTATCATTTAAATGCAGATGGATTCATGTATTGTGGCTGTGCTGGTGTCAGGATGACCAGTTTCGTTTCCTGATTCACAGACATTTTCCTTGTCTTTCTGGGTGGTGGATTATAAAGTCCAAATTCTGGTTGAAGGCCTTTAAGGCGATCGCTTCTTCGTAAATCCGTTTCCATGCTGACTGGAATAGTACCCGGCACCTCCACCAAAAAATGTCTAGTGTGGAACTCAATGACACCCATACAAGATGTAGAACTAAACCAATGTATTAACTCAACTCTGAACACAGTGACTGACAGATCTTCTGCTTTTGTACTAACAGGGAAAGTTCCAGAATACTTTTCTGGAGACAGTAAGAAAAGTCCAGAACACTTGTCTGGTGAACTAAAGAAAGGTCCAGAATCTTCTGGAACATGAAATAAAGGAAAACATAAAATCAAATATTTACACAGACTGTGAATAGCATTGTCTCTGGCGGGATTCGAACTTACGACCTCTTGATTATGAGATCAGTGCTGTGAACATTCGGCCATGGAGAGACGACTGCCTTGTTTCAATGTGGCAATATTTTGTATAACTTCTACTTTTATCGATGTACATATGTACACTGACAGAAAACATTACAAAGGTTTTATACTACTAATATCGTTAGCATTCATCTATCTCTAAAAATCGCATAGAAAAGAACCACACAAAAATAATTTTGACTGCGTTATAAACCAGAAAACATTTGTCAGTTACTAATATAACTCAAGGTGTTTTTGAATTATAGTGCTCACAAAGCAACATACAAGAGCTGAGCAACATACAAAACAGAATTACAGAATTCTGTTTTTCGAATTCAAAGAAATTTGAAAGGTGTTTGTCCAAATTTAGAATTCAAATTTTTTTGATGATCAAAGTATACTTCAATTAACTTCGTATACTTCTAATAACATTAACTATTTGGACTAAATCTACAACAATTTGGAAAAAGTGTTATCATAAAAGAGGAAATTCTGAATCTCATTGAGAGAAAAAATAATATCCTTTGCACCACAATTTAATGGTAAGTCAACCATCTAACTCTCCAACCCGCCACGAAGGCACACGGATTTAAACCATAAAACTGAATGACCGGAACGCCGCAACAGCAACATTGGCGGGAACTGTGGTTGAGTCCAAAGGGCCGTCACCGGCCAATGTACAACCCTCCCCGAAGGAAGTACGTCCCGTCATCAATGGGAGGAGTCAGATCCCCCACCTATTAGTGTACCCTCCAGGGTGGCGAGATCCAACCACCATGCCGGAAACATCTCATCCTCATTTCGAGGTGCCCCCTGGTGTTAAAATTTAATGGTGAATTTTCAAAGTGTTGGTTTCCAAGATAAAAGTCAAAACTATTATCAATTTGTTAATTAATTTCATTGTTCTGTTTGTTTGTTATTTCAATTTTTTCGAAATTTTGATAACTATTACGGCTTTTTTTTCCTAATATGCATTTTATAGTTTAGAACAAATGGATTGTAAAATTAATTCAATGCCACGAATTCCTTCAAAATTCTCAATATTGCTCCACTTACTAAACTAAATTTTTTAAGTATCTACCTAAAAAGCAATTTAACTTTAAAGATGTTTGCATTCCTTTTTTAAATACTTGCGAAGTCTTCCGTTTGTTCTCACACTGACAGATTTTAATAATAGTTTTGAGCAACAATTCTTATTATACCCTACTAACGTTGCATATGATAATCAAACTCAGTTATACGAGGTACTGTAACTGCTTAGAAATAAAAAAATTCTAATTCGTTTTGATCAAAAGTGTTAAGAAAAACCCAAAGCGTTACATATGTATTATGGTCACTTCGACAATTCTTTACTTGAATTATTCAAAATATTCACCTCTAACATCGAAAACGCCAAGCTGCTCCCAAATTGGTTTGAAGGCCTGCTCTTGCAAGTGCGTTATTCGATTTGTCCTAAGAGAGAGTTCCTTTAAGGCCGGCATACTGGTAAACAGGTCATCTGGTACACTTGTGAAGTCGTTGTTGCTAAAGAGAAAAGAGTAGGTTACGATTCGGAAAAATTGTACTGTTTGATCCAAATGCAAAAGCAGCAGATCAAAGAATTGTCAGTTCATTACTGTAATCAATCAATAGGTATTGTAGAGTCAGTGGTGCTTGCTTTAAATGTTCAAGTCGTAGATTCAATTTGTAACTAAAGTAGAAGTTTAAAGATGTCAGAGGTCATATCATGTTATTATATATTTTCTTGGCGTTTCATATCATTGGAATTTTGTTCATGGTGTAACCTCATGGATGAGAGGATGTGGTTATTTTATTTAGACAGACAAACTATGTATAAAAATTGTAATAGTATTAAAAACCTTTTATAGCAATGACAGATGATTAAAACTTGGATATTCTAAGGGAAATGCCCATGTACTGTGAATGTTTTAGCACCAGGAAGTAAAATAAATTACACCTCGTCTTAAAAGCATCTGTCAAGGCATTCTTACTGTGCTTTAATACATGAGGTTAAAAATTTATATACTCACTTGATATTTTAATATTTTCAGAAATTTGTCTTCATAGCATAACTTAATGAACAAGGCAATATGCTTATTTTATTTAGATGGGCAAGTTATGTGTCAAAAGCGTTATGGTAATGACAATCCTTCAGAAGAATATTAATTGTGTTCTTGCAAAGAATAAGAAAATAATAATTACAATTTATCACCCTGAAGTGCAGGATCATATAATTTTAATTGTTTTAGTTAAAAGTTTAATTAGTTTGTGTTTTAGTTAAAGAAGTAAGCTAAATAATACATCTTTGTTGTGCGAATCTCTAAGGGAACTAAAATGTTCTCGCGAATAAAAATCGTTGAAATTTGATTTATAAATGAAAAGCATTTTCTGCTTAGAAATAGTTTATATGATAAATATTTTAGTATATATGTTACAGCTAAAGTGCAGATTATCTAAGTAATCTGCCCAAACAGCTTTCGTTAATTAAGCTTTAACGTTAATATGTGCAAGGTGATCAAAATCAAAACAAACTTCTCTACTCTGAGCTCCCTGCTTCAACCTATATATATATATGTGTGTGTGTGAGTGTGTGTGTGTGTGTGTGTGTGTGTGTGTGTGTGTGTGTGTGTGTGTGTGTGTGTGTGTGTGTGTGTGTGTGTGTGTGTGTGTGTGTGTGTGTGTGTAACATTATTTTGGTTGAAGCAGAATGCAGGTTTGAAGTCATAGACGACACGTTGTATTTTTAATTTCGTTTTCTTCTCTCTTTAATATCCATTTCGGGAAAGCTATTTATTTACAAGCAGACGCAGCGCTGCACAAAAGCAGAAGTAAAGAAGAGTGCGAAACAAATGATCACTAGTCTTAATATAGGATTTCCGACCATGCGCAGATGGAATACATGTTTTGACCTCTGACAAGGGCAACGAAAGTATCACTTTAATTTGATACGTAGTCCTGATGGTGCATTATTTTTACAAAGGGATTAATTAAACCGAAAATGCAATTGAATCACGAAATAAGAGACTATTTCAGAATGAAGTTACGATGGGCTAAATTAAGATAAAATCTTGGAAATTAATTAAATGGAAATTAGAATTTATATATATATATATATATATATATATATATATATATATATATATATATATTATTCTCTCTACTGCTTCACTTTTTCACGTTCATTCCCATTTTCTTCTCTGTGCTTCTTCAAGCGATAACTTATTACGACTCTTCCCTTTATTGGCCAGGCAGGAGAGTCGTGTACACGGCGGACATTCGCACCAAGTTGTAACATTTTGTTGGCGATAAATCATTTTCTAATAACCTTAAAAGCTAAACATTTATTTCTGCTTGTGTATTTTGAGGTTTCAAAAACCTCTAATCTAAACAACACCATGTTCTCACATGATAATATTACCTTTTGACGAACTTAATTTTTAATGCAATACAGTTGCTTAGTAAAGCTTTGAAACCAGGGTATTCTTTTTGACTCGCCTTTTAATTTCAGTACAAAACTTACTCAAATTCCAGCTCTTCTAGACGAATGGCATATTTTGGTAGCATACTTCTTTTGATAGGACCAAATCTGTTTCCATGTAACCCCAAAAATTCCAGATTGTTAAGATTCTCAAAGGCCCGGTCGCCAAGTTTCACGATTCCGTTATTGGACAAGGTCAGATGAGTCAAAGAAGGTGGAGCCACACTAAACCAGTTATCATGTATTTCCTCAATGGCATTGAAGGACAAGTCCAGCTCCCTCAGACGCCTAAAATGGTTGACAATGATTTCATTTGGCCCGTTCTCTTCCGATAAACTGGCAGTTATAACTAATACCTGGAACAGAGTAAAGAAAGAAGGCATCCAGTGTTAAGAGGGAAATAAAATTACTGCAGATAGAGATTGGATAAGGATAGGGAACATGGTTTTAAATACTTATGATATCAGATCTAAAAAAATTTTTTTTAATAAATAGGCTCAAAATTTCATAAAATAGAAATTCATAGATTATAGATTTTTTTTTTTTTTTTTAGAAATAAAAGATATATTTCAGTTGTGGGGTTTTTGTTTCCCAACCCAAAATATATAGGCGTGAAAATATATTTTGAAAATTAAGGTTTAAAGATAAGGATTGTTTTCCCATATTTAATATTATATCAATCTTTGTATGAATTTATGTAGGTTGGCATCAGTTCTGACAATTTTTTTTAGAAAGACAGAAACTTAGAGGCTTCAGTTCTTTATCTTACACAAAATGATGTGCCTTGATTTGTTACTTAATTTTTAATTAACCTAATTAATTAATTATTCAAATTAAATTGATCTAATAAGCTAAATGAATCCCTTTTCTTATTCTAATATTATTCATGACTAGAAAAAAATGGCCCTTTAAAGGGTTAAACCATCTTTTAATAAAATATCTGAATATTTTAAAATTGTATGACTATTACAGTTAATTTTTAACTTTAAATTTAAGCTATGATAAATAATTTTAAAATTTTCGTTTTTTTTTTGAAAAATGTATCGTTTTTGTTTTTGTTTCGGTTTTCTTTCCTGTTTAGTAATTCTATATATAAAAAATATCACCGCTCCTTTAATTTGAAGTTGTGATTTTTTTTATTATGGTATGCTTTTTTTTACCAGATATTTTTTATTGATAAAACGTCATTGATACGTCATAAAACGTACTGATTTTACGTCATTACACAAATCATAAAATATATTTTGTAATATGTATAAAATATCCATGCCTGAGTATTTTCTACACTCTTACTTGATATAAACAGATTGCTATTTAACAGGCATTATTTTGCTAATCCGAGTTTAATCACATGTAACTTAATGTTTTTATTTCAGCTATAATAATAAAGAGGTTCTAGCATAACTGTGTTAGACTTTTGATATAGTCTAAGTTGCACATTTATCTATATTTGAACCTATAAAATACTTCGTTGCTTTTTCACATTAAGATCTCTATTTTGTAACCGGACAGTTCAAGCTTCTCTAAAGATCCATTTCTCATATTCATCTGTCTCCTATTAAACTACAGCTGCTGTAAAACTGTACTATCAAGCTTCTCTAATGATCCATTTCTCATATTCATCTATTACCTATTAAACTACAATTGTTGTACAACTGTATTATCCTCCGTACTAGCAGGGCCGCGGTGACCTGGTGAAAAATGCAAATTATTTGCATCTCATTTCTTTTGGAAACTAACTTATATAAGGCTTTGTGGTGATTAAAAAATCCCTAACCTTTATTCACTTATTTAAAAATTATAAAGGTAACAAGAAAGGTGGGCTGCGGTGGCCTGGTGGTAAGTTCTCGGCTTCGGAACCAGAGGGTTTCAGATTCGTGACCCGATTCCACCGAAGAATCGTCGTGTAAGGGGGTCTGTTGCACGTTAAATCCGTCCTGACCAAATGTCCTCCCGCTGGTGTGGTGTGGAGAGGGGGCTGCCAGCTCAGGTGTCGTCCTCGTCATCTGACCGCGGTTCAAAATGACAAGGTCCGTCCCAAAATAGCCCTAGTGTTGCTTCAAACGGGATGTTAATATAACCAAACCAATCCGTACTAGTAATCAATAATTGATGTTTTATTTAAATGGTTTGAGAAATAGTTTTTTCGTCAATTTTGTAGGAGATTTGGAGAGAAAGGGTACTAGGCCAAGTATACTTCCCATCACATGATAACAAACAAAATTATGAAGTCTGTCACAAAATAGCAATCGATTTTTCTCAAAGCTGGATATTAATATAACTGAATTAAGCAGTCCATGGAAAAAATATGCCATTTAGTTCCATTCTGTATTTTCCACATTGTTGTTCGAGACTTGTTCATTCCATCAGAAATCGTATGATCTCTCTTGTAACCAAAATTATTGTCAGGAAATCTGTACCTACCAGGTCTTATCATGGCAGAATTTTTTTCTGCATCAATCGAGAGATAAATCTCTCAAAAGAAGGATAGAATTCGGAAATTTGTATATTAATATCCCCCTCGTACTTTTATTAGTATTGAGAATGAGCAAACTATAGGTTCAGTATAAGTATTTCAAAGCGCTTTCCTTTACATTATTAACATAAAGTCGAAAACTCAATAAAAAACAAACTAATAATTTTAATTTTTATCCATCTTACTTCTAATTTATCTTCCAAACCCTGCAAATCCAATCTTCCTTGTGATTTAAGAGTATCCAGCTCGCAATGAGAGATGTCCAGTTTAACCACATTCCATCCATTGAAAATATCCGCTGGCAGGGTACCCAGGATCATATCGTCAAGCTGGACTTCAAGCCTGCTGTTCTTATCCATGAGACGAAGGGCATCCCTCAATTCCTGAATGGAAGAACCGCTGCATGAGATTTCGACATCCACATCATCTTCTACGAAGTCTTCTTCACATTGACAAGTGGATGGTAACCTGTCAGGGTCTGGGCATTTGTCTGAAAGAGCTGGTAGGATCAAACCCAGGAACAGCAGAAGGACAGTACAGGTTTTTGTGGTCATTGTGGCAGAAATAAAATACCTGGAAAGAATGGATGAATCGTTTTTGCATTTTTATTATTCCATTGTCCAATGATCATAATTTTTTTCAAATCAAACGCATGTTTTTTTTATTTCTGAATATGTGTTGCTTTGTTAAATAAAAGTTGTCAAAATGACGTTGATGAGTAATAAGAGATCAAAGATCAGATTTGTCCTTCTATTAAGATTAATGCGAAAATAATGTATTGTGATGAATAACATATAAGCCAGTTAACAACTCTTCTACCCGAACGATCGTTTTGGTATAATGGTTTAGTTACTGGGCTGCTAACCACAAGGTCCCAGGTTCCAAATTCTTGCGCATCCCATTATCGCTTCATTGGTGACCTCGGGCAATGAACCTTCACCCTTCGTACAGCTGCTGTGGCGCCATCTACGCGCAACCAAAGTCGTCAGACTCACTTGACACAGCAACCCAAAGTCGCTAGACACACTTGGCGCATCAGCACCCTCAAAACGCTCGCCATAACACTTGGCGCTACTCAAATAGGGTACAGGCCCATTTAGACAACAGCTAGTCAGTACATCACCACTCAACATCCATATCGTTCGTCTCACCTCCGACTCACTGGAGGGAGAGTTTTTGGTGAATAGCATATAAGCCAGTTAACAACACATCTACCCGAACGATCGTTTTGGTATAATGGTTTAGTTACTGGACTGCTAACCACAAGGTCCCAGGTTCTATTCTTGCACAACCCATTATCGCTTCAGTATTTAGAATGTTATTCCTGTACGCTGTGTCATATTTACCAAATTGAAAATTATTGGATATGTTACCGTCAAAGTATAAAACGCCGACATTCTATAGAATGCCTAGGCATTGTATATAATGTCGGATGTTTTTAGGAAAAATATGAATTATGAGAACTGTTACATACTTTCGCTAGGCATTGTATATAATGCCTAGGCATTCATAAGAATGATAAATGCTACTTAGGCTAAGTATGAAAAAAGGTCCTGATAAGGTTATTATGTACATAGCGTGTAATCCTCAAAAATAGAAATATTATTCTGAAAAAAAAATGATGAGAGTGCCATTAAAAAATTTATTCAAAATATATAAAGAAAAATGAAAATTTTACAAGACAAAATTTTTACCTTTCTTATTAAGGGAAACAAAATTTTCATATAAAAAATAAGGATTTTAAATTAACCTACTTGTTGCAACATGGTAAGTTTGAATAACATTTTGAATTACATTTCATTACATTTTTGAAGCAAAGGCATTTCATATTTTGACACTTATTTTTACACATACATTTAACGAATCCTTGGCCTCTTCCACTGGACTGAGCAACTGCAAATATCCGTTGGATTTCGTTGTCAGGAATATCTTCAATTCTAAGAAGTTCTTAGGGCATAAAATGAATTGTAATCTCGCATATATTTGTATAAAAATTCTTTCAGAAGTTTCAAATCTGTAGAAACTATTCCCTGTCATATTCATTACAACTACCAATATATTGGGCAAATCACCTCACCCCTTGTCAATGTCAGAAATAGGAACTCTCACAGTTTTCAAAGAAGCAGAGGGGAATTTTTTTCCCTAATTTATTTTCGAACCTCAGATGTATTTCATACTTTGTGATTTCTCATTTGGCATTCTATAAAATGTCTAGGTAATATCTGATATGAATCGTTTCATACATTGACCGTTAATTTTAGGCATTATATACAATGTCTAAGAATTCTGTACAAAGCCGGATTTCAGAGTTTGCTGGTAATATTAAGCTGTATTGCTTGCATATACTTTGCAGGTAACATATATATCGAAACTTTAATAATCTGGAAAAGACTGTAGGGGCAAGATACGATTGTTGGCAAATATATATATATATATATATATAGTTATATCCATTTTCTTTGAGATCTATATGAGATTTTAATTTTTATTCAAGTTCATAGTTTCTCTTTCTCTCTCTATCTATGTTTTTGTTTCAGAGATTGTTACAACAGACCTATTAAGTATTAGGCAAAATTTAACACAAGTGTGCTTTGGAGAATGAGAATGTGTACCAAGGAGAGATTTTTTGAAACTTTTAATTAGAAATTCAATTAAATAGGAATTAAATGAAAATTTGAATCACGCGGAGTAAATTTTTTGAATCTTTTAATTAGAATTTTTAATAATTAAGAATTAAATGAGAATTTGATGTTCTTTCACCCAAACTACTAAAAATAAAATAAAACAAAAATAACTTTTATAGTATCATAAATTATTCTTCCATTTATATCAAATTTCCGATATAGTTTCTTTTACTTATTTTTAGTTAATTACAACATTAATACGTTAAACTGAACGTTTAATATGTTTCATAATTAATAGTTACAAATATTATGGAATTAAAATTAACATTTCTGAAATTAAATTCTATATGCCACTACCTTTGTGAAATCATTTTTTAATTAAATTAATAAATTAATTGATAGTTCAGAGTTTTAAAATATTCATTATATGCTATCGTCATAAAAAAATCAGAATTTTATTACATAAGAAATGGAATAAAAAAATGGTTTACAAAATTTCTATCTTGTAAACATAAAAAAATATATATATAAATCAAATAAAAGTATTTAATTACAAAACTTCTGAATAAGTAGAATCTTATCTCAAATGATAACGAACAAACAATTTTTGTTATCATTAATGTAAATGAATTTTGTTTTATCGTTGATATTCAGATTAATATACGAAAGAAAAGTCCATTACGAAGAAAAATAAAGTAGTGCCCCTACCTTGCAAGCCGGTGGATCTGGATAAATAAGAAGTTGAAATAAATTTAAATATCCTTGCGAGAAATTTCTGATTTAAAAAATAGCAGATGGTTTCCTTATGGGAATTACGATAAGACTCAAATATGTTCCCACGGATTTCAAAAAATTTATCACATCATGTCAATGATAACTCTTCGGATTCCCATTTACGTAAAAAAGCGTGATTTTAGGAATAAATTTAAGAGATAAGTTTCAAAGAATATATTTTGCATATGGACCAAAGAATGAGTGATGAACATAAGCGTCATTCGGCAGTTATAAAAGTTCTTTCAAGAAAACAGTACCAATGGCGATTGTGACGAGTTCTCTCTAAACATTTTATTTAACTTGTCTTGTTTCATATTTTAAGGATTAAATATTTTAATAGATTTATAATTCGTTAGCTTATTTAGTAGAATTTTGAAATTTTTTAAATTTAAATCGATAGCTATTAAATTTAAATATTTTCGGAATTTTATTATCAGAAAATCAATAATCAAGTTAAATTTTAATTAATAAATTCAAATGATATCAATTAATCTGTATCTGTATTAAAATCAACCAATTAATCTGAATCCATGTCATTATCTAGCTCTGGTTTTGGGGAAAATGAATCAGAATGGTTTTGGGGAAAAGGAATAAGAATGGTTTTGGGGAAAAGGAATAAGAATGGTTTTGGGGAAAATGAATAAGAAAATTAAAAAAGGAAACTTAATTAGTATATGAAAAAAAGAGTACTTTCAAAAATTATTTTATTCAGTATTCAATTATTATTTTATTCAGTATTCAATTATTATTTTATTCAGTATTCAATTATTTTATTCAGTATAAAATTATTTTATTCAGTTTAATCCAACTTAACTCTTTTTATATTGCAGAGATATGCTTTCTTTGTCAATTTTTAATTAATGATTTTTAGATTTGTAAAACTGTGCATTCTTTAAGAAAATAATATATTTTTCTAGTATCTTCACTACTCAATTATTCGTTAAGCAAGTAACATAATTAAACTTTAAGAATTAAAGATTATTATTTTTATTTTTAGTGGTGTTAGTGGTGCCATCTAGTGTTAGTGGCGTGGTTTGGAAGGAAAATGGATTTAAAATTTTAAAAGGGATTTTAAAATTATGAACGAATAAACCTTGGTTTTTAAAAACCTTTTAATCAAAATTATTTATTAGGTTCGTACAAATTTACAATCACGATTATAAAGAAAATATTTTGTAATCAATTTTTAACTCATTCTCTGATGTACCATATTTATAAAATTGGATATTCATTAAAAAAACAACGTTTCATTCTAATATTTTCGCAACTCAATAATTTGTTAGTATAGTGATAAAATTAAATCTGTACTGTTCATGGCTAGTATAATTTTATTAACTATCTTATTATGTTAAGAAAAAACAAAAACGTCAATTAAAGGCTAAAATCAATTTCCGACATGCTATATAAAATATCTTATTCTTGTTGCTTAAATAATATAGGTGAATCGAGTAGAAAATGAAAGTGAAATTCTTATCTTTTGTCTGAGAAATGTTGTTATATTTTTGTAGTGCTTTAAATGTAAAAAAAAAAAAAAAAAATTAGCATTCTTAAAGGATACTGTATATAAAAGTAATATTGTCTATCAAATTAAATAACCAACATAGAAATCAGATGAGGAATATATATACTTCGCATTTGTTTTCCTTGATTTTTTTTAATATTCCTCTAAATAAAGAGAGAAATGTATGGAAAAAAATACTTGCAATAATTTATAACTTCATAAAAAATATTTTCAAAACGACTCCGAACCTATATTTATAAAAGAAAGTGTTCGAGAATTTAAGTGTGTGTATCTGATTTCTAGGCAAATCCATCGTACTTACTGCCATGAAATTTAGTACATAGGTAGTAGTAATAGTGACACAATGCATCTCAAAGACCGAATTTTATAATTCAAAAAAAATTATTTAATATTTGAGTGGTTTTGGAAGACTTTTCGCCCGTATCTGCCAATAATATTTTTTCTAATTATTGAAAAAAACAACATCAGTATATCATCAAACGGAAAAACAATTATCGCCCTAAAATATTTGTTTTATACCTCTGACAATTTTGTTGAATTTAGAAATTTTTTTTTTAAATATTAACCATTTTTCCCTAACAAATTGAAAATTCAAATTAAAATTTCCTCATTTTAATTTCGGCGTAATTTTCAAACATTTTGAGATAATTATTCGAGCATTTCACCCAAATTTAAATGAAAGAAGATCAAACAATCTTCATTCACTGATTTTTAATGAATTGTTTTTCTGATACGATCAAAGATTTTTTTTTCCTGGTCTTCAATCGATCCGCCGGGTAAAAATTAATTTCTACATTGATCTGACAAGTTACCAAACTACGAAATTAAGAATCAAAACTTATTTTTAAATCGATGTCTTTTTTTTTAACAATTTTTTCTTTTCATTTATTTCTCCTGATTTTCTCGTCTGTAGTTCACTGATTGCAAACGAAAAAATTAAATGTGCAAAATACACTATATATTTTTACTCCGTTTTTCTTAGTTTTATTTTAGGTTGTTATGATTTTGAATTCGGTGACATTAATCATATCATGAGCATTGCAGTTTTTGAATAATAAAAATGATTTTTATATAATTCAATTTTAGTTGCAGTATTTATAGAAAACAATCAATGTCATTACTTCTTTTTCTTTTTATAGCGCACCTTCATTTTCAGTTATTTATTACAACTTTTATCGGCTGAAGTTTTTCAGACGATATTTGTCAAGAAAACAAATAACGTATAAAATCAACTATAATTTTTCTACATTGTTTTTAAGATTTTATTTTTTGTTTTCGTTGTTCTGATTTCATAGTCAATCATAAATCATGGACAATGTTAAGCGAGTTAATTTGTATTTATAGAAATTAATGTTTGTTTGCGTACTTTTAAACAAATCTACAATTTTCTTCCCGTATTGAAATAAAATTTCACTCGTGCTTTTAAAGATAAATGGAGCGTAACTCTCAAATTTTTAATTTACGAAAGTTAATTCAAATATGAACCAATTGTAAATTCAAAGAAGTTTTTATTTATTTTTTCCATTTTATTTTCCAAAATTATTATTTTAAAAATATAATTTTTTCGCTGTCTTAAAACTGAAATTAAAAAAAAATTAAGATATCACTTACTTCCATAATAATTTTTCTCTAATTTTAATCAGTTTTTATACTTAATTTGATACGTAATTCAATAACAATGCCTTTATTGTTATGATGAAATCCAAATTATTTTTATTGTTCCATCAAACCTGCAAAAGCATTCTTTTTTCAATACTAAAATTGAAATAAAAAATTGGATATTTCACCGAAGCAGTATTTTCACTCCATCTTTAATTTCTTAGAATATATAAAGTTTTATTTTACTCGGGGTAATTGTAGCAAACTTTTTTTTATTAAATCCATATTCTTCAGTCTGGTCAAATAACAAAGTTAATTTTTAAAGAAATGCTTCCAATATAAGTAATTTAATAGCCAGATGAATCCAGCAAATAAGCTAATAGCTAAAGGTAACTAGAATTTCCTTAATGATTTTTTCCAACAATTCATTTTCCAATGAAAGCATTTCATACGACGTCATAATCATATCATAAGTAGAATTTTGCATATTATGCAATTGCATTTTGTCTTATGCTATCAATTATGCAATGCCTAATGCAATAAGCTAGTCGCTAAAGGTGACTAGTATTTCCTCAAACACACTTTCTAACAATTCGTTTTGCAATGAAACCATTTAATGTGACGTCACAATCATGTCATACTTAGAATTTTGCATATCGTTGTTAAGTTGCATCATGCTATGTATTATGCAATGTATAATGCAATAAGCTAGTCGCTAAAGGTGACTAGTATTTCCTCAAACACACTTTCTAACAATTCGTTTTGCAATGAAACCATTTAATGTGACGTCACAATCATGTCATACTTAGAATTTTGCATATCGTTGTTAAGTTGCATCATGCTATGTATTATGCAATGTATAATGCAATAAGCTAGTCGCTAAAGGTGACTAGTATTTCCTCAAACACACTTTCTAACAATTCGTTTTGCAATGAAACCATTTAATGTGACGTCACAATCATGTCATACTTAGAATTTTGCATATCGTTGTTAAGTTGCATCATGCTATGTATTATGCAATGTATAATGCAATAAGCTAGTCGCTAAAGGTGACTAGTATTTCCTCAAACACACTTTCTAACAATTCGTTTTGCAATGAAACCATTTAATGTGACGTCACAATCATGTCATACTTAGAATTTTGCATATCGTTGTTAAGTTGCATCATGCTATGTATTATGCAATGTATAATGCAATAAGCTAGTCGCTAAAGGTGACTAGTATTTCCTCAAACACACTTTCTAACAATTCGTTTTGCAATGAAACCATTTAATGTGACGTCACAATCATGTCATACTTAGAATTTTGCATATCGTTGTTAAGTTGCATCATGCTATGTATTATGCAATGCCTAATGCAATAAGCTAGTCGCTAAAGGTGACTAGTATTTCCTCAAACACACTTTCTAACAATTCGTTTTGCAATGAAACCATTTAATGTGACGTCACAATCATGTCATACTTAGAATTTTGCATATCGTTGTTAAGTTGCATCATGCTATGTATTATGCAATAAGCTAGTCGCTAAAGGTGACTAGTATTTCCTCAAACACACTTTCTAACAATTCGTTTTGCAATGAAACCATTTAATGTGACGTCACAATCATGTCATACTTAGAATTTTGCATATCGTTGTTAAGTTGCATCATGCTATGTATTATGCAATGTATAATGCAATAAGCTAGTCGCTAAAGGTGACTAGTATTTCCTTAACCAAACTTTCCAACAGTTTGTTTTGCAATGAAACCATTTCTTGTAACGTCACAGCTATATCATACGTGGAATTGTGCATATCATGCAATTTCATGTTATTTTATATTATCAATTTCTTAACTTTTATTCGCTTAAAACTTGCTCAGTAGATTTCAAAAGCAAACTAATAAAACGTTATTGTATATGATGATGAGTGGTCATTAATTTAGATTATGATGTCATTAATTTAGAGGCCATTAATGCGCGGTCATTAATTTAGATTAAATTTGATTCAAAATCACCAGAAATAATCTCCCTTCTAATTTCTCCAATACATTTACTGTTAAGAATGGAAAAATTGTGTTAAGCATAGTAGCTCAGTGAAGAGATTTGATAATGCATTTGGATCTCTAGACCTTGAATGATTAGGCCCAAATTTTGCTAAACATTTGAAATTCTTTTGTCAAAAACATATGCTAAATTTCATTTAGCTTACTTGTAATGTTTAAGATTTTGTGACTGACCTGTCCATATGATTTAGTGTGATTTTCTATCAAAAAGTACAACCACGATTCAATCAAAAATGTATTTTATAACGCCATTACGGGTTGCTCACACCTCTGCAATGCTTTCAATCAGAGTCGATAAAAACGTGTGGGTGGACGGAAGCGCGTTAAGGTGTGACTATGATTGTAGAAAAGAGATGTTCAAATATATTTCCTTTAAGCTTAATCAATCTCTCGATGTTGTTAGGGGCTGAATTAAAAAGAAACTGCAGAGAGCTACCTGTTTCATGAAGCCTGTGGACACCCCCTATTAGCACAAAATGCCGAACAACATTGTAACAATATCTTCTCTATATTGGCTGGTATTTTAAGCAACGAATAACATAATGGTAATATCATATAAATGTGCTAATAGGGCACCATCATATATATAGTAAATCCCACATAAATACGAATATACAAACCAATAAAAAACCAACCATTCTATAGATTCTCCAAATGTGCATGGATATTTACTGTTACAGCTTCACGCCGATAGATGGCGTATCTGTCGAGTACAAAGTTCTGTTAATTCTTTTGTGTATCAGAACGTAGTGTGTGTAAGAACGATGCTAGCACTTAGACGTGGCATCCAACTGTGAGAGGTGTCCTAATCTGTAATAGTCTACCTGAAGAGGCACAAAAAATGTGTCCGAAAATAAAATGGTGTTCACCAGAAAGAAATGAGTAATTATTTGTAGAGAATTACATTTACAATTTTGGGAACAAAATTATATATCGTTTCATCCATATCGTTTGTTGGAATTTTTTAATTGTCGCATTCATATGCATGCGGATGGATAGACAGACAGTCAAACCGTCCAAAGTTTTATGTAGATTGGTAATTTCAGTATAAGTTTTACTGATCAATATATCAAATATACAAGTTATTTCTTCTAATTTCTTATTTTTTTTCATTTATCAGGCCCACATGCCATCATATCGAGTCCATTCAAACGAAGATCTAAAATATTTTTTTCGGATTCGGAAATATCTCAACTCCATATATGAGAAAGCAAAAAGAAAATAAATGAGTCTACATCATCAAACAAATAATTTTTGATTTATTAAGAAATAACAAAATTCATTTCCTGCAGAACCTGGTAATCAGCGTCCCCTGTTTCGAATGAAATCTTCTAGCTCTACACCATTCCTACCAAGTGGGCCTTGACAAGTGCCGAGAATTGTAGCTCGAGTCCTAGCATTGAACAACCACTCCATGGTGGAATCACATTCAAGAGGATTTTCTGCAAAAAAGGATTACTTTTTTGTTAATATTACTAATTAATAATGTTAAAAAAATTCCATAGACATTTATAAATATTGCTTGAATTTGAATTTTAAATTGAAGATATATTTTATTATTTAACTTTTAATTACCCACAGCTTCTTTTTGCTTTAATATAAGTGTAATTCACATGCTTTTTTAAAATGATTAATTAATCAACCGCAACTCTAACTCGCATCCTAACATCGAATTGCTATTCCACAGCTGAATTACAGAACGAAGGATTGCATGTAATGGACGCTTACATTTTCGAATGTTAATGTTGAAAATTTCGATAAATATTTATAAATATTATTTTAATTTAAATCTAAATGTACCACTTTTACCATTTTATGCTTAATTAACTGCATTTTTTTTAACATAATAATATTAATTTTTTCAAGTAGATGCGTCAGCCCTTGACCCTTTTTTCAGAGATAGCATTGAAAATACTTTAGATTAGAAAAGCATTATAATAAAATCGGGAGTGGTTAAAAGATTTGTAAGAAAATAAAAAAGAAAAAAAAATTGTCACTTGATTAAGAATTTTTTTTAAATATTTTATTTCCTGTTGCGGCTTTTATTTTCTGTTCCATGCGAATGAAGAGAATAGATTCTAAATATGACAAAATTATTATTTGCAATTATTTTTCCAAGTAGTAATAATTCCACAATTGTAAATTCTCTTTTATGCAGAAAACTCGATTTTATTGCTGTGAAAGTACTTTTATATATTCACAATATTTAGCTAAAATTATCGCAAACAGAATCAAAACTAGCGACATATACAAATATAGAACAAAAACTTCCATGGTCATTGGCTTTTAGCGGGAAAATAAGTATCGCCATCTATTGACTAAAAATGAAATATGTGCTATTGTTATTTTCTGTCTAAATCAAGTCAAACTCGAGTTATGAAGCAATTATTTCCTCTATAAGTAATTTTAAATTATAATTACGCCCCTTAGTAATTAAATATAAATACAGTTTTAAAAATTCGGATCATTTTTCACAGTAAATAATAAGAAAATAGTTGGAGCATTTCAACTTCTAAGTTTTGATCATTCTAGCCATTTTCCGCAGTAATTATTAAGAAAATTCTTGGAGTACTTCAACTTCTAGCGTTTAGCAACAGTGCAAAGATACACAAGTACTATGCTATGAATATTATACAGACACAATCCTTTGCAACAATTCGTGTAACAAAAGACAAATGTGAACTTTTAATCCCTTATTATGAAAGATGCTATGCTTCTTATTTTAAATAATTTAACTATATTTTTTGAATTACTATACATGTATTACTGTTTTTTAATGTATAATTTTTAAATTAAGGAAGATATTGTACACATAGAATGGCAAATTATCTAAAACTTTCATAATGAACAATTTAAGCAATATGTATTGACAGCTAACGAATGAATTATTAATGAAACCATACTACCAACCCAAAGAAGTGTAAATATTTTAAAGAAGTAACATGTAGTTGATCTTCTGTACTAAATCTTAGGAAATTCATGCAATTATAGGAGAATTCAACAATTGAAATCGTTAACAATATAATTAATTACATTTATTCGATTCTCAGTAATATGATATGCATGAAAATCAAAAGCTTCAGAATAAAACCAAACATTTTCAACTTTTTATTCGGAAAATTTCGAATCACTTTCATTTGTCCGAAAAATTTTCCCACAATTTGTTTTTATGCTTCCAGAATAAAATACTTTTTGATTTAATTTGTCACATTGTTATGGAAACTCCGCCCAGTGGGTTACTGGATGTTAGCTCCTTAATGATAACGACACTTTACTCCAGAAGATAAGATGGGCAACAGATAGAAAAATACAGCAGAAATGCACGAAAAGATATTACTTGCAGACATTAGTAATATACAATCAAACGACAAACATCTAATGAGAGAACAGCACAGCACAACAGTGCTTATACTATAGCTAGTGAATTCGCTCCATGAGTGCACTCTGAAGAGACTTCACTCTCGCGTGAGCACCTACGTTTATATAGCCTTCATCATATTGTATAGAATCTTCTAAAAGAATCTGAGGATCTCGATTTCTAATTAAGATAGCTCCACATTTTTTGTATTTTCGAGGACCTTTCCTTTTTGTAGCGAAATTTTCCAAATTAGTCGTGAAGATTGAGGGTCACTAACATGGATTTCATTAAAATATCTGTAAATTTTCTCTACCATACTATGAAACTAACTGCACTGGGAAACAATATTATAAATTCGTAATTAAATATTTATCTCAGTATTGAGCAGTAAAAAACAGTCTTGTAATGAATCCAATGCCCAATTATTTTTACGTATGATAAGCTTAAATGCGCACATTTCAAATGCTTCTTCTAAAAAACTTTTTTTAAACTAAAAACTACTTTTTTCTCATAGTAGCAACTTTTACCAAGTGCACGATATATTAAAAAAGGGTTTAAATTTGCAGCTTTGTGGTATGTTGTTTTTTTCCATGAAATCTATATATTACCAGAATTATTCTTAAATCTTCTATAACCAACAAACTATCTTATAAAATCTTGCATACGCTGTGCAATTGGCTTTAGGAATCACAAATCGGTACAGATGAATGAATTAATTAAAACATGTTTAAATCGCCTTATTCTTCAATTTTTTCATATTTACCTCTGACATCGAAAACTTCAAGTTGAGACCAAATTGGTTTGAAAGCCCTTTCTGGCAGATGTGTGATTCCATTCGTTCTGATAGTGAGTTCTGTCAATGCAGGCATGCCAGTAAAGAGATTGTCAGGGATACTTGTAAGTGCATTATCACTGAAAGAGACAAGAACAATTTTATGATTTGGGAAAATATTAACATTTGACTAAATTGAAAGGTTTCTAACCAGCGAATTATTGGTTACTATAAAAATTAAACAACCTCTGTTTTGGAAACAAAAACAACGGCCAAGATCTCTTTACATGCTAGTAAAGGATCCAGTTTCAGATGAAAGGGGATATATTAGGATATCATTACGCATATTTTTTTGATTACACGATGTATTAAAAGCACTTTGCTTCTCAGCATTTAACATTCCCTGCGATATAAAATTTAATGAGCATGGCACATACACTCAGTTGGAGGAAGCTTTGATCCAACACTCTTCACATACTAACATAACGGATTCAATTCCTAATTAAAGATAATGTATTAAAATATCAGTAATTAAGTCTTATCAATACATCGCATATTGAAACAATGTTCTCAGCATTTAGCATTCACTGAGAAATTAAATATAATGGGCATAACTCATGTACTCGGTGGATGGAATAGTATAGCTAGACTGGCTTCTACTGAAATATGTCGGCGTCATGGCATAGGGGTAGCAGGTCTTCCCGTGATCTGGGCGTCTTGGGTTCGAGTCCCTGTTCGGGCATGGTTGTTCTTCATCTGTTCTATCCATGAGATGTGTGAACGTGCCCCATGTAAGAAAGGGTTGCGCAAGCGAATGTGATGCATGAGTAGCTAAGACGTACTCCTAGCCCTAGTTGGCGCTACTAAAACAAGACACGCTCCCTTGACTTAAATCGCTGACTTCGTCAGTGAGCTTGTCTATGGCAAGTGCCATTATAAACAACAACAACTACTGAAATGTCAGAAATAAATACTCTTTTATTTCCATGGAAAATGTAGCGTCTTGAAAATAATTTAACATTGATAATTAAGCCAGCATATTCAGAGCACATTTTTAAGTAAAACATTATTTCAGGCATCAAATTAGTTAGTTTCATTTACTTATCTTTACTCCCCGTTTCAAACTATACTAAGGTTGTTTCTGCATAGACCATGAAATTTTGAACCATGATTAGACGACGAGAAAGCTGTCTAAACTGACCAGTCAAAGCTTCTTTGTCGTACTAATTGCAAACACGTAGGAAAGAATTATTCTTATTGATCAGTGAAACTAAATAAAGTTATGGAATTGGGTCTTAATTTAAGATAAGGATTAGGATAAATTCAATTTGTTATCTATATAAAATCATGAAACCTTTCGATACTTTAAAAACTTCATTTTCAAAACATTCAGTTATTCATTTATTAAATCGAACAATTTCTTAATCAGTATTATCTTTTAATAATATTTGTCATTCTTTACAGCATTAATATCTTCTGACAATGAACAAGAAATGTTAAATTATGAGGAGCAAAACCAAGATATATATACGTATATCACTTTCAGAAAATATAAGAAAATTCATTCGAATAAATAGAAAGTAAGGGAAGAACCAAATTTATAACTCTAAAACAAATATGATTCCTTAAAAATATATTCAAAAATTATCAAACCTATTGAGATTCAGTCTTAACCCTTGACATTGCATTCAATTATGCGCTTTATATCGGACTGTGTATCAATTCATGTTTGCTTCTGTCTTTATAACTCGTATTCATGAGTATATGTTCCTTTATTACATTCAATGACGATGCATATTTATTTTCTGAAATTAACCAACATCGATCCAAACTGGTTTGAAAAATAAATAAGTTTTAAATTTAACCCTTTCTCTACTGATAGGGCCAAACCCAGCCGTGAAAGTTCTATACTAATGGGTTGTTTCGGGACCAGTTTCTTTTTCAAAAGAGGGATATAGGATGTAAAGACAGGGTTTTTACATCCTTATTCGAATCAGAAGCTGCAGCCCAAACAACCTATTAATATAGAACATTCACGGTCGGACTGGGCCTGGTTAGTACTGAAAGGGTTAAACGTAAGTATGAATACATTGCACTTCTAATTAAATATTGCGTTATCTCACGAGTTTCTGATTATGACCGTAGAAGTTAAAATATATATTAATATTGTAAAGAATATACAGCACAGCTGCAAATTCCTCAAATTTCTGAGTAATGCAAGAAAAAAAAACCTAAAAAGTAAATACATGTTCATTCGCTTTTTATCATCTGATTTCAACATTCGTATCCGGATTGCAGTTAAAAAAGTACCGACTTGCAAAAGGCTCCGAACAGATAATTTTTCTTATTAAAATAAACCAAATTTCATTAACAAGCTATAAAATATAACAAGTATAAAGTATGATCCCGTGCGAGATATTGCTCCACAAACACGAAATTTCCTCAATCTTTTCCCTCACCATCACATTTTCATAGATAATTAAAATCTGGACCATTTATTTTGTTGTTAAACTTACTCGAGCTCCAGAATTTCCAGTTGATCGGCAGTTCTAGGCAGCATGCTTCTTCGGATGGGTCCGAACCTGTTTCCATCTATTGACAGTTGTTCTAAATTGACGAGTGTAGCGAAAGCTCTATCGCCCATCCTTTGGATTTTATTGTTAGAAACAGAAACAGCAGCCAGTGAAGTTGGGCCCCTATCAAACCAGTCATTACTCAGTTCGGTGATGGTATTGTAAGCCAAATCCAGCTCCCTCAACTGGCGGAGATGACCTAGATCAATTCTAGTGAGCTGGTTCTTTTCATTGAAACTGGAGGTTATTTCTAATACCTGGAATGGAAATGTCAACGACAATATCAAATCGTAGAAAAAGGAGAAGGAAATTGTTGTATATACGTAATGTTGGAAATGTATTCGCCTGATTCTTTAATTTTTAAAAATAGAGATTCTAGCCATATAGGATTTACTTCAAAGAAGTTTACCGAGGCTGTACAGAGAGATTACCTTATTGTACAACATGCTGTACTATATTGGACAATAATGTTCTATATTATATAAGTATTATTCGAACAAAAAGTGGACAAGTTGATTGAAAAGAATACGTTTATTGGAAATAAAATGAAAGCGTCGTGAGCGTAATAATACAGTTCCTATCGTTTAGGTAGCTGTTCTTTGTCTTTGGTGTAGAAAGATCGTAGTTGATTTTTGAGAAAGTCCTGCACAGCTTCCTTTACTTCATCATCCGAATGGAAACATGTCCCTTGTAATTTTCTCTTAAATTCTCCAAAGATGCGGAAGTCACAGAGTGACAAATCCGGCTGACTGTACGGCGGATGCTTCAATAAGAGTGACTGTACGGCGGATGCTTCAATAAGAGTGACTGTACGGCGGATACTTCAATAAGAGTGACTGTACGGCGGATGCTTCAATGGAATTTTTTTTAAAGATCATCTGGGTTTCATGGGAGACGCGTGGTCGGGCATTATCATGGAAAAGGATCACATGTTTTGTGAGAAGGCCATATTTTAATATATTTTTTCTACACCAAAAGGCAAATTTTTGGCTCTATTACTAGTTAAAAATCAAAAGTTGATTATTTCTTTAAAATGTAGCAAAATTTTCAATTTTAGGAAAATTTAATGTCTTTACGGCAACTGAAAACGTACTCCAATATTTTTCACACTTTTAATTTATCTTATCTACATCAAAATGCAATTTTTTCCGAACTATTACAAATTAAAAATCAAAAGTTGATTAGTTCGTTCCACCCTATTGTACAATATTATTGCGAATATTGGATTGTATCAATTATATATTTAAAGTAATCAGAAAAACAAAAAGTCCAGTCCTGAATTCCAGTCGCTGGTTCAATTTCGACAATTTTTATATAATATGGAAACATACCTCTAGATTTATCATTAATGGTATCTTGCCACCCATCACCCTCTGTAATTTAGGGAAATTTTAAAAACGTTTGTGCTTTTTGGGCATTTTCTGAGTGACAGAGTTCCTCAGCTAAAACCTCAGTGCCTATTTCCAAAAATTATTTTATAAAAAAGACTTTTGACAAATCCTTTTAAAAATTCATCAGTTGGTTGCCTATCTTTCTTCGATTTAATTATTATACGTTACAATAATCCGAATATGAATTTTTTTTAAACTTTGTTTTGTTAATTTGTGTTGTGTCTGCTATTAAATATCTTGTATATTTTTTTAATGAATAAGTTTTTTATTTCCCAAAATTTTACAATGCTTGAAAATATTTATAAAAACTTATTAAAACTAGAGGCAAAAAATTGTAGAGAAATAAAATTTATCTCACTAAAAAGCTAATTTTTTTTTTAAATTTTGAAATGGTGCTAAAATGAATGCTAATTTATAATATATCCTAAAATTTATTAAAGGGAAAAATATAAAAATTTTGATAATTTTTTTTTATTAATGAGTTATCTACTATTCCAATAAGTAAGTATAAACTGAATTCGGTAATTTCAGATTTTACTCTTTGTAATATAAAGTATTTTGGAACTGTTTTTGCATCATGCATAGCGCAAGCGAAATCAATGCCGACTCATTTTAGAAACCATCGCTCTATTTACATCATCGACCGCTCATCATCATTGAATTTATTCACTATAAATCAAACTATGCACATTATCGTGTTAAAATTCTTTAAATTTTATAAAAAAATTATTTCTCTTACTTCTAGTTTATCTTCCAAACCAGAAAATGCCACCTCCCCTGGTGGTGCCAGGCTATCCAACTGGCAATCAGTAATATCAATTCTCACTACATACCACCAGTCAAAAATTCTGGATGGTAGAGTCTGTAGATCCATATTTTCCATTCGGATTTCAAGTCTGGTCTTTGAATCCATCAGTCTCAGGGATTCGTGCAGTTCATTAATGTAAGCACCGCTGCAAGAGATTGCGACATCCACTTCTTCATCTTCTACGTCCTCATCACATCTGCAAGTGGGCGGAAACCTTCCAGGGTCTGGGCATACGCCTGATAGAACTGGAAGGGCCAAACCCAGAAGTAACAAAAGGTAGGCGCAAATGTTTGCGCGCATTGTGGCAGGGATGCTGTGTCTAAAGAAAATGGAGCTATGTTTTAATATCTTAATTATACGTTAAAAAAATTCTGGCAGAAATTTGAATTTTGTGCCTATATCCAATTTCGTTTTGAAAATGATGATTTTATCGATCATTTAGTTTGTTTGTTTCTGATGGCACTTGCCACTGACAAGCCCGCTGTTACGAAGACAGCGATTTAAGCCTGAGGGGGACGTCTCTTATTTTTTATAGCAGCTCCAACTAGGACCAAGAATACGACTTTGCTACTCACGCATCACTCATTCGCTTGCACAACCCCTTTTTACAGGAGGGCACATTCACACCTCTCACAGATAGAACAACAACCATGCCCAAACCGGGACTCGAACCCGGGACGCCCAGATCACGGGGAAGACGCGCTACCCCTATGCCAGGACGCCGGCATCATTTAGTTTACATTGATGAAGCAACATTTCATGTCAGTGCGATGGTACACAAGCACAATGTTCCCTTTTGGGGAAGGGAGAAATATTAACAAATTCACATGCAAGATTTACATAAGGTAAATTTGTTCTGTGCAGTGTCCCGAAAGAAAATATATGATCCCTTGTAAGGAGTCACACGTCGAACATCTGCGACTGATTCTAATAAAACTTAAAATAACCCCATACAATTCTTTTACATATAATATCTTATATTTTTCTTGATTTATAGTGCGATGAAGCTGTATACATCTTTATGAATTACCCTGTATATCTGTGTAAGACTTGATTAGATCAAAAGATCTATACTTTAGGACCCACACTTCCTCCATTATTATTAGAAAATATATATACAAAATTTCATAACTCTAGTTTAGCTATAAGAAAAAATCCAATAGCATTCACTATTGTCTTAAAGCGTCATAATTTTTCCAGATTTTACTAATATTGCGTGCCATAGATTAATCATTTGTCCCTTATATAAAAGTCTATCACCCTATAATCTATGTAAGAAGTCTGTTTAAAAAGTAACTGACCTTGAATTTTCTTACCTACGGTAATGATACTAGAACAGTGCCACAGTGCACAGTGAAAGAAGATAACATAATGCGCATGTTTGAATTTTTTCTCCGTATTCCAGTGTGTCCGTCACTACCTGCTGACCATTGAGTAAAGTGATAGTATAGGTGTTGGATGGATTTTTGACTTCTCTGAAGATAACAAATTCAAATTTTCTTGGCAAAATACTGAATTCTAGTCGTCTCCCAACCTCCATATTCCCCAGATATGGCTCCTTACGACATTTGTTATTTCAGAAATAAAAGATGCCTTTGAAAGAATCCCATTTTGAGCCTTCCATGAGTGTTTTCGGTAGTGGAAGGATCGGTGGGTTAAGTGTGTGAATCCGACTTTGAAGGGGATTAGGTCCCAATTTCGTCACGTAAGTAGTATATATTTTCTGGCCAAAGATCGGAAATTTTTTTAAACAGCCCTCGTATTTATAGTATAGCAGTAAAATATCATATTACGTAACATCCCAATATCTATTATTCTGTGCTTGATTTGTAAGCTTCTAAAACTGAAAGAAAACTTAAAATAAACAGTTACTTTCACGTAGAACAATCGCGAGGCTCATTTGTTTTCAGCGAAATTTGTTCCTTTTATCTTGCTTCTTAAACTCGAATGTATTGATTTTTTTATTTATGTAATTTATTATGGTTTTTTAAAAAATTTATAATGATTAATTATTAAAGATTATTATTAATCAATTATTAAATGTCAAACGTTTCGTATTAAAATGTATTACTATTATTAAATGTCAATACATTAATAAACAAAAATAAATTTATTAATAATAGTTTTTAAAATACATTTCTTTTAACGAAATAAATAATTATCATTATCAATTTTCGTTAATCATTCACGACTGTTAATCCCAAAATTTTAAAAAAAATGAAATTTAAAAAAAGATATTTTTGTCGTGAAAAACAAACAGATACGACTGAATTTTTTTTTGAAGAAAATCAATAACATATAAGAAAATAAATTCATTGTTCACTAAATTATAATTTATAAGTAGGCTTTTGACTAAAAATTTTCAAAAGCAGGTTTAATCCTAGTTTAGCTTGCCCTCGAGTTTGTCGCCATTGTGGTAACCCAAAAAAGCAAGCGGAATAATTTTTCTTGTAACCCTAATACTGATTAGTGTGAAATTTTTTTCGTTTGTTGAGTTGTACATCTACTACAGCTATTTTGTAAGAAATGGAAATTAAAAATTATCGACAAATAAACATCAATTAAAAAATTTAATTAAATTACGTTTTAGAATCGAAAGTATAATAAAACATTCAATGTTGTTTTTAAAATGAATTATGAACAGATAATATTTAATTTTTTGCAATTCTTATCAAATTATTTTACTCTAATTAAAATCGTCTGTTTACGAATTTTGTCAGAACAGAAACTAAAAACATCTGCACGAGCTTTTTGAATCGTTTGTCTTTATTTCATAGTTTTTCCATCTTAATATTCTAATAGAATTCTTTGCGTTTTGTTGTTCTTTTCGTGGATTTCCCGAGATTACCCGATGTGTGTTCAATAATCCGATGTCTGATAATTACGATAATTAAAAATATTATGAGAGATATAGAATTCGATGCCTACGTTTCGAAATATATATGGCAAGGACAGAACGATATTTGCATCACTGAAAGGTCCTGCTGTTTTTTATGGAAATATTTTTTGCTCAAATGAAGAATTAGCTGAACAGAGTAAGTGTATTTATTCCTTCAAATTTCTTAAGAATAGCATCCAAACTATTTGGATGCTTTTATTTTTTCTTGTACTGTTCTTGTTATTTTCAGAATTCTTACTTTTATTGAGCTAGTCAAGCTATAAGGTTTCGGCTACTGCAGATGTAGGATGTTTTTTTTTAAGGTAAAGTTCGTTATTTCAGAATTAAAGAAAATTTATCAATCGTGACCATAATGGTTCATAAAGAAGTGCTCTTAGATAAAACAATCGTAATCAATAAATCTCATAATATAAATGGTGAGTAACTATAATTGTTTCACAGTATTGTTTATATGGTCAGCCATTTTGTTTGGCAACTTTTTTACTATTGGCATCTTTGGTGAAACAAGGAACAAACTAGAATTTTACTACAAAACCTTTTTGTTTTGATTTTATATCATTTTCAGTCCTTTTGCGACCATCCGTAATAGCTGAGTCACTTAATTCTAATCATTATCACATGTTAAGCATTATTTTATATTTTTATTTATTTTCTTCTTTCAGTCAATTAATTTAATTTTCATTTTAATTAAAAACAACTTTGAATTTTGAATTTCAATATTCTCTTAAATTCATTACGAGATGGCAAACGCTAAGCAATAAAAATTAAATTCAATTAAATGCACTTACGATAATAAATTAATGATAGATACCTTCTTAAAATATTAAATTAATATCCCGAAATACAGAAGAAACATGTGCGTGCGATGACAAAACTCTACATAAAGTGAAAAAAAATCAATTATAATATTGTATATTAACAACCGTGAAATATTACAAGAATAAAAATTCTTCTAAAAAATGAGGTCAGTATAATTTTATCAGAAAACGAAAAGGTATGTGCTCTAATGATAATCGATTGCAACCAACATTTCACACAGAACGACAGTTGAAGTCAGAAGATAACATACCGAATTTCATTGATATATATTATTACGTTTACATGTGTATGAAAATACAAACCAATACAGTCAACCCTATTTAAGTTATTGCAATGACGAGTTATTGCGTTTCATACATGTGAAAATACAAACCACTTGACAATCAACGCTATTTATGTTACTGCGTTGACGAGTTATTGCGTTTACATGCATTTAAAAGTACAAACCGATAGACAGTCAACTCTATTTATGTTATTGACGAGTTATTGCGTTTCATGCATGTGAAAGCACAAACCACTTGACAGTCAACATTATTTATGTTACTGCGTTGACGAGCCATTGCGTTTAGATGCATGTGAAAATACAAACCAATAGATAGTCAACTCTGTTTATATTATTGATGAGTGATTGCGTTTCATGGATGTGAAAGCACAAACCACTTGACAATCTACACTATTTATGTTACTGCGTTGACGAGTTATTGCGTTTACATGCATGTAAAAGTACAAACCGATAAACAGTCAACTCTATTTATGTTATTGACGAGTTATTGCGTTTCATGCATGTGAAAGCACAAACCACTTGGCAATCTACACTATTTATGTTACTGCGTTGACGTGTTTTTGCGTTTACATGCATGTGAAAGTACAAACCAATAGACAGTCAACACTACTTATGTTATTAAGTTGACGATTTATTGCGTTTACATGCATGTGAAAGTACAAAACAATGAACGATCAACTCTTCGACAGATTTGGTTCAAAATTTGATAAGAATATATTATGTTAATTCCCTGAACCTGTGTATCAAATAATTTTGCGACCAAGATGTTTTCTTTTTGCAGGTACCGAACTCACTTGTATTTATACAGCCAGGCAACCACAAATGGATTACTTGTAACCACAGTCCAGACTTCCTACAAATGGATCTTTTTGAAAACTTGATAGGAACTACAAATTTGGGCGTGAATTCATTTACCAAATTCCATCCTTTTAGCTCAAAGCATTTTTTAATTATCCTGTTCACATACAGATATATTAGCCTACATAATGCCATAAATGTGTTTTACGAAATCAAGAAATCAAAAACGATCAAATTCGTCAAAATTTCGAGTTCGATTATTTTGAAAATTAAAATACTTCATTTGTCCTATACGAGAAGTAAAAATAAGACAAACCAGCTGAAATGGTTTCCCCAAAACTTTCTTAAATACTCTCTAATAAACTTTCCATGCCATAGAACGCCTTACATAGCATTGACGCACAATAATTGCAAAATATCAATTTTTGGTGAGAATTTAGCATTTTTGCTTAATCTATCGTGTCATCCTTCTCGTGTTAATTAGCGATTAACCCCTGGCAAGTGGTTAATAATATCCAAAATTCGAATTTGGACTTTAGACTCTTTTTTCTCAGCCGACTGAAACAAAATTTTGACACAGATTATAATAATAAAATCCCATACCAAATTTGATATATTTAAGTCACTACGTTTTTGAATGATCGTGTTTACATATTTATGAAAATATAGACAGCCAGACAGTCAATTATATTTGGCTCAAAATTTGACAGGTGTCTACCAAATTTTGTTTATTGGGCCTTGTAATTATTGTGTTAACTTATATTCGAATAGCTGAACAGACGGAGTTTGAACGGAGTCCCTTTGAACGGAGTTTACTCAAAATTGGATAAAAATCTAAAAATTTAGTATAAAGACCGTACAGCAAATTTCACCCATTTAGCTCAAAGTGCTCTGAGTTATTTTTGTCACAAACAGGCAGACATTTTCCAAAAATGCGTTTTTCGAACTCTGGTAGGTCTAAAACATTCAGACTCTTCAAAATCTTGAGTTCGAATTATAATTCTTTATAATTCTTTCTCTACATTACATAAACGAGAAAGTAAAAAGTTTTTCATATGGACATTTATATTTTTTGTAAAAGGACATAATTATAAATCTCCTGAATAAGTTTGAAAAATTTACAGAGTAATGTAGAAATGGTAAGCAAAATGCTTCAATTAACATAATATAGATAAATTTTTCTTTATCATTAACAATCGCATTAACATATCAAACGTCGGTCTATCATTAAAATACATTAGAAATACACTTACCTTGCAAGCTGGCTGATTGGAAGAAAAATACGTTGTTGAAATAAATTTAAATATCTTACGTGAAAGTGCAGATAAGAAAAATCACAGATGGTTTACATATGCGAAGCAAGATATAAGACAAATATATTCTCACAGACGTACATAAGCATTTTAATATTTCTATGATAACATTTCGATATTATTCATCCCTTTTTTCTATGGCAGAATTGTTTTTGGAAAACTATTTTAATCCCTTGATTTATGAAATTAATTAACCCCTCTTACCTCTTTTTATACACAATTTGATTTCTTTCAATAGGGTTGCTATTTTTATAGTATTATTTGTTGTTTATTTATAGTGTTAAAAATAATATTTATTTATTAATATAATAACGCAAAAAATTTCATTTTTTTACAATATAATAAATATGTTTATTGTTCTAACACTTGTATTGCACTCTTTTTGCTACATTTTTCTTTTTATTATCCCTGCATGTTAAATTCAACTGCTTTTGCGTATTTTATTATTTTGCAATGTATTATTTATTACATTAACATTATTTATTATTTATTATTACATTGCCTTCACACGCATTACGCCATTTCGTGATTTTTCTTTATAGTTGTTTTGTTATAATTCAAGAAACTATATACAATAGAATGAATAGGGCTGGAGAATGTTCATAACTTGGATTACTTATTTTAGTACGTATTTCATGAAATAATGTTAATTTCATATATTTCTAATACTCTATTTTAAATTTGGATTAAGTTGGGATTATAGGCATCGAAATTTGCGCGTTTTAAAATTAGTACCAGGGAGACAGAGCTTAGCCTCGGCAGTTCCTCTCTCTCTCTCTTTCACTACCTCTCTCTCTGTAAAATCGTGGTCATTTCTTTTTAGAAAAAATATTTAGAGACAGATTTAAATGTTGCGTTCAATCTCCCTGATACTTATCTCTTAAAGAATAAAACTCAGATTAGAACCTCAAAGAAAGGAAGGGAAATTGTCATGAATGGTTTGGTGCACGCATACAATTGACGTCTGAAAATCTATTAGCGACACAAAATGCCAGAGAAGTGATATGCAATTTATAATATAGTGATAACAATGGACACTGCATATCATCTCAAGTTCATTTTCAATTTTCCCCCTACCTCTGGAATAAGGTTGGTGCAAAAATTAGATTTTTATCAGAGGAACCAGATGATCTAAGAAGGCTTAAAGTACAGATAGTGACAGTAGTTAAACATTGCACCATACTCCCAAAAAGTGTGGGGAAAGTCATTTGCGATATCTTTACTCAAAAAGTAGGATGGTTGAAAAAAAATCAGAATGAACTGAAAATATGTTCGATTCTATTGGATCTCGATAAAGAGGGCATTAATCCCCAACTACTATTAATCCAATATTAGCCGCTAATCGCTAATTGCTAATCCGGCATTCTGCAGCTAATGTCTCCTCGGACAAAAAATTCAGATGTGTGCTTTTGACGGAAGTAAGTGGATCCAGCTTTCCTGGAGATTATACCAACGGTCATTTGGTTGTTTTGTTATAATCTCGATGGCTTCGTAAAGAAGGGTGCTATGCAAGAATTAATGTTGTTTATAATGGCGTCTATTAAGTCGTCTACTAACTTTCTAAATTTTTTTTTGTAAAATCAAGGTTTTTTGGAGAAAAATATTTAGATGCGAATCACATTCTGATTACATATGAATTTTTTTTCGATTTTACTTATTTATGAATCGGTTATTTAAATAAAAATAATCATGAATGCACTCAGCCACGACCTCCGTAATACAAGGCCTCACAACTAGTTTGTGACGTCACACAATTAGGATGATTGCCTGCCGTGAGCAGAATCCTGCTTTCTTCCTTGATGTGTAGGTATATTTTAAATTCACTTAAAAATAACTTACTATTCCTAATATTAAGACATGAATCTTGCATAAAATTCAAGATTTATTTTTTCCCGTGTGAATAAAAGAAACGGCATGATAGAAAATCTTAAAAGTCCTCTATAGCGTATTGACCATTTAATAACATTCAAACTTTCGAAGATGTGAATTTATTAGATATATACATTGAGGTATTGTTAGTTTTCTTGTTTTAATAGTTTTTTTATTTTATTAAAAGCTGTTAAAAATCGTTTTATTTTTGCCTTGAAAATATTTTTTAAAGCTTGAAATTAAATTAATCATTAAGACTTTTTAAAGCTTTTGATGATTTTTTTTTATTGTAGTGACAGGTAATACATGTATTTTATAAACTAACATATAATTGTTTACTTCTCAAATTACTTATGAACTTTCAAATAAAACATTAATGTATTTAATATCAGATTTAAATTTTACACCAACTAATTCTGTTGATAAAAAAGAATTACTTTCACACCTTGTTTTTTCACATTAAGAATTGTTTTCATTTAATATAATAGTAATTCATACAATTTAATAAACTAGCTTTTATTACATCTGATTTCACATTTCAATGCACTTATACTTAATCTGAAGTAATAGTAAAGGATAACACAAATAAAAAATCACACATTATTTGATTCATAACATTTTATTTTCAGAGAAAATAACAAAATACATTTTGTTTCTTAACTTTATTATAAATTTCACACAGACAAATGAAAATAATTATAATATTAAATAAAGTTAAAATACAAATTTATAAATAAAAGTTAATAACAATATTAAAAGAAACAATTGTGATAAAAGTCAATTAACAATTTATACTGATATTACTGCTTGAAAATTATGCTTGAAAATTTAATATTAAATATTTTTATCATCCCTCCTCTTTTTCAAGTTAGTAATTTTTAATTTTTTTTTTCCTTTCTTTTTTCTGCTTTCTTTACAGCTAGGTTTTTTTTCTGAACTAAAGCTTTAGCTAAATTATCATTTTTTTTCTTAACATAATTATTTTAAAATATATTTGTGGAGCACCAAACAACTTTCCAGATAATGGAATTAAACTGATGACCTTCATCACATGCTCCACTATCACAGAATTCATTTTCTTCTAGAATAGAATATGTAAGGCAAGAAACTTTTTCTTTGATCGCGAAGTTTTAGGAATTCAGACTCATATTCGTCGCATATTTTTTTAAATACTGTAAAATTATAGAGCACTGCATTTAAAATATGTTCTTGCGGGAAAGAAAGTTTACCCCTATCCAAATTTTTTAAATATTCATGTTCTGGGGATAATTTTATCTCTTTATCTAACTGATGTAAATATTTGCAGGCAGTACACTTAGATTTTTTTAAAACAGAAAAAATACAATACCCTGCAAGATACATCAAAACAGGAAGGCTTTCTTGCAAATTCAAAATGTCTGTTGGTTCTACTTTAAGGTCGATGAAAGCAATTGAAGAGCTTGGATCATAATCCGGAAAGATATCATCTGTTTCAAAATTTGTAATTTTAAAGGTGCCAAAAGATTTGCTGGGAACGGACAGTTTCAACAAAGACTGAATTCTTAATTTTTTTTCACATTCAAAGAGTTGCTGTGTTGAAATATTGTATTGGCAACCTGCTAATCTGCGATAACAGCCAAACCTACTTTCCAAGTCATCTGTTTGAAGCTTGCCAGGGAGAATATAACTCATTTAAAAATTATCTTTACAATAAGATGAAATTTCTATTAAAGCTTTGGTAGTTAAAACTAAAGCAGTCCTTGTTTCTTTTGTAAATGTCCCAGTATTAAATTTCATGTCTTCCCAATTATCAAGCCATTTTAAAAATTTCTCTAAAAATAATATCTTAATGTCCTTTTTATCAAAAGTGAATGGCTCCTGATACCTATTGTTTAAGCGTTTACCTTTATTCGGTGTTTTAACATTAACAATTTGCCACCATGTAATAATAATTTTTAAAAACTCAGACGTATCCTTAGAATAGATTAAATTTTTCCTTTCTCCTAATTCCACAAGAGCTTCTGCAACATGTTCATTAAAAATACTGAAAACCAACTGAACGTTTTGCCTTTCCATGTTTGATGGAGCAAGTGCTTTAAGACTTAATTTAAAACCATATTTAACTAAGCTATCCGATTCTAAGTTGTACAAATCTCTTATAGTTGAAAATCGAGCTATTTTAAAGTTAGCTATATCTTTTACCTCAGGAGCCAAATCAAAATTAGGATAGAAGAAACATTTCCCATCATTTTTTTTGCTTTAACCAATTGTTTCTCATACACTTGAACAAATGAACAGGGTCTACAACATAGAACAGTGGTCTTTGTTTATTAACTGGATGAGAATAACAATAAGATAATTCTGGCGGATCAATAAAAAGTCCAACAGCTTTCCTATTAACTGAATTATTGTCAGTAATAATACCAATAACTGTAAACCCAATACCTTCCAATCCAATAACGATTTTCTTAATAAATTCATGCAAAATTTCCCCTGATATGGAATGCACTGGCAGAACATGAACATCTTTATACTGGGATGCAATGCTTTTGACCATAAAAACTTGGGCACTAGAAGCAGAAGCTTCAGAATCACACGACATGCCCGTTACACAACCCCCTTTATACTCAAAATATTCTTTTATGTGAACTTCATCTAGCAATAAAGTCACAATTTTATCTTTCTCCTGCAAATATTTAAACTTCTGTTTTATGTACAACAAAAAATATGAATCTAGCTGTTCTAATTGTGGGCTTACATTATACTTTGAACACAGATGATTTATAGTATTTGGATGAGGCAGAACCAAATATCCACTTTGTCTTAGGAATTTATATGCAGATGGTGCTATAGTATACAGTAAAGATGAAAATATCATTATATCAGATGAATATCTGCGTGCATATTTATTATTTCCAAGAAAAGAAACTTGCTCCATCAAAAAATTAATTGCTTGTGAGCTAACTTCAGAATTTTCCGAAAGGGCCTTTAATAAGTTGCATATTAACTGGACTGTATCTTTTACTTCAATTTTCCCTTTTAACTCATACATAAAATTTTCTAAATTATCTAGAATTTCTATAATTGTACCTGATTTACTTATGACTAATGGAAAAGAAAAATTGCCTAAACTTCTAACCTCATGATCTGCAACATATGCATGGGCTTCTAATTTGGAAGAAATTAATAAAGAATGACTTACCTTAGGAGCTTGAGAAGTGTCTAGACAAATAAAAATTATTTCGTTTGCTTTTTGAATTACACTCCATATATTTGATTCAAAGTTTTTAAATTTTAAAATTAAATCAGAAAAAGTGTTGATTTTTTCTAACTCCTCTTTTTTTGCTATGTCCTGGAGACTGCTATTTAAAGCTGCTTTTAAGTTTTCCATATCCTTACGTGTTGCCCTATCCATTGGAGTTTCTCTTCTTGCTTTTGATTCCGAGGAAAAATATGAGGATAAATTAGGGAAAATTGAAGGTACAGCACCAGGTACAAGCCTAGAAAAAAAAAGTGGAATTCATTAGATAAAAAAAAAAATTAGTAATTTTATAATGCATAAACTGAAAGCTAACGTATATTGGACAGTATTAAATAAAATCATACTATTAAATAATAAAATTTAAAATCAACAGAAACATTTATTCATCCAAAATAAATAGTTCAATATTGTGTTGGAATATCTAAAATAATTATTTATTATTACTACCATTCAAGTAATACAATATTCTACATGAATTAATCAATTGATTTTACAAGGTATGAAAAATTGATTTAAAAACAGTTAACTTTTCATTACTTTTTTTAAAAAGTTTTAAGATATTTTGTAAAAGTTGCATTCATTTATAATTAAAGATTGTGTATAACTAATGATATTTAAAAATAATAAATATTAATTGTTTTATATATAATCTGATGATTTACAGATAAACAAAAACTACATTTTCTAAACCTATATGAGCATGCAATTCATATTGTTTTACAACTATATCTAACTTTTTTACATAATATTTTAGAACAAAATATAAATTTAATTTGCTACAATCTATAGTCATGATATATATAATAAAAAATTAAGTTTTATTATTCATTAGATGATTTTAAACTTTTTTATAAGAGTATAATAACAGTAAATCACTTAAGTACTTTGTAAGATTTTGGTGATAATTATTACATATTTCTATAAAAACTTACCTTTTATACTCCATTGTTACTTGAATAAGTTCTCCTGTACTGGTATTAAACGCTTCTCTAACAGTTAAAAACTGATTTTCTGGAAAATGTTTAGCACATTTCCAGAAAATCTACATATATGAAACAAATATTAGGCTTAAGTCAAATTTTAAAAAAAATATATATGAAGTATAATTAAAATGTTACAGAAACAAAACATTTTAAATATTAAGAACAAATTTAAAAAAAAAACTATGA
This sequence comes from Argiope bruennichi, assembly GCF_947563725.1. Lineage (NCBI taxonomy): Eukaryota > Metazoa > Arthropoda > Arachnida > Araneae > Araneidae > Argiope > Argiope bruennichi. Next base: position 98,963,600 of record NC_079158.1, read on the forward strand.
GAAGTAACAATAAAACAATGAAATTTTTTATTTAGCTCAAGCAAACAATACCAAAGTAATTGGAAGCATAAGCAACTAAATGTAGAGAAAACAAAATGACAGAAATGGAAGTTATACATAATTTTAAATGTTTCACAGTTCAAGAGAATTAATTAACTAAAAATTGTACAAAAAAGAATCAAACTTATCTTACTATATTTAGTTGGCACGAAATTGTCCCGCTTTATTGCAGAGATCCATGCTCTTCTAGTGTTTTCATCTCTTGGAAACGAAAATACTGAAATATTGGGGCTATTTTTCGTGTAATTACTTTTACAATTAGGAACACAGCACGCACTAGGCATCTTTATTACAATAAATTAAAATTAATATGAAAAAAAGATCAAAAAACTTTTAAATAAAACCAGTATCACATTACCCGCACTTCGCTACGCCAACATCTACCGTGACGAACCGCACTCTTTTACATTAGCTGCGTAGAATTTTCCTGAAAATTCATCCTAACTCGTGACGTCACGGGCTGAACGCGTTGGGAGTTGTGAGGCCTTGTATTACGAAGGTTGCGACTCAGCTTAACATGTTATTCGAAACAATCTGCTATATTACAGTATTCATTTTACATTTAGTTTTACCGTGGTGAAATCGGGTTCGAGATGGCCACTGTATGGCATTGTCAGCATGAGAGTAGACAGAAAAAGGTTCTAATAATTAGTTATAAGGAGTGTTTTTTTTTTGTGTGTATGTGTAAAATCGCGTTTTCAGGAAAGACACCTATATAAAGAAATTTAAAAAGCAAAAAATATTAAATATAAATACATAAGTAAAAGCACAATAGAGTAATATTAAATATAAATACATAAATCCTAGGCCCAGCAAACATACGTGTCAGCCACGTTGTTCTGACTACTATACTGTACCGAGATGCACGAAATAAATAAATTTGTATATATGCAAAAATTGCTATTGGTTTAAACTAGGAAGATATTTACTGAAACTCGGGTGTTTAGTTCTGCTTGGACTGGTGGCGCCATCTCTTGGACTCAAATAGTTTGTTATAAAAAATGTTTTGTGTGTGTGAACAGCCTTTTCCGAGATACACGAAATAAATATCTATAAAGAATTGCTCACTTAAACGTACAAGATCTGCGTGAAGTTTATATGGATTGGAACAGTAAGAATAAATGCTGGTGAACTTAAATAATTTTAATCAACAATCCTTCAACATCATTAATACAATTTTATTGAGGATTAGGAAAGAGAATTATCGGAAGAGGAATGCTAATCACTCTCCTTTGTTTGCAATGAACTCATCTAAATGTATAAACTTTTTGTCTTCAGGTCCGTCACAGGTGCCAAAAATGACAGCTTTAGACCTTACATGGAACAGCCATTTCATTGTAGAATCACACTGAAAAGGATTACCTGCGTCATAAAATAAAATGTATTAGTTGAGTTTCAAAAGGCTTTATATATCTAATTGAATTTTTTCATAAGATTTATCGCCTTAAATGTTTTTCATTAATTGTAAAAATTTTTATTCATGTAGTAGAATTTTTAAGTTAGGATTGCTAATGTTCAGTTTTTAAAAAGAAATATTCATGAGTAAAATCTTAATGCTATTTGATAAGTTAATAAGGAGTGTGCAAAAAAAAAAAAAAAAAAAAAAAAAAAACTTGGCAAAGTTTGGAGATATCTTGCTTAATTTGTATTAAAAAAGGAGTTATAAATTTCAAATGGTTTAATCATTTCGCATCATATAAATTTCTTGTATGCAGACTCTATATAGAGAAATTAATCAAAAACATTTATCCATTCATTAAAAAAATATCGGTGTTTTGGTCCACTTAGATTTCGAAAAAGAAGAGTTTTGGCGTTATCTGTATGTATATAAACAAGTAAACTATAAGAAATTTAGCAGATCTCTTTCAATCAAATCTATCAGCAATCCAAATCTGTTCTAACCGTTGACAGATTTGATTGAGAAATATCTGTCAAACTTTTTTCATTGTAGCTCATTTTAATTTATAGTTTCCTCTTTCATATACACTCTTGCATTTATCATGCACTTTTTTCAAAATGAAAAATAAATGCTTTTAAATAAAAGTTGAACTCTTTTCCCAGAAATATGTTATAATATTATGATTAAAGTAATAAATTCGGTTAATAAATGTAATTACCAATCATTTTTCATGTTGACCATTGTAATTGTTCTGTCATTCAGACCAAATATTCTATTAGTATGAATAATTTCTGGGTGTTAGTACTAATCCAGGTTAGTATTCATAACCATTGACTAAGTATGACTGTATGTACATTTTAAGATGAAATTGTTTATAAGCTGACATACTGCCTGTAAAATTCTTTAAGCGACATTATTTCACCATTGTAATTATTCTGTTATTCAGACTAAATATTCTGTTAGAATGAATAATTTCTGACTGCTGTTAGTACTAATCTAGACTAATATTAATAACCATTGACTAATGACCTGGACCGAAGCATATATACACAAACATTTACTATGCGCCTTTTTAAAATGGAAATAAATGTTTTTAAATAATAATTGAAATCTCTTCCCAAAAATATGTTATGATATTACCACCGAAGTAATAAATTCGGGTAATATATGTAATTGCCAGTTATTTTTTCATGTAATTACCAGTAATTATTCTTTTATTCAAATCAAATATTCGGTTAGTATGAGTAATTTTTGACTGTTGTCAATATTAATCCAAGCTAGTATTAATAAATCGACTAACGACCTTGGCCGTAGCATATACATTTTGACATAGAATTGTTTATAAACTGACATACTACCTGTAAATTACTTTATGCGACATGTATGAGCGAAAAGTATTCAAAAAGTTCTACATAAACGCCATTTTTTTAAATTTTCAGTTAGTCTTTTGATTCAAAATTAATCGAAAAGATTGCGTTTTTTCCCCAATACTTTTAAAATATAATATATTACAAAATTAATTTTTACGTTACTTTAATACTCCTTAAATATTTTTTATATCTAAATATTTTTTAACCTGAAAAAAAAACTGCATTGATGTAAATTTGACCACTTATTTTTTTATTGAATAAATTAAATTACCGCTTTTTTTTTATTTCAGTTTGCATTAAACTAATGATATATTCTAGAGAAATGATAACAAAAAAATAAATAGAAACATAGATACAGAGGAAATAGCAAATCCAGAGTGCAAACTAATTGGGGATATAGAAATTACATAAACAACAAAAGGTACTGAAAATCTGACAATAAACGTTACCCGAATGAGCTAATGAGCTACAGAATACATCAGATAAAAGAATTTACAAGCTGATGAGAATTGAAAACATTTTGTTTGCTTTTTAGATTTGTACAGTTGGTTTAATGCCACCCACAATTAACGAAATCTTTCAGAAATATCCAACATTAGAAATTTTTTTTCATTGAGAAAAGTAAATAATTGCGAATTCTTCATTCGCAGTTGGAGCTGAAAATGAAATAAATGCCGATTACAGCGCCCTCTACGCCATCCCATTAGAGTTTCCGATAACAGTTTGTTTGATTTTGTTTTCCCTTTTCTCCTTAAGAGTTTGTGTTTTGAATTTTTAATCAATGCTTTTTTAAACATTTATTATACTTTCTGGTTAACAAAATCTGCTATAGCTGTTACTATACCAGGTTCTTACTTCCAAAAATGAAAAGAAATATCAAATACTGATACAAATTGCTTCACATCATTTAGTTAGATTCTTATTATTTTCCATTTTGGCAAAATACTCACCTACAGCATCAAACACCTCAAGCTGAGACCAGATTGGTCTGAAGGCCTTTTCAGGTAAATGAACAATTCCATTGTAATTAAGAGACAGAAGCTTCAGTTCGGGCATATCAAGAAATAAATCATCAGGGACACTTTTGAGGGCGTTGTTGCTGAAAAAGTGAAGAAATTTTTTGTTTATTTAGAAAATGTTATTAAAGATTTGGCACAAATGAAAACTTTCATCAGCAATCTAATATACACGTGCCATTATTAAATATAGTCACTATAGTGCTCTTTTGTTGTCTCTTGAATTTTTTACTGTGCATTCGTACGCAGACATTTTCTGGCAAATGTATATAAAAAAGTTTATGTGAATACAAAATCAAGCCGAATTTTTTAAATCGTCATTTGGGAACATCTCAGACAATCGGATTACTTACATTCTTCACATGACAGAATAATTTGAATGCTATTTTGCTGAGGTTGGATAGTAAGACAAAATGAGTTTAAGTCGATAAGTTTCGATTATAAATAGAAATCGTCGAAAATGAGAAGGAAAATGAGGAAATAATTTGGAAGACTCATTTATAAGAAGATTTTGTCGGAATGGGCGGTTTCTCAGAGGAGTGTAAAGTGTTATTTTGTGCTGAGAGAAGTTGCGGACTGCTATAGTATAGTTGTGGGGCTATGACAGGACTCTATTCTTTTTTGGCAGAAACATTTCTGGAAAAAAGAAGAAGCAAATTCAAGTGAAAAAAGGCACGAATTATTTCCTAGATAAAAAATTGTTTTGGAAAATCTGTTAAGTTTGCTGCAAATGTTCGAGGATTTTTCCGTTATGGCGGCTCATTTGAGGGATTCATTACCAGTGACTCATTCGAATTAAAAAAAAAAAGAAACTATCGTAAGCATGTGATGGAATATAACTCTGCTTTAGCTTTTGCTTCCACAGAAGCAGAAATTAAAACTATTTCTGGAACAGGCCCATATTGTTATAGGATTCATGGTCAGATACACAACATGTATTTACTTTTTTACAATGATTGTAACAAACCAACATATAGTCAATTGCACGTTTCTGATACCTGTGAAACTACTAAAAACGCATGGAGAAAAAGGAAGGATATCGACCCTTTATTTTTGGAAGGTTAAATTTTATGTCAAGAACAATTAATTCATTCGCATAATTCTGGAACAACATGTACGTTTTTTTTCGGGGCGTCATGGGCGCAGAATTCGTGTTTATACATGACAACGCCCGTCCTCACCAAGCAAACATTGTAAGCGAATGCCTTCGATCGGAGGATATCACCCGTATGGACTGTCCAGCATTCTCACCGGATTTGAATCTAGCAAAGCATGTGTGGGACATGCTTGGCCGACGATTTGCAGCCCGTCAACCACCTCCTACATGTCTACCGGAACTTCGGAGAGCATTGCTTGATGAGTGGTGAATATTCTCCAAGTTTAGATCGATAATTTGATACTCAGCATGCCTTGGCGTTGTGCGGAGTGTATTGCATCGTCTGGGAGATATACTATGTATTAACCATCATATCAACCATGTAATATTGGTTTTTGTAAATAGTTTTTTTTTTTTTTTTTTTTTTTGTAATTTGCTCCAGAGAGCAAACAATCGCAATTTTCAGTATTGATATCAAACATATAGCATCTTTTTTGCTCTTTACCTTTTGTTTAATAAACAGGCTTTACAAATAAGTCACATTTGTTTTGCTTCTAACTCTTCCTTTTTCTGTACTTGCATCATCCTTAATTTATGAACATGACTGTACGTGGATACTGTGAGCCTACTTCGAATCAGTAGATAGCTGTAATATTTGTTGCAGACGGTGGAGAATTGCCAGTGTGTAATAAAATCCTCTCGCAGTGTGTAATAAAATAAATCGAATCGATGACGTGTATGTTATCGTTAAAGCTCGAAAGCTGTTGATGGGTAAATTACTGATTAATCTGTAGATTAACTGATTTTCCAGAATCAAGAGTTAACCACATTTTTGTTAGAGTTTAAAAGTTTGTGTCTCACATTTCCTTTTTCTACTCCTTCGAGGGCAGGGTTTCAAAAAATGTAACTCCAAATCTAAATGTACTACAAATAGGTGTGCTTGTCCCAAAAACCAATGGCTATGAGACCCAAAGTGTCACCAATCTTTAGATTGCACTAATAAGTAAGCATAATTTTATCATATATTTCGCATATTCATTTCTTTAACTGTAATAATATGTTAAACAGTTTGATTCTTTGAATTATAGTTTTTCAATCGATTGATGATTGACTCTATCAACTAATGTGGTGATTGTTCGATTGTATTAGATGTTTCAAATATCAAAAAATAAGTAAATAACATTTAATTTAAACATACAGAAACGTTTCTGTTGTTCCAGCAAAGATCTTATTTTCACTTTAACGAGTATCTAGTAGGTAATGTGCAGATTAATCAGTGTCTAATAAACCAGACGTGCAGATCATCTATGTAATTCGTAGATTACCTAAGTAATTTGGGAAATTAAATAATTTTCCGCACTTTAACGGGTAACCCTAGTTAATGTGCATATTATCTATCTAATCTGCAGATTAATTGATTTCTGTACTTTAGCTTTAACATACACATGTCGAACGTAATACATATGCTGGTGTAATAAATTTTTCGGAAAAACCATTATAAAACGAATAAGACTTTATTTTTATTATATAAGATTGCGATAATTATTTATATAAAATTGTGATAATTCATTGTTTTGAAATGCATTGTTATTAAAATTTAAAAATTGCCAAAAATAATGTCGTACTTTATCAAAGCAGCTAACGAAATCAATGTAAATATTAATGGTGCAGCTAGTATGAAATTAAGGAAATGTTTTTCGAAGAGATGTATGGATTTTGCAGCTGCACTTGGATGACCAAAATTGTAAGTAAGGACTTGTGAATAGAAAAAAAAAACATTATTATAAATTTAATCCTTCTGTGTCTTTTATTAAGAAGTTGAAATTCTAACCTTCTATTTTGTTAGCAAACTTACTCGAGCTCTAGTCGCTTTAGTTTGTTGGCTGGTCTTGGCAGCATACTTCTTTTAATTGGGCCAAACCTGTTTCCATCCAATCCTAATTTATTCAAATTAACAAGATTAGCAAAGGCCCGATCGCCTATTTTCTCTATTCCGTTATTAGACAAGACGAGATCGGTCAGTGAAGTGGGACCTCTTGCGAACCAGTCATCACTCAATTCAATGATGGCATTGTAAGACAAGTCTAGAGCTGTCAATCGCCGTAGATGACTCAGATCGATTTTTGTGGACTTTTTCTCTTCTGTAAAACTTGAAACTATAGTTAAACTCTGAGGAAGGGATTAAAGAAAAAGAAATTATAAAAATTTGAATGATAAATAAAAGTATCGTATATCTCCATGAAACAAGAAAGTGTAAATGCAATTTAAAGAATAACCCCTTATTTATACCTCTGGAAAAAGAAACTAATTGTTTAAAGAAGTTACATAAAGGATTTTTTTATACATCCGTTTTTCTTTAACAGTTGATTACTTATTAAGAATTTAATCATTTAGTAGAGATTACATTTAAAAAATTGCGCTTTTGGAATCTTATTTGCGCACAAAAACTATTATGTTTTTTTTGTTTTTTTTGCACAAAAACTATATTATGGCAATTTGCATAAATTGTTTCTATAATTTTATCGATTTGAAAGTTAATTTAGACGCAATTTGTCACATTTTTTTTCGACGAAATTTCAAACCTATTTCACTGTTTAGTGACATTTATCACCAGCACAGCTTTGACCGTGTTTAAGAACAGGGTGGCCATACAATAACTTTCCCTGTTTGGTGGCATCTGCAGCTAAAACGAATGAACCAAAATGAAACCATATTTCATACAGACTGTGGAAGGCATGTGAAGATGAATTCAGCAGAAAAAAATTAGCACCAAATTTACCGATAGTGGAAATACTGACGCTGTAGGAGTACAGTTGTGAAAGAATTTATGAAACTCACAGAAAATAATCTTTTATTCATCAACATTAGTGTTCCCTGGATTCCGTGCTACATTTTCATTTCCCTCTGTACAACATATTGCATACGGTATATGACGCTTTCTACTGCTGCTTGTAAACTGTCTGTTTCGATGTTCATAACAGCCCATCTTATGTTCTGTTTCAAAATATGCAGATCTGGAATGACAGAAGTGTACACTACGGATTTCGGGTACCCCCACAGCCAAAAGTTACACGGGGAACGGGGTAGCCATTCTGTCTGAAAATATTGACTGATTTCTCAGTACCAAAATGCTATCATAAAAGGCTCTGTGCTGAACCATTATGTGGCCGTGGTCCATTTTGCGTAAAAAATTATTTACGCGCTCATTAGGAATCTTACATAATCAATCTAGATATGCAAATTTTCTCATTCGTTCATGACAGCAGAGCCAATATTTCTCCCATCGTCAGCTCATGCTACAATTTTCTTTTTCTGCGGAATTCATCTTCTCATGCCTTTCACAGTCTGTATATGAAATGTGGTTTCATTTCGTTCATTCGTTTTAGCTCTAGATGCTGCCAAACAGAGAGAGTAAATTTAGTTTATCCTGTAGAATTTGTTTTATCAGGCATTTTTACTTTCCAATTCTTCCAGAATATAAAGACTTTTTAATAGGCGAGCAAAATAGTATATTTTTAAAAACCATCATAAAAAATTACTATAACTTCTTTTACTGTATGAACTGAAATTTATCTTTAAATTTAACACTTTTAAATTTGTAATTTCGAGAGATTCATATTGAATGGGACAAAAATAAATCATTCCTGTAAACGCTGTAATTAATTTATTTCAATAAATCAAATTTATCATGAAATTAAAATGTTCCAAGTTTCTATAATGTTTCTCCGGTGAAACGACAAATACCTATGCGGTATCCGATTTCTTGCCCCACTCGTGATAGAATATCTCCTGTTCCATAGTCCAACACGTCAGTTAACACACGCCACTTCTTAGTTTGAGACACATTCACTTTTGAACTGGCATGACGCGTTGATTTTCTGGGACTTCATGAAAACGTTTCATGAACTTTTTCAAATAGTTTGGTTTTGGGGGGTATTCGTCCTAGAACCCAATCCAGGACGAATATCCTTTGTTTCAACTTGCAACATTTTCAATTTAGAGTTATTTTGTTTTCGAATTAGAAATTCATAGAGTAATAAGACAATCGGATAAAGGTATAAATATCAAACTCGAAGCCCAGGGGTGCGTTGGCCTCGAGGCCAGATGACTTCAAGTTCGAGACTCAATTCAACTAAACATCCGTCATGTATGTGGGCCTTTTGTACATTAAACTTGACGTCGGGAGCCAAATACCCTCCCACTGGTGTAGTGTAAAAGTCTGGTGAAGATGAGCCAGTTCAAGTGTTGTCCTCTTCATATCTGACTAGAGTTCCAAATTATGAGGTCCGTCCCAAAATATCCCTCGCATTACTTTCAAACCAGATATTAATATAAGTAAACTAAACTAAACTTCTCCCACTATTAATTATACATTACATGTTCTAGAGGGGAAATTCTAATTAATGTTAAACGACTGCTTCGAGGATTCGTGTATAAGACATACCTTTAAAAAATGTTTAATTTTGCCATCCATCATTAAACCTAAAATTTTTTTTAACTTACTTCGAGTATGTCTTCCAAACCAGCCAACGCTACCAGCCCTTGTGGTGCAAGACTATCCAATTCGCAGTGAGAGATGTCCAACTTCACTACGTTCCACCCATCGAAAACGTTGGATGGCAAGGTACCTAGGTTCATTTCGTCCAGTTGGACTTCAAGCTTGCTATTAGTATCAAATAGGCGTAGAACATCGTTTAATTCATCTAGAGTGGAACCACTGCACCGTCCACGAATTCATCTTCACATTCGCAGGAAGTTGGTAGCTTATCACGACCTGGACACTTGCTTGACAAAGCAGGGAGTGCCACACCCAGGAGCAGCAAAAGGAATGTGCAGGTCTTCGTGCGCATTATGGAAGGAATATTGTATCTGGAGAAATCGCAGTACCTTTTTACCATTTTTAAAGTATTTCTTTTGTAAGACACGTTACAAATTTTTAAAAAGACTGAACACATTTTTAAAATTAAGCGCTTTTACTTACTAATTACTTTTTAAATAATGATTAATCTAGCAATTCTCAGCCTTCCAGTATATAATACATTCACTCTGTATTTATTTATGCGTATTTTATTTCTTATGTACTTAAGAGTTTTAAATGGTTGATATAAAATTCTGTAGGGTTTATTTATATACTAGATTCTAGTTTTTAGAGTGATGCCTAACTTTTGTTTTATTCAAATTTAACTCTCTTTTTTTATACTGAAATTTTAATTTTATACTAAATTTCTTGTTCCCGCTTTCGAGCTTTTCTCACTTACCATATTTTGTAAATCACTGATGAAGATGAAAAAATTTAATAATTACAAATTTTTTGTAAAAAAAAACTTGACTAACATATTTTGAATTATGTTTGATTTATAAATTCATCTTTCATCTAAATAAAAATAAGTCTGTATCCATTTCTTTAGACAATTAAATGTTGTAACAGAGAAAAATATTGCTTCAAAAGGAATTTGATATGTTCATGCTTCTTAAGATATTTATAATATGATTTCCGTTATTTATAAACATAGTTTGTATTCTGCTGTATCATCTATCAGTGCAGCTGGTCATAAATTAGCGAAAGCATTTACTTGAGAAGGTTTAGTAAAAGTATAATTTTATTAAAAAGGAATTATGCATTTAAATCTCTTTGTGATTTTTTGAAATTTTGAATAACAAAATAGGTTTGCATTATATTTCTAAATAAAATATATTCTTCTTTTATGCATGTATGAAAACTGAAAAGTGTAATATTTCCGGAAAAGGCGTGAAAATAGACTTATCACTTGGCAAAAAAAAAAAAAAAAATGAAGAAAGAATGAGGATATATTATTGAATACTGATATCCAAGTTTTCTAAAGATTTGCTTTAAAAAGCAAAATGTTTAACCTAACAGATACAAACTACGAAATATTTTTATCCAATAATTGTTAGATCTAAATATAGAGAATTTTCAAATTTGCAACCTTTCTCCCCCAACCTATTTCACATTATCTATAATTCCTTGTATTAGAACATATTGGAAGACTATACTTTCAATAACATTCAAAATGCATATTTTAAAGTAAATGCATCCTTTTCAGTTCTCTAAAACTAACAGTCTTCACATTGATTTGTTAAAAATTGAAAATCTTTCTTCTTTTCAAGTCTGAATTTAATTCCTTTATTATATACTGCTTTTATACCCAATAGTTATCCATAAATTTTATAAATAATGTTAAAAGCAGTGCAATTTATTTCACTGACATTTCGAAACGATCTTTTAAACTGCACTTTTGTCTCTAAAATATCTCATAATTCCAATAAAATTATTTAACCGCTGTCATCTTAAGAATGCTAGATATATGTTATTGATGATGAGACAATATCTGTTAACCTTAAATATATGGCAGAAGCAATGTGAGCAATTTATTCGATGTAACAACGTAAGTCGTAAAAAACTACTTCCAGTTTTTCACTCAATGAATACTCATTTTATTTTAGATATAATGTGTTTTTTCCTCTATTATCATCCAAAATTCCACTACCAAATTTTGAACAAATGTATTGAAATGAATTTTAAGACTTTTATGGTGAAGGTGAAAAAATGCACAATTTAACAATTTTCCAGATAAAAATAGTTTATTAACATTAAATGCCTTTTTAGGGTGTGCAAAATGCTGTCTATTGTAATCAATGTGTTGACCCATACACAACAACCAATTTCATAAGTATGTAATTATCATGTGAAAAATTAAAAGCAATGTTATTTATCACTGCTATGGTAAGTATTATAAACATGTTATAATAGACTTCCGAAAACAAAAAAAGTCACTTTAAATATGTAATGATTTTTTATGCAATGAGCTGGCATTTATTAATTTTTTTCTGCTATACTTTTAATATCATGAATATCTTGATTGAGTTTGAAATGAAATTAATAATTATTATTATATGAAGACAGTAATAATTTTAAATCTGATTGTTAATACAAATTCAACTGTTTAGTAGTAGGTGGATTAAAAATTATCCCAATTTTTGCTTATTTTTTTATGCATGGTGAGATATATTTTTAGCCGTCTCTGAAAGTTGAAGTTAATCTTAGTCAGTCAGATTTTTATTATAGCCATGTTTTCATAGTTTAATATTTTATATTATATAAAACAGATTAATATTTTATTTAAAATTTTTCATTCACGTGAAAATATTATTTATCAAAGGTAAATACATAAATAAATGAAAAAATATTTCACAAATCAAAACGCATTAGTAAGTTGTGTGTATTGCCATGATTAAAGTTTGCGCATTTTGTCAAGCAAAGAATTTTTGTCGCTCATAACAGTATGTGTTGTTGTTCCTTCGAACGAATAAATAATTTTATAATATAAAAAACAAGTTATTTGATGTTTTATTCTAATTTCAAAGCTATAAAGTGGTGGGATTATTTCCCCCTATTAAAAGTAGGAATTATTTAAATGTTAGCATTTTTTTTTCTTATTTTGAGTAGTGTTTTAAGTTAAATAATTGAAATTTTTTAAAACTTTTTATGATAAAAAAAATTTGTGCAGCCAGGGTTTTTATTTTCTTTAAAATACATTAACTCGAAGAAATATACGCTAGTATTTATTTATTATTTTATATTATGCTTCTATTTTTATTATTTGTTTTATTTTCCAAACCAGTTACCCCTCATTCATTAATTATCTCTTCTGTGCTTTTAACAACATGTATATTCTAAGTGAGAAAGTAATAAGACAAATAGTGCTTATAAATGATGTAACATAAAAAGTTTTAAGAGTTATTGTTTTTGCAAACGATTTTAACAGATCATGAGTTTAATGTAAACTCCAACGCAGAAGATAAAACAGATGATGATGCGAGTCTTACAACTAAGTATGGACTGATTTTCATAATTTTTTTTTAATTAGACAAACTATGCGATTAACAAAACAAAGAAACGATTGAAAAAAATAAAAAAAAATTAAGCACGCTTTTAGTTTAAATTTAAATATTTTCTATTACTTAGTTTCAATCATTTTGTTACTAGATAATCCATTTTAATAAATATTATGAAATCCTGAAATTAATTCCTTTTTAATTCATCCCAAATAAGCATCATTTGAATGAAATCAAATTTAATTGAATTATTCATAATTCAATTCCAAAAATAAAAAGATATCGTATCGAGTAGAAAACCGCATTAAAAGAAGTATGAAAACTTTAGTATATCATCAACAAAATGACACACCGATTACATAATTGTTTTATTACCTAATGAAACAAATAAACAAACAAAAAAGGGAGCGTTTAGGTTGAAACGTTTACGCAAACTCTCTAATAAAAGTGTTATCCGTCCAAAAGACTGGCTACCAAATTCCATCAGTCTAGCTCAAAACGTTTTTGTGTTGTTTTATTTACAGACAGACAGATAGACATAATTTTACCCAGCATGCATTGTCTCTCCGAACTTTCTTGCATAATTTCTAATAATTTTGAATTATCCCCTGTATGACATCGACGAATAATGATTAAGAATTAGTCTATTAAATTGCGATATTTGGTGAATTTATTTAGGGATTAATGACTGGTTAATACACAAACAGCAATAAGATACACGATTGTGTATTTTGAATACATATTTCAGAGCGATCTAAACTAAAATTCGACACAGAATTAAAATATTACATATCAGATTTCACACATTCAAGTCTTTGCGTTGTTAAATTATCGCGTTTACATGCTTGTGTCAGTACATGCTGACGGATAGTCAACCTTTGGAAGGATTTAGTTTCAAATTTGATGCATATTTGCACTTTAGATGTTGAATAGTTTTACTAAATTTTATTTATCCAACTCTCTTCGTTTCGCAATTGTAGTGTTAGTTTAACAATAGCCGAACAATTAGACAGACAGACTTACTTTGAATATATTTCGTTAAAAATTTGTTAACTGAGAATAAGGACTTACTAAATGCCATTTTCTAGTTCAAAGCTTTTTTTAGATATGGTGTTCGGAGACAGACAGACAAAATGTGCTTTTCGGAATCTGGGAGGTGTGTGGAGATTCACAAAAATCTGGAGTTCGATTTTCTTTTTTTATTTCGTAAAATTGTCTTTATATATTTCGTACAAGAGAATGTAAAATTAAATTCCCGAACTCGGGAATATCTGAAACTTGGAGACTCGTTAAAATCTCGAGTCCGGATTTTCTTTTTGTTATAATTCCAATATAATAAATTGGAATTATTTGCTCTTACATTTTTTCTCTTCGTATGCAAAAAAGTAAATAATAATAATAATAATAATAAATAGAGTAAATGAAGTAAAAGAGAACGAAAAGGGAATTATTTAACGTTAGGCGTTAAAATCCGTAAAACAAATAAGTTACAGAACGCTAAAATAATTTTTTTTAAACTTATGGAGTGTTATTGAAATAAAGATGAGCAAAATGTTACATTTAATATTGTACAATTTAATTTTGTTTTTTGTTTGCTGACAATCACGTCAAATATCTTTTTTTTTATTAGGATACATAGAACTTACTCTTACCTTGCAAGCTAGCTGATTCGGTGTAAAATAGAGAAATGATAAAAAATGAAGTTTAAATAGCTTTTTGAGCAATTAAAGAAATCCCAGATGGTGTCCAGATGCGATTTAAGATATAAATTAAATACATTCTCACACGTTCGCATAAAAAATATGGAAAATAAAATAGATTACATAATTCCATTACTAGGAGCGTGAAACAAATCTAGTTAAATAAAAGTGTGTAAAGAAGAAGATTCTAACAGTATTTTTCGTAATTAATAAAAAGAGGATACTTAATATTATATTCAGAAATTTCTTTTACTGCATTGTTTTCTCATTCATATTTCTGCTGATTTGACTGAATTACATAAATAGATCTGCATACAAAAATATACACAAAAAATTCATTTTAATATCTACATAACATTTTTATTTTCTATTTATATTAAAATTTATTGATATATCCAGCGTTTTTTGGTATCAAAATTGTTTCATATGTAATATTTCTAATATGAAGCTACTTTTGTAATAAATGTTGCCTAGAATGTTGCGTAGAATTAAACACAATTAAATTCAGATTTGAGAAGAAAGAAATCTTTATTCATCAAATACGAGCAATAAGAATTCACGTTATTAGCTTGAATTCAAGAATTCACGTGCCAGCAGCTTGGCAGCAACTTATATACAATTTAAAAATGAAACATTCAAATTACATTAATTTGCACAATTTACAATGAATTATACAAATTCACATATAATGAAATTCAAACATATATAATGCAAATAATCAATATTTTTCTGTTAGGGTCCAATCGTCCACTAATTAATCTGCAGCCAAAAACTCATTCTCTAGATCAAGACGCCACACTCAAACCTCATGAGAAGTGACATTATTATAATACACAAATCCTTTTATCTTCTCTAATATTTATCTGCCTTTATCGTTTGCTTTTAATTGAAATTAATTGAATCAAGCGATTTTTAAAAATCACCGGGAGATATTTTTCTTCAAAAGTTTATTAATATTTGTTATATCAGTAATATAACTTTTACTGATATATCAGTAAAACGTTGAAGCAAAAGAAAGATTGTCACTGTTTCAACGATTGACTTAAAATTTATTTAACCCTTTAAACGACCATTTTTTCTAGTCATATTATGTTAAAATACTTTTAGGCTTGAAATTAGAATAAGAAAAGGGATTCATTTAGCTTATTAGATAAATTTAATTTGATTAATTAATTAATTTGGTTAATTAATAATTAAGTGACAAATCAAGACACATCATTTTGTGTGAGAAAAAGAACTGAAGCATATAAGTTTCTGTCTTTCTAAAAAAATTTGTCAGAACTTATGCCAACCTACATAATTTCATACAAAGATTGATAAATTTGGTGGGAAGCATACTTCCCACGGCTTTAGAAAGTGTTAAAGCATGGTTAGATCACTTCTGACGTTGCCTCAAAACCCCGATTGCCAAAATAAGTATTAAAATAAAAAGTAAATTTGAAAAAATAATGGTATAGTATTACGAAATGTTAAAAATGAAACTTTTTGATAATTTGTAATTAATTAAATATTTTTTATTAATTTTTACACTTTGAAATGTTCTTAGTATTCCTTCCTGTGCCTTATATACTATATGTACAAAAACTAAATTGAATTCGCTTGATTGTTTAGAGGGAGATGTGGAACATACACTAATGAAGAAACAAGTTTGAGAAATTTCACGTTTTTTCAAGAATAAACCTCCAAAAGTAATATTTTTTCATTTAAACTGATATTTTCTAGTATAAATGTGGTGTAGAAGTTTCAAGGTGTCGTTTCATCCATTGTGAAACAATTTTCTAAACAAGCTGATACTACATTGACAAGATTATGCAATAAAAATAGATTTGCAAACTCTGCTGCACTTGCAAAAGAATAGAATGAATCCACATCTGTCATTGCCAGTCGTAGAACAGTTCTCAAGAGGCTCTGTGAACCCCCGCAGTTCCTGAATTATGGAATAAGTAATCTCTTCATTTACGGATATTGTACAGATGTTTTAGCTTTTCGGAAAATGAAAAAAAAAGTTAACATTTTGTGTTATTTATCAGTTATTTAAAGAATGGATAGAATTACAGCTTACTTTTTAGTTTAGAAAATGGATAATATATTACTTAATCTATGTGCATAATTTTAATTAAATCACTTGATAAAACTCTGAACCAATGGATTTTTACTTTGGATCTCAGTTTAGTAAAAAAGAGAAAGTCAAATTTTTTCAACCAAACGCTTCAATTTTTAAAAAACTGTGTCCTATAAATCGTATATTTTGGTTTTATAAATGTTTTTAAAAAACTTTTTATGCAAATATTTATAACATATAACTATTTCCGAAGGTTTATCAAAAAATTCATCCCGAACGTAGTCACATACAGGTGGTTATTAAAATAATGGAAACACCTGTGAATAAAAGTGACAATTTTGATTGCGCTTCTTAAGCATTAAAATATAATAGCCACCAGTTTTATTATAAATAGCAATGGATGTATTCTGGAAGTATGTGTTAGCTTTATTAAAGTATTGTATTTCTTTGATTTTTTTCAAAAACGTAAAATCTTGGACCTCTCAGATTTTTAAAGAGTCCAAATTCTATTAGCCCGTCCAGCTGGAATAAGTGTGACCGAAATATACCAACTTTTGGCGTTTCTAGAGATGCGATGTCTAAAATCATAACAGCATTCACACAGAGCTGTAAGACAAGCGCGGCGAAGCAAAATAGTGGTCTGAAAGAGTATCTCAGTGAAAGAGACCGACGGGTATTGAAGCAGATTGTAATGTCAAAAATGCGAACAACGGCTGCAAATGTGACCGCAAAGATCAATACCCTTCTGGATTCTCCTGTGTCAGTGATTATAGTTAGAAGGTACCTTCATAAACAGAACATTTATGGCAGAGCAGCAATTCCCAAGCCACCTGTTACAGATGTTAATGGTAAACGCCGTCTACAGTGGTGTCACACACAAAAACCTGGTCAAATGATAAGTGGAAGAAGGTAAAATGGTCTGACGAATCGAGCTTCACATTTTTCCCACAACAGGACAGGTGCACGCTTGTAGGACACCTGCACAAGCGTATGATCGAGATTTTCTCCTTCCAACTATCAAGCTTCGAGATGGATCTGTCATGATGTGGGTTGCCATGTCGTGGTTTTCTGCTGGACCAATCGAAACTCAGAAAGGAAGGATCACTGGGGTGAAGTATGGAGAAATTTTAGCTGACCAGATCCATCCTATAATGCAAACTTTGTTTCCTGCAAGAGATGGAATTTTCCAGGATGATAATTCAAATCCATACAGCGAGACTTGTTCAATCATGCTTTGATGAACCCGAGGAAGAAATTAAACATTTGCCTTGGCCCGCACAGTCACCTGACCTCAAAACAATTGAACCTGACGGTCTATTTTAGAGCGTTCAATACGGAATATCCTCCACCAACATCTCCCCCAGAACTTTCACAATATCTCCAGGAAGAATGGTACAATATTCCTCTAAATACTATTCAACACTTCAATTCCAGAGGCGGTCCTACACCATACTAATAAAGGATTCTTTATAAATCTGAGGTGTTCCCATTATTTTGATAACCACCTGTACCTTAATGCTTTAACTGTAAATTTAAAATTATAAGTTCATTAATTCCATGAAAGAGTCAGACCTACCACTGTATGCGACGGGTCTAAGATAACATAAAATATTCATTGTTGTTTTTTAATTGAAACTTGAAAACTTTATTAAAATACTTTTTATATTTTAAGAATACAAAATATGCCAAACTATGCAATAATGTATATAAAACTGTATCGCATTGATTTCACGTATATTTCTATGTTTTATGTGGTGTTTTTTTTGTATACAAAGTAGGTAAATAAAAAAAATAACTATTATAAAATTCATTCGAGATTTTGACGAGTTTTAATGTTTCAAATCTCACCCCGAGAATGAACCCCCCCCCTTTTTTTTGGAAAAATATCTTTCTTTCTGTCAATATGTCGTTCTGCCAATCTATGAGCATTTATTCAAAAACATATTCAGTTACAAGGTGAAAATTTGATATGTTCTCTTCCCACCGAATATGTATTTTCTATCAAATTTTGAACGAAATCCATGTTCAGAGAACTTGTGGCAGTCTGAGTACAGACAACACAATACGTTCAAAACGTAAAGGGGGTGGAGGTATAAAATTTAATGCAAAGATTTAGCACCTAAAGTGTTTTTTTGTTTTTTTTGTCGTGTGACTATTTAAGTCAAATTTTTGCGCAGTAGCTTCTGAGGGTAACGCCCCCTGAGCACCCAAGGGCAGAAGTCTGACCCTAAAGTGTATATCAACATTTAAATCAAATCTGTTAAAGGGTTGACCACTTATTTTTCTGTATATTCTATGCATAAAAACGCGATAACATACAAAGGGAACAATTTAGATAGACAAAAATTGTTATGTGATCTTAATGCTCTGTATCTGGTCTGCAAAATAGTAATTCTGTATCAAGCTGTGCTTTCGGTCGGTCTAAAAAGATTAAGCATTCAAAAGAATGCTTAGTTCGATTTAGACTCTATTATAAGTCAGTCTTTTTAACTAAATCCGTTAAAGAGTTGACCATCTGTATCTCTGCATATTCTATGCATGCAAACGGGATAGCTCAAAAACAGTAATTCTGTGTCTATCATGTAAAATTGTAGTTCTGTATCAAGTTTTGCTTTCGATTCGGTCTACAAAATCAAGTATTCTTTGATCTAGGCATCCAAAAGAATGCTTGATTTGATTTTGATTCTATAATTAGTCGATATCTATAACGACTTTTAAACTAAATCCGTTAAAGGGTTGCCCATCTGTATTTCTGCATATACTATGCATGTAAACGGGATAATTCAAAAAAGTAATTCTGTGTCTATCCTGTAAAATTGTAGTTCTGTATCAAGTTTTGCTTTCGGTCGGTCTTCAAAAAGAAGCATTTTTTGGTCTAGGCATCCAAAAGAATGCTTGATTTGATTTTGATTCTATAATTAGTCGATATCTATAACGACTTTTAAACTAAATCCGTTAAAGGGTTGCCCATCTGTATTTCTGCATATACTATGCATGTAAACGGGATAATTCAAAAAAGTAATTCTGCGTCTATCCTGTAAAATTGTAGTTCTGTATCAAGTTTTGCTTTCGGTCGGTCTTCAAAAAGAAGCATTTTTTGGTCTAGGCATCCAAAAGAATGCTTGATTTGATTTAGATTCTATAATAAGTCGATATCTATAACGATTTTTAAACTAAATTCGTTAAAGGGTTAACCATCTGTATTTCTGCATATTTTATGTATGCAAACGGGATAACTCAAAAAAAGTAATTATGTATCTATCCTGTAAAATTGTAGTTCTGGATCATGTTTTGCTTTCGGTCTATCTAAAAAGAATAGGCATCCAAAAGAATGCTTAATTCGATATATACTCCATAATAAGTTGATATCTATAACGAATTTACAATAACTACAATCTATATAATCTTTTAATATCTATAACTCAAAAAGGCAACAATTTAGATAAAAGAAATTTGCCATGTGATCTTGTTGATCCATACAATTGTAGTTCTGATCAATTTTCGGCTTCAGGCGATCTAAAAAGAATTGGCATCCAAAAGAATGCTTAATTTTCTTTGTTATATTCAGAAGCACAAAGCATTCATGTGTTGAGTTCTGAAATTACATGGCAAGTTTTCGTTCCTTTATATGAAATTCTATCCTGAAGTTTATCCATTAAAGAGTAAAAAGATTTGCATGAAGTTTATGTGGATAGAACTGTATGAATAAATGATGGTACACTTAAATAATTTTAATCAATGATCCTTCAATATCAGTAACACAATTTTATTGCAGATTAAGAACGAAGGATGTCAGTAGAGGAATAACAATCACTGTCCTTTCCTTTCAATGAAGTCATCTAAATCCACGCCCTGTTTGTCTTCAGGTCCATGACAAGTGCCAAAAATTGTAAGATCATTCTTTACATGGAACAGCCATTTCATTGTAGAATCACACTCGATAGGGTTACCTGTATTAAAAGATAGAATTTATTAGTAGTATCTCAAGAGCTTTTTATATATTTGAATTTATTCATAAAATTTGTCGTTTTAATTTGGTTTTATGTCATTAATTGTATCTAGAATTGATATTTTCATTCTTTTATTTAATTATTATTATTATTTTACAGTTTACTTTAGTTTAGTTATATTCACGTCCTGTTTAAAGCAATACTAAGGCTATTTTGGGACGGGCCTCGCAATTTTGAACCACAGTCAGATGACGAGGACTACACCTGAGCTGGCAACCACCTCACCAGACCGCACCACACCAGCGGGAGGACGTTTGGCCATGACGGATTAAACGTACAACAGACCCCTTTACACGACGGAATCGGGTCCTGAATCTGAAACCCTCCGGTTCCGAGGCCGAGACCTTACCACCAGGCCACAATGGCCAATATTATTTTTAAGAAATATTAGTCAGTAAATGTTGAATTCCACTTGAAAAAATGATACAGATAATGCCATAAGTTTGGCGATAATTGGAATCTTCTTGCCTTATTTATATAAAAAAAAATAATGTTATAAATTTCAAATAGAGTTATTAGTTACTTTCCCGCATACGAACACAATTTAGGTAATTTAATGCGATAATCAAAATCTATGATCTACTAATTTGAATAAATTTTGATATTTTAGTCTTCAGATTCCAAAAGAAAAAAAAAATTTATTTATACATGTGAATATATAAATAATATGTTATACATTTGAAGGAGGAAACTAAAAGAACAATAATGAAATTTAGCATATCTCTCTAAACCAAATATGTTAAAGGGTAAAAAAGGCATTTATTATGTGTTTTTTCGAAAAGCATAATAAATGATTTTAAACAAGTGTTGAACTCTCTTCCGAGGAATATGTTATATATATTGCAATTGAAATAAGGAATTCGGTTAATATATTTAACTACCAGCTATTTTTCAGTCTAATCGTGGAAATTATTCATAATGAATAGTTATCAGTTGCTACTAATGCTAATTAAGGATAATATTAATAATAACCCACTAATCATCTTGACCATAGAATATACATTTTAACATGAAATTCTTTACATATTTGCGTATTGTCAGTAAATTGTATCATGTAGCATGTAAACTGAAAGTTTTTCAAATCGTTCCACATGAATATCACATTTCAAAATTTTATATTTTTAATTAAAATTCTTAAATTAATTTTAGATTTTTAATTAATTTTCTTAAAATCTTCTGAAAATGCTACATTACAAATCCATTTTTACGTCACTTTAAAAGTCCTTAAATAATTGAATATATATTATAATTGAATATTGAATATATCAATCACAGCATTTTAGCCTTTATAATCACACCATTGGTAAATTAAGAATTCGCACGGTATATCTATATCAAGATTAATTGTTGAAATTCCACCCTGTCAAACCTTATAGAAGTAACTCCATCTGTTACCTATTTATTTTGATATCATTCTGATTTCTTCAATGGATATATAAGATAAACTAGTTTTAAGCAAAATTAAATAAAAGAATATTCACATTTGATTCATTTAAATAATTGGTATAATTAATTTTTTTTCATTCATAAGCTAAAACAATCTGTTAATCAGAATTCGAGTTATTAATTTATTTGTAAAAATTTGCATTCATTTCCTTAATTCTTATAATTTGTTAGTTCTCAGACAAAATCTGTCTACTTCTGACAAAATCTGTCTAATTTCTTATAATGAAAAAATGCCATGGCTGTAAATCTGAATATGGATATTAAATTTTTATTTCAACTATTTAATCAAAATTAAACTGACGATTTTTACTTTCTAGTATATGTAGTATAAAGAAAATATAGTAATCGTCAAAAGAAAAAAAAAATCGAACTCGAGATTTTGACGCGTATCCACGTTTTAGACTTCAAAAAACACATTTTTGAAAAATGTCCATCTGTCTGTCTGTCTGAGACAAAGATAAATGAAAACCGCTATAAGCTAGATGGTTGAAATACAGTCTTCACACCAAATTCGATCAAATTTTGAGTAAAATCTGTTCAGAGGAAGTCCATCTATCCTGTTTTTGAATGTAAGTTAACACGATAACTACAAAACGAAGAGAGCTAGATAGGTAAGATTTCGTACACAGATTTAACATCTGTAGTGTAGACATTTGTCAAATTTTGAACCAAAACCAACATTGTGTTGACTGTCCATCGGTCTCTACTTTCATAAATATGTAAACGAGATAATTAAAAAACGCAATGACTTACATAAATCTAATTATCTATGAGATTTTGTGACAACACGTGCATTTTTTGCTTCGAATCTTTGTTTCAATCGATTGAGAAAAACGTGTCTAAAGCGCAAATTGGATTTTCGAATACTTTTAACCGCATGCTAAGGATTAGTTACTAAATAATTTGCCAAGGATCACACGACAGATTCAGTAAAAATGTTAAATTTATGCCTAAGGTTACTATTTTGCAACTTTTTTAAACCAGTACTTTGCAAAGCTTTGTCCGGCATGACAAGTTTATTAAAGAGTATGCCAGAATGTTTTAGGGAGACTACTCCCTCTAGTTTATCATGGTTTACATTACCTTACCTTACCGCATGCTAAGGATTAGTTACTAAATAATTTACCAAGGACCACACGACAAATTCAGTAAAAATGCTAAGTTCACGCCTAAGATTAATATTTTGCAACTATTGTAAACCAGTACTTTGCAAAGCTTTGTCCGGCAATACACGTTTATTAAAGAATATGCCAGAATGTTTTAGGGAAACTACTTCCTCTAGTTTATCTTGGTTTACATTAAACTATTTTTATAATAATTATAACAAATGAATCAATAGGTATAGGGAAAATATAAAATTCAGAGTACAAACTATTAGGGAATGTAGAAATTAAGCACAAGGGACCATACAGGAAATCTGACCAGATATGCACGAATAAGCTACGGGATACACAAGGATAAAGAACTAGTAAGGTAATACATTCTTTTTATTGCCTACAGTTTACATTTGTACAGCTAGCTAATTACCCTTTACAGTTCACTTCGATTATATATATATATATTTCGGAAATATCCGAATTTTTTGGAAATTTCCGAAAGATTTCGTTAATCGAAGTGAACTGTGAAGGGTAAGATTTTCGGATATTTTGTTTCATTGATCAATATATTTCATCGAAATTGTTCTGCATAAGTCGTTGGAATTGTAAATGCAATGGTCAATGACAGCAACCTCTAATTCACCACGTTAGCGTTTCCGTTTATACTTCCCAATGTGGTTTTGTGCTTCCTTTCCCCTGTAAGATTTCGTGGGTTGAATTTTGAATCCACTACATAATATCAACCCTTTTTATCGATATTTAACCCTTAACTGGGGAGGTGAAATTTTAGAACTTAACTGGAGAGGTGCTGTCTACGAGTGTGCATTTCATTTACACTCAAATTAAATTTTCTAATGAATGTATTAGTATGAAAAACTACCAATATATTGTCACGTAGATACTCTAGTGTGGAACTCAATGACACACGTAAGAAGTAGAGCTAAACCAATTTATTAACTCAACTCAGAACTCAGTGACTGACGGATTTTTCTTGATATCTAGATATGTTTTAGAAATTTTTCAAAATATATTATCATTGAAAAAAGTAAATGCGTTGGAACATACATTTTCTTCTCAAATTGCATGTTACAATACATAATATTATTGGAAAAACATATTACTTTTTATTTTTTAAATCATATCTAATTTTACAGTATATGAATGTATATAGAAGACAATATAATGTAAAATTCAACAATTATATGAAAACGAAAAAAAATGACAATGGGTAAAATTGGCTCTTTTTTTATTGGCTTATGTGGCTTTCATAACACTGTTTTCTATGGCATTTTAAACATACAAGTTAAGAACTAGTATAAAAATCAACCTATAAATTATGTGTATATATATATATATATATATATATATATATATATATTGGTATGTTAATATATTTTATAAATTTTTCAAAATACATTATCACGAGAAAAATTAATTATGTTTGAGCATGCTATAAAGTTCGCATCAATTGAATGCGAACTTTCATTGAAAAACTATTCTGTACAATTTTCCTTATCACTAAAATCACTTTCTGCTTCATTTAAAAGTGTCAGGAGCACTGCTTCATTATAGGATCAGTAAAGTGGATGATATTTCGGGGCCCAAGTTTTAGCGCCATCTGCTAAGCCTTGTTCATCACTGGGACACTAACAGAGAGGTGCGGCCCTAGAGACCATGCTCAAATAAATAATTGAATTATTTTAAAAAGCATCCGCTGAAATCGGTTGAAAAAGTGCACGTGTATTGAAGGTCACAAAACAGGAAGCTACTGGGTCAATCCATTCAATTGAGCTAAAAATAGAATAGGGGTGACCGAAAATCCATCGCTAGCGGTCTCACAGACCGCACGTCTCCAGTTAAGGATTAATATGACTAATTACTAGATCTGTGACAACTATTGTACTATCAGGGGCCTGATCTGAAAGTAAGCAGAAATATCAATCACTGATACAGATTGCTATACATCAGTCAATTAAATCTTTTTCTTCGTCATTTTGGAAAAACACTCACCTCTAACATCTAAAAGCTCAAGCTGAGACAAGATTTTTTTGAAGACCCTTTCAGGTAAGCGTGCAAATCCGTTGTTAGTCATAGCTAGAATCTTCAATGCAGGCAAATCATCAAAGAAATCATCAGGAAAACTACTGAGGGCATTGTTGCTGAAATAGTGATTAAACATTTTCTTCATTTAGAAAATAATATTAAAATAGTAGCATATAATAGTACAAATGAAAACTTTCAATGATAATTCATTAATAGTTTCCAGGAAAAATAATTTATGACGATATATAAGAAGATATTGCCTGTATACTGGACACCATATCATCTCTGACGATATTAATAATAATGGAGATATTAATGTCCTCATTAATATCTCTAGAGATATTAATGAGAACATTCTACATTGAGAAAAAAAATTTCTGCTGAACAGATAGCTTAACACTGAATAGTAAAAAAGCTAGATTCTAAGTTGAATTATCAAAAATGTCTTAAATTCTTTTAATTATTTAATTATGTATTTTAATTATATAATATAATTGATGATTTTATAATTTCGAAATATCTAATATCTTCCTAAGAGATCGAATTTTAAGCATTTTATCCAATAGAATTAAACATTCAAAGTTAAAATTTTTATTTTAACGTGATTGAGGAACGTTAATAAGATACTATCAATATATTCATTCTTTATACATTTTTCTACCTATATATAAATTATTTTAACACATTCTTTATCATCAGGATGATTTCTAATTGCTTATTGGCTCATTTATCTCCGAGATTAGGTTACTTGTAGGGCTGGATGATGTCGGAACTTCATCATCGCGATATATCGTTCAACACATATTGATATTTTTCGTTATATCGTGGTATCATTATTTGATTATAGCAATTATAAGTTATAAATAGCATCGCTTCACATATTGACTGATCAGAACGACTCCAAATAAAAGAAAGTTTTAATTTATATAATAAAAATATTTTTTTTCTTTTGAATAAAAATAATTAGAAATTAATTTTGTTAAAACCCATTTCATAAAGTGCGTCAATGCCAAAGCAGTATCGGCATATTACAATTTAAAACATTGTGTTTAAAACAGGTATTATTTTATATTTTGTAGTATTTTGCGTTTAAAACAAGTATTTTTATTATATCGTATTCTATTAGAATCTGGCATTATTTATAGAAATATTAACAAAAATTTTATATGAAGGTCAATAAAAATGAAGAGCAACAAAACATAAGCACTAACTGCTAACCAAAACGAAATCGGAAACGCAAATTGTAATTAATCGATTTATTGTGAACTATTATTCATGATCATGATTTCGATATATCGATATTTTTCGAAAACTGGCATCGAAAAATCGATTTTTTTCGATAAATCTGAAATCGGCAAAGGCTTAGTTACTGGTTGCATTCAACTGTTATAACCACTTGAAGTACCCTAAATTCAAGTCTCATTACCAAGGACTCAAGAAAAATAGTTCAAATGAATGATATTTTTTTCGTGCTCAAGTGATATTTCAAAAAATTTGCTCAAATTTTATAAAATTAAATATTTTTTAGATTTTTACTTATTCCTGACTTATTTATTTATTTTTTACTTATTTATTTATTTCAGATTTAAAATTTATTCCTGATCTAATAAAGTCATCATTATGTTTTTATCGCTCTTAAAAATATTTATAATTTTCTTATTTACCTTCTCATTCTCAGGTTAATAACTTTTTATTTAAGCGCGAAAAATCAGTGTCAAGACTTCCATTTCCACCCTTTATCCGGTAATCTTCCAGATGTTTCAAGACCTATTCTAAATTGTCTATTCAAAAACTTAAAACAATAAACGGTTTTTCACATTTTGCTAATTTTTTTGACGTTTCATTGATCTACCATTGATTGTTCTGATCCTTTCAGACCAAGTATTCAAGTGTCCCTTCAGACCAAAATATTTTATGGAAAATTTTAGCGATCATTAATCCCACTGGTAGCCAATGGCGGCTATTAACAATAAACGAATATATCAGCATATCTTATACATTAGGCATCTCAAACTAATTCTTGATTAAGAGGAGATTTCTAGATAGTTTCAAACAATTTATTTGAAAGCTTGAAAATATATTCTTTCAGGATTGATTCGATAAAAAAAAATTATTTACGTAAATAATCATAAATTGACTACTCCGTCCTGCAGGAAGGTACATGGAAAAACTTGAACGACCAGACCGCCGCATCAGCAACACTGGCGGGAACTGCAGTTGAATCCTAAGAATTGTACCGGCCATGGTACAACTCTTCCCTAAGGAGGTATGGCTGACCATCGACGGGAGGAGTCAGACCCCTACCCTCTTTTCGTGTACCCACAAGGGTGGCGAGAATTAACCATCATTACGAAAACTTTTCCTTCTCAATTACGAGGTGCCCCCCCCGGTGGAATTCTTTATGTAAGTAAGGATTCATGAGCCAAACATTTTTCTGACAAATTTAATCATTTCTGTCTTTTAATAAAAAGTCAAAATTATTTTTATTTTGTTAGCAAACTTACTCTAGTTCCAGATTTTCTAATCTGTTGGCGGGTCTTGGCAGCATGCTTCTTTTGACTGGTCCGAACCTGTTACCATGCAACTCTAATTTATCCAGGTTGACAAGATTAGCAAAGGCTCGATCACCTATTTTCTCTATTCCGTTATTGGACAAGACAAGATCGGTCAGTGAGGCTGGACCCCTTGCGAACCAGTCATCACTCAATTCGGTGATAGCATTGTAAGACAAGTCCAGACTTGTCAATCGTCGAAGATGACTCAAATCGAGTTTTGTGCGCTGGTTCTCTTCATTAAAGCTCGCGGTTATAACTAAACTCTAAGGGAGAAATAAAAGAAAGAGGAAATATTTAAAACATGAATGATAATCAAAAATATCGTATATCTGCATGAAATAAAAAAGTTTTAATGCATTTTAAAGTTTAAAGGAACAATTTTTAATTCATTTGGAAAATAATCTAATTATTTAAAGAAGTTATAGAAATATGTATTTTAACACATTAGTTTTTCTTTGACATTTGATTACCTTTCTGTCTAAACTCATAATTATTTTCTAAAGATTATGTGAAGGATTTTTACGCTTATCAGAAAATATCTTTTCACAGGAACTATTTTTACACTATCTTAAAATTCAAATATATATACATATATATTTTAATGACATAAATTCCGTTTCTATACTATGTTTCTCTATTTTGATTAATTTTTGAAAATCAATTTAAACGCAGTTTTTAATTATTCTTTTTTCTACCTAAATATCAAAATATTTAATTACTAAATCACATCTTTCACCTCCCCCCCCACACACACACTTTTAATAGGATTGAAGTTAAATTCCTTTTTCAGGGAAGGTGGAAATTTTTATTTTTGGATTATTTCAATTTATAATCATTATTTTAATATGGACATGTAATAATATATTTTTGAAAACGATCATATAAAACACTTAATGTGACTCTACTATTGCCAGAGTCCTTCAAAAGACACGCAGAGAAAATCAAGCAGTACTTAAAATGGACGGTATCATGTGAGTATAAGAAGAAAAAAAATGCAAAATAAACAATTTTTCTAGCTTTTTGTTCCTAATCATGGACTCTACCTTAGACTAGCCATGTATATATTTATTGTTTTTCCTGTTTATTATTTTAAGTATTTTTCATTTGTTTATTTATATTTTTCTGTTTGCTTTAAAGTTGTTTTATTTTCTTATTTTTCTGTTTTCTAAGTCTAAATTTCCAAGATTCAGAGAATCTTCTGAATAACTCCATGCGACGTCAGTTCCTACTGGAAAGTTAAATAAACGTGAGGAGTTCAAACAAGTGAACTCCTCATAAAATCCTTTAAATTATTGAGGCAATCAAGTGTTGTTGCTAATGCGGCCACTCTTAGTTTATCAGTGATTGACTATATTTTGGCGTTGTTAACTTCTACAAATGTTTTTGAGTACATTAAGGCTGTATTTATAATGTGGGCTTCATGTTTTCTGAATTATTTTTGGAATAGAACGAGTTATTTGGTTATACAAATTATTGGACTACAGTCATCATACACCAAAAAAATTATTATCGTTGTTGTTTCTTATGGCACTTGCCATAGGCAAGCCCGCTGTTCGAAGACAGCCGATTTAAGCCTGAGGGTGAGCGCCTCTTGTTTCTATAATAGCGCCATCTAGGGCCAAGAGAACGACTTAGCTACATACACGTCACAACCCTTTTTACGTGGCGGAGTTCATTCACGCATTTCATTCACTCAACCACAGATCGTAATTTAGACCTGAATCAGAGAACGATCACCCCTGATCCAGTACCCCCCAGTGGTATTATTCTTGACATGGAGGACATTGAGACCACGACAGATTTAACGCGCGTCAGCCACCAAGCACACGGGGAATCTTCGGCCGCCGGGGCTCGAACTCGCAACCTGAGGGACGTGAACTCGACGCTCTACCAACCAGGATATCCCGGCCCATGATTATCATATCAACAGAGAACAGATACAAGAGAATGGAGCCAGAGGAACAGTTAGTATAAGATAAAATAAGCACCAATGCTCAAAATTCATCACCAACTGACATCTGTATATAACCTTGTTTGTTCCCAAAATATTAAGTTCATGTGAGTGGATAATTATTTGATCTTAATTGTGTCATATCCTATACCAAATTTTGACTAGTTTCTTATTTTTTAAAGAAATTAATTTTAGTGACCGTATCATATTTTTAAGTCTAAAAAAATTTTTAACTTACTTCCAAAGTATCTTCCAAACCAGCCAAAGCCACCTGCCCTTGCGGTGCAAGACTATTCAATTCGCAGTGGGAAATGTCCAGTTTCACCACATTCCAACCATCGAAAAGTCTGGATGGCAAGGTACCTAGGTTCATTTCATCCAGTTGGACTTCAAGCTTGCTATTAGTATCAAACAGGCGTAGAGCATCGTTCAATTCATCTAGAGTAGAACCACTGCATGAGAGCTCGAGGTCCACTTCTTCGTCCATGTATTCATCATCACACAAGCAGGAAGTTGGTAAACGATCAGAGTCTGGACATCTGCTTGACAAAGCAGGGAGTGCCACGCCCAGGAGCAGCAAAAGCAATGTGCAGATCTTCGTGCGCATGATGGGAGAATTGTTGTATCTAGAGAAATCGTAGCACTTCTTTATGATTCTTACATATTTCTTTTGTTTAACAGGTTAACAAATTTTTAAAAGGGTTAACCACATTTTTAAAACTTAGCATTGCATTTTCCTAATAATTCCTCCTTAAATAATGATTAATATAACAATTCTCAGTCTTCCAGTATTTAATATTTGCTGTCTGTATTGTATCTTACTTTTAATCTTTTTTAAATGCTTGACATAAAATTTCTATATGTTTTATTTAAATACTAGTTTCTAGTTTTTGGAGTAATGCCGAGCTTCAGTGCCGATCTCCTTTTTTTTTTTTTTTTTTTTTTTTTTGCTCAGTAATTTGATTTTAATTTTAGCTCTTTTTTTTCCCCTCGCTTACGATATTTTGAGAATCACTGATAAAGAATAAATTCTAGTTTTAATATTACAAATTCGCAGTTAAAAAAAATATAAATTGCATATTTTAAATTATGTTATATTTATAAAGTTCTCAGTTGTTTAAGTGATGCCGAACTAAAAAAATATAAATTGCATATTTATTTTAAATTATGTTATATTTATAAAGTTCTCAGTTGTTTAAGTGATGCCGAACTTTCGTTTATTCAAATCTTAACCTTCCTTTTTTTTTTTCACTGAAATTTTGATGTTATACTGAATTTTAGTTTTTTTCTTTGTTTGTTTGTTTTTCCTTTCCTTTCTTTTTTTTTTTTCATGCTCTCGTTTTCGATTTCCTTTCTCTTTACCATATTTTGAGAATTATAGGTTTAAATAATAAATTCTCGTTTTAATAATTACACATTTTTCGTTAAAAAAGAAAAAAAAATGCAAATTTTGAATTATTCTAGTTTTTTAAATTTATGTCTCGCACGTATTTAAAGATTAATTTATATCCAATTCTATTTATAGATAAATTATGTAATCCAGAAGAAAAATTAACGATTTATTAGTATAAACATCATGAAATCTTGGAAGCTTTCTCTTAAATTCATTAACATCAGACATCATTTAAATGCAATTAAATGTAATTAAATAGACGGATTTATCAAAAATTTAATCCAGAAAATATTAAAATACTGTATTTCCCTCCGAAATGTAAAAGTTATGAAATTTATAAGCTTTAATGCATTATTAAATGAGTCATAAATCGATTATACATTTTTATCATTACAAAATGAAGTAAGTAAAAGAAGGGGAAAAAATAGCGAATCTTTCGCTATTCGCTAAAAAATAGCGACTCTTCGAATATTTCTTGCAAACTCTCTAATAAAAATATATTCCTTTCAACCCTTCCGGAAATAAATTCGAAGGTCTTGAGCAAGAC
The DNA here is from genome assembly GCF_947563725.1 of Argiope bruennichi. NCBI lineage: Eukaryota > Metazoa > Arthropoda > Arachnida > Araneae > Araneidae > Argiope > Argiope bruennichi. Next base: position 98,995,202 of record NC_079158.1, read on the forward strand.
CGTGAAAGTTGTCATGCTCAGATTTTTATTTTCTAAGTATCAACCATGAGCATATTTATGATTCATAGTACAAAAAGCTTCATGTGCTTTTTTCTCTTAAGTTTCTTCCTATTTGTATTATATGTTTATTTGCTCTTAAGATACTTCTCTTAATATACGAGAAAACAAAAATTAAACCTAAATAAAATTTTTAAAAATTAAAGCTAAATGAAATTTTAAAAAACTGTTTGAAGAAAAGAAGAGAAAAAAAAAAGAACGAATTTAACGTTAAAAACCTGTTAAAGGAGCAAATTATAGAATAATAATTACAGAATAATTTTTTAAAGAAACTACAGAATATTATAGAAATAAAAAAGCAAAATGTTTCAATTAACACAAACTTAAGTTTACATAATCGTTAACAACCGCATTAAAAATCTACAGAATAATTATATAAATCTCCTGAATAATTTTTTTAATATATATGGTGTGTTATAGAAACAAAGATGAGAAAATTATTTCATTCGATATCGTATAATTTAATTTTGCTTTATCATTAACAATCGCATGAAACAGTAAAATGCCTGTCTTTTTATTAAGACATATAGAAAGTACTCTTACCTTGCAAGCTGGTTGATATGGAGTAAAATAAGATGATAAAATATGAAGTTTAAATAGCGTTTTGAAGAATTTCAGATTTAAGAAATCGCAGATGTTTTCCAGATGTGATTCAAGATATAAGTTATATGCACTTTCACACGTGCACGTAAAAATAAGATTTCAAAAACAGAACATCATTAAATGAATGAAAAATATATTACATAATTCCGTGATTTGGGATTTGAAACAAATCTAGTTAAATAAAAGCATATAAAAAAATAAAGGTTCTTTTACAATATATATTCATAATTAAAACTTTAATTGCCGATTCAAGTATATGTATAGTAAAAAGAACTAACAGGTTGTTTAACATTATATACGAAAAAGTTCATTTTTGTCGTTTTATTGAGATATCTCTATCGTCGCTGACAGATTTTTATGAACAGATTTTCTATATTCGAAAAAATATTTATTTGAATACCTATTTAACATTTTCCTCTTCAATTTATATTACAACTAGTTCATATAACCGTCGTTTCTCAAGATTCATATCATTTTATGTGTAATATTTTTAACGTAAAGACTATATTTATATAAAATATTATAATATAAAAATCTCTTTATCGTCTGAAATGTTTTTCGCCTTTTTATCGCCTGTTTTGAATTAAAATTATAATATCAATTGAACCAGACGATTTTTAAAAATCATCAGCAGCTGTTTTTCTCCATACGTTTTGATCACAAAATGAAGTAAAAGAAAGATTGGCTTTATGTGGTTGACGTAAGGTTACTAAAGCCTGATTAAATAATTATTTTAAACTTTAGCCCCCCCCCAAGAAAAAAGATTGACAATATAACTATTAAATGGGAAAAAAAATGCAAAGTGTAAAAAAGGCAAAGTTTTTTGTGAATTTATAATTAATTGAATATTTATTTTATTAATTTTTGTGCTTTAAAAATTTATCAATATTCTTTCTCATGTTTTATGTAATAAGTGTGAAAAATTTAGATGAAACTGACCTAGTTTTTAAAGGGATGTTGAACATACCTACATACAAACATGGCTTCAATGACTTGTTTGTATTAGAATAATAGAAAATATTCAGTGCTTTCTATTGAAATTTTATTAAAATCTCTTTTATATTTTAGAAAGATAAAATATGCCAAAAATATGAAATAATATGTATTGAGCTATCTCAATTGAATTTCTTGTAGATATTTAACTTCTTGAACACGAAGTATGTAAACAAAAACAGCTAGATGGATTAAACTTTATATTGTCTTTCCACAAAATTTGTCGATTTCTGTCCACTTCCTTTCCATTCGTAAGAAATTTGTCTTGAAATCCGTGTATAAAGGAACATGATAATTCCAAAACATTTTACACATAAAATTTGATAAAGAGATTTTAGTATCTAAACTATAAATCTGTATCAAATTTTGAGCTAAATCCCTTAAACTGCTTATGTATTTTAATGCATGCAAGCGCTATAACTCAATAACACAACAACTAAAATAAAGAAATTTGATATGTGATCTTGTGGCTGTAATTGCAATTCTGTATCAAGTTTCGGTTTCAATCGGGGGAAAAAAAGGCGTTCAAAAGGTTATCTTCACTATAGTACGAGGCACAAAACATTTATTCACGGTACTTTGAAAATAAAAATATGAGTATGCGGTGGCAATTTATGGTTTTGTCCAATATCCTTAATTTCATTTAGTGGTAGAAGTAAACAAATTTATTAGGTAGTATGCGAGAAATTTTCGCTGAGTCACTAAAACTTGTTCATGTAAAAGATTAAACGTAATTTTGCGATTATTGAATTAAAAATGCATGAGTGTATCGAAAGTATTATAGTTGTATTCCTTAATAATATTTTGAAGTCATAAGACAAATTATAAACTGTACTGCAATCTTCGAGTTCATTTGTTTGAACTGAGATGCGGAGTCGTATTCCTTAGCATTTCAACTCTTTTTACTTTTCTTTTGTAACACCGTAATTAAATAACTAATTAAATAAAAATTTACTAATTAAATAACTGACTATTTCACGTGTATATTTATAAAGAGAAAGGGTACTTTGGGTACTTTTCATTATACCGGCGCAAATCTCGCCAAGCAGACTTTTTGACGACAGCACACAGTCGCCGGAACAAATCACACCAAGCAGTTACGCGTTACCGTTACGAGCGGCGATATTCTGTTTCGCGTTGGTTGCTTTATTATCGCCTGCGCCGGTATAATGGAAAAGTATATAAGAAAGCACTGAAATTACTGAAAAATTCGAATCCAGGATTTTAACAAATTTCTAGGATTTAGACCCTCCGGATTGCAACAAGTGCTTATCTATGTATCCGTCTTTCTGTCTGCGAACACAATAACTCAGAAACGAGGTGAGTAGCATGGATTAAAATTTGATTTGTATTTCACACCAAATTTGTAGATTTCGATTATATTTCAAATGCAGTCCAGTTACCTTAAGTTTATCTCTTTGACTGTTCCAATGCAAGAGAGAATAATAACTACAAAAACTGAAAAAGTTAAGCGAAAGCATATGGTACAGAGTTTAAACATCGGAAGTGTAGATACATATCTAATTTAAAAACAAATCAGTCCAATAATTTACTGTGCACCACTCTGTACATTCGTATACATATAAACACATGGGCCGGGATAGCCTGGTTGGTAGGGCGTTGGATTCACGTCCCGTGGTTGCGAGTTCCAACCCGCCAGCCGAAGACTCTCCGTGTGTGTGTATGTGTGGTGGCTGGCGCATGTATAAATCTGTCATGGTCATAAAGTTCACAATGTCGGGAGTAATACCACTGGGGGTACTGGATTAAGGGTGGCCGTTCTCTGATTCAGGTCTAAATTACGATCTGTGGATGAATGAATGAAATCCATGAATGAAGTCTGCGTCGTAAAACGGGTTGTGGCATGTGCGAAGCCAAGTCGCACTCTTGGCCCTAGATGGCGCTACTGAAAAAACTAGAGACGCATCTTTGGTTTAAAATCACTGATAAAATGTCAGTGGGCGTGTCTATAACAAGTGCCATTAGAAACAACAATAACATGTAAACGCGATAATTCTAAAACTCAACAAAATCGATAAATAAAATTTTTTATCTAAACCTATTAATAAAATTTCTGTTTTATGACATTTTTGATTTCCAGTTATCGAAAAAAAAGACGTCTAAAATGCACGCTTGGTTTTCTCTAGAACAGCGTAAAGCGCAGAATATTCATTTTGAGAACTCTATTGCGAATCTGAACATTTGTAGAGTTCACTGCCTTTCTTTAACTCTTTGAAACATACGATTTTTAAGAAAATAAAAACTCAAATTGCACAGAGTTTAGCTTAACATTAAAAAAAATACAAAATACATTCTTATCGATTGTTTAACATAAAACATTACGCAAAATAAGAAGAAAAAAAAATAATAGCATTTGAATAAGTCATTTTTAAGAAGATGGGCTAAACATAATCCCCAAACAACATCAAATAACATGCTTTTATATTATAAAACAATTTATTCGTTCATAAAACAACACGATCGATATGAAGACAACAAAAATATACTGCATCATATAATACGCCAATTATTAATACACCGCTTTAATCACAGCAGCACACATAATTTACTGATTCGTTTAGATTTATAAAAAAATATTTTTTCACTTATTTAGTATTTACCGTTGGTGCATAGCACTTCTTTCTTTCTTTCGCCACAGAATATCCCCGAACTTGGAATCTCTAGGCTTCCCTGTCGGTTGAAAGGAAATACGTGGGAGCATTTATTAAGAAATTTTTTTTTTTTAATTTTATATATACCATACGCATAAAAAGTAACTATATACAATATTATAATGATGAAGGAGGTGTTCAGTGGGGGGGGGGGGGGGGGTATGAGTAGATGAAATCTATTGAGGTTAATATATTCTGGAGAAGAGCTTGCTTGAGAAAGGAAACGAAAATTTATACTGGGCTTGGGTCTGGAGAAATCAGCTGACTGAATGAAAAATTTTAAATAAAATATTAAACTGTATGATTATGAGTAACTGGTGGGTTAGAATATATCTGAGGTGGATTACTGGTCGAGGTGAGTTAAAATATACCCCACTATTCATAAAAAGTTAAGCAAACGGTAAGCTCCACCTTTTCCCAAAGAATGAATAAGTCCACAATTGTTATTGAGGAAGAATAATTAAAACCTTTATTAAAGAACGTGTAAGAAAGTCTCGGCAATTCCTGCTAATTTTATGAATTTTTTCCCATCCACATACAATCAGTTTCGCATTTTTTTTTTCATATGAAGCCCAAAAACTTGGATAGAATTCAGGCGATTGATCGCACAATTAGCATATTATTCGCCATAAAACAAAAAAAGCAAAGCATGTTCTTAAAATCAAATAGTAAATCTTAAAGGAAAGTCGGAAAGCAATTAAGCAGTTTGAAAAAATTACATTTCAATTCTATTGTATTTAACCTGATGTGATCTGAAGGCATATAAAATTCGGTGTAATATTATCATACAAATAGACTCAAATCCAGTGATACAAACTAATTGGGATCAAAATATATAAACCAATCATGTTGCAATTCTCCCAAAAACTGTATCATTCATCTGGCCATGAATCAAAATTATCTTGCCCTTTACAAATATATATATATATATATATATATATATATATATCCTGCGCTATTCGAAAAGATAAAAAGGGACAAAGAATCTAGCAAATCAAAATCAAGACGAACTATACAAGTACAACTATTCACAAAATGTTGATATATGAATGCCTATAATAAAAAGAACATCCCTACGAATATTCTACTGAATAGCATTGCTCTTTTGATTATATTTATAAGAATATCGATATTTCAATCAATGTCTACTTTCAGGAAAAATATATCCCAAAAATAAGAAATGCTCTTGAATTTGACTGCCCAAGATGGAGAAATTCGTTTTAAAAAAGAAATTTCTATAAATTCAAATAACATTAGTTAGAAGTTGAGATTAAAAAGGAAAATGCAGATGGCTTCCAGGTATAAATAAGAGAAAGCCTGAAATATTCTCACAGTAGTACTGATTCCTGATAGCTTTTTATCATTCACGATAACACTACTGATACTGTTGATTTCATTTTAGCTTAGGAAGCTATTTTAAGAATAAGTTTTATACTTCTGAATCATGAAATGTATTTTAAAGATTAGTCGATAGAACATCGAAGCTGGTTCCGAATTCTATTCTAGTCTATCTCCAAAAGGTTGTCATGAAAATGATTCGAAGTGTAATGATGCAGTGTTGCTTCTTCCTGTTAAACAATTTGTGCCTTATAAAGAATTTTATTTATTTAAGAAAATTGATTGAAACATATTACTTATAAAAGAATATGCAGGGTGTCACTCTAATTCTGGTACAATAATATTGATGCCCTGTACTTTGATAGACGAAAGATATGAAATGTAGATCTTTAGCGTGAATCAGGCATTAGTACAGAATCTTTCACACAAATACTCTTTTTTTTACAAAATTGATAGCAAAATTTGGCATAAAATTACAATTATATTCATAAAATAGCTCATAGATTTTTTTTTATTTAATTCATTGCGTTCAGAAGTTTATATATCTAAAAGAATTACGAATTCTAACTTTTGTCATCCATTTATTATTCATATGATACTTAAGACTATAAATCACATTTAATATTAAATTGTTAATATCATAAAACATGCTACTATAATACCAATAATAATACAATATACTAATTTTTATCTGTTGAATTCAAAGCATTTTTGAATTGTCTTGTTCGCAGACAGCCAGAAACCAAAGGTTTTAAGTGTTCTTTCCAAACTCAAGGAAGTCTATTATGTGGGAATTTGTCGAACTCTCGAGTTCGATTTTTTTTTTTTTTTTTTTTGACGAATACAATATTTTTTCGATAATTAAAAATATTCTAATTTGTTGTCAAAAATTTCTAATTCGATCTTAAGCATAATCTTAATGTAATTTGAACTTTTTAAGGTCAAAGATATTTATTCAATTAAAATCTACTTGTTCATCAATCAAATAGATTAAATTAAGTACATGGTTTTAATTCTAGAACTGCTAGTCTGACTCTACCTGCTAGTCTACTGCTACCAGACTCTAGACTAATTACTTTATCTAGTTTAAAAATATTTAAACATTTTTCATGGCATCTATTTAACACCCTTTATCTATAAACAATGAATAAAATTCAAAATTCCGAAGTTATTAAAGATGTTTCTTATATTAAATAAAAAAAAACGCTGAGTCTAATGAATAAATTTCTTGACCTATTTGATTGATTAATGGCTGAAAAAATAAACCTTATCTTACCTCAACTCGCCAAGGAAATTTGAAATATTTTATGTTGCTACTAATTTTTTTCACCCAATTTTCAGCTTTAAAAATTAAATTTCAAACGATTTTTTTTTTTTTGCTTTTTTATTTATTTAAATAAATATTTTTGTCTCATTTTTTGTACTTGTTTCTAACAAAAAATTTAAAACAAGAAATTGCTGACCAGATAAGTGAATTCACAAATATAAAGAGTTTTTCAATGAACAATTCCATGAATGAATGTTCCTTTGAAATCGAGTATATGGAAGCGAAATATTTCTTGAAAAGATTTCTAGTATTTTTACAAGAGTTTATGAGATGCTAATTTATTTTGCAGAATAAAATATCTTCTTTTTTACTGTAATTTAATTCATAGAACGATCCTCTGCATTTTAAAAGAAAATAAATTTTGTTAGTTTTATAATAAATATAAAAATCTCTTCTTAAACTAAGTCTTGAATATTCTGTATATTCCGTTCTTATCAACCAGTTTTAAACAAATTTTTATGCAGTACTTATAATAACAGCTTATAATTATTAATACTTATAGTTATATAAGTGGAACAGCTTTTCGTTTTTTTACACAATTTTTAAAAAATATTGTTTTATTGTCCTCGAACAATCAACAAAGGCTTATGAACTAAGAAAAATTCAAAAAAATATGGTATATTTAAATACCGGGATGAGAATTTTTTCCCTTCAAAAATCATATTTGGAAAATTAAAGAGGATCTAGCTTTGCAGTCAGGAAATTTTATTGCAGCAGTTGCTGAGGAAAATGTTGTTTTGTTGAAAGGATTTCAGCGTGGGCAATTTTTTTAATTGAAAGTCGATATAATTTTATTCAGGTGCAGGCATATTAAAGTGTGTAAGCTTAAAAATCGTCGTAGTCTTCGTCTCTTTGTTTGTCGTCAATAATTCTTTTCAGATCGACATCTTTTCTTTCAGCAGGTGAAACACACTTCCCTTTAAGAACGTATGGTCGTGCTACTTTGAACATCCACTCAATGTGGGAGTCGCACTCCAAGGGGTTGCCTGAAAAGAAAAAGAAGAGAAATTAATTTGACACTTTAATTAACATCGAGCATTTTGCCTTCTTTGACTTTCCCATACAATTTTGCATAGTAGCGTCTACTGCTCTAAAACAGTGTATGGTGGGGGTATATTGTTATTTATCTTACTAGAATCGTCAACCGACATTAACTTGAATGTTGCTTTTTCTAATTTATTGTCTAATTTGAATAGTTTAATTATTAGTCAATAAAAATAATAATAATAAGATACTTGACTTGATGTAAGTTTTAACATTATTAATTGAAAGTTTTTAATAAGATAAATTAAATTCAAAGCAAATGTTTTCGATTAATTTCCCTCCATATGCTCTCCTTTATATGATTAAAATAAATTCGAATGGTGTGATATTACTTTTCCATTTATTTACCAAAGATGTTATTATGAAAAAAATTAAATTTTTGTTTATCAGCATTTAGTTTCCCCTTTTTTAAAAATTTATATTTAAACTTCAAGCTTCAGAAAATTTTCTGCTGCAGGAAATTGCTTACAATTTTGTTTCTGCTATCTCTGGGATCTCAGATTATGCAACAGCAATTCTTCCCAAAACAAACGATATAGCGGAAAGAATGTGTTTTGCTAATGCGCTTGCTCAGTGGAAAGAATCAATACTACTTTTTCGACAGTACCTTCACTTCACAAATTGAGATGCAGAATGAATATCTTTTATTAATTCTTGTGTGAAATGAAAAGAACCAATACTTTTTCGAGTATCATAGCTGCAAAGACAGATAAAAAAAATGCTGCTGCTTTTCTCCAAATTATTGAAAATTTTAAAAGAAATCCTATCAGATGATAAACATAAATTCTCGAAATTTTATGAAAATTGAATAAATTATTGATTTTAGGCACGCAAAAAAGACTGTGGATGCTGCAGTTCTTCAGTGACTATATACACTATCCTTTTTTCCACAACATAGCACGTTTTCATATCGAATAAAATCGAATATTTACTCCATAGACAGTTTAGCATCAGCATTCATATAGATTTGCATTTTTGTAACAAAACAACAAGCAGAATTTCATTTACATAGTTTGTTGCATTTTTGCTTTTATTTGCATATAAACATTTGATAGATCGTCAGAAAGGGAATCATTCCAAGAACTTAGCACAAATCTACAATTTGGATTATCTAAACTAAATGCCTCATTCCTCTATTTATTTCACTGCATTTTTGTATTGGGTTTACTTTTATAAAGTCAAATTTTCTGCTAATGGATATCCTCCAAAATTAGGAGAAATCTACAATTTTAATACTAAGATAGCATATGAAATTTCTCATTTTTAGCTCTTTGCTTTTTGAGCTGTTGTATTATTAGTTAGTCAGAAAGATAGACAGACATAATTTCCAAAATGATTTTTTTTGACTCATTGAAATCCAAAATTTATTGCCTGGAGTATATAAGATAAGATAGACTTTAAGGTTGAATATTTATAATATTTACTCTTCGCATACTTTTATACTAATATATTTCTTTCTATATTTCGTTCCTCTCGAATGTTTGTGTTTATTTCCACATAAAAAAAAATCTGTGATTTCGTGAATGATGTTAAAAAGAATCGATTTTAGGATTTTATAATGTAATCTGGCATCAATAAAATTTTCTGTAGATATCTTAAGTTATTTCCTCTTCTCCTTTGTTGTTTTTGTAATTTTGATGTTTTCTTGCTTTGAATTTGAAAACGATTACTAAAAGAGAATTATTTTTATGAGGATTCGTTCCAAAGTATTTTAAATATACCCTTCACTGAACAACATGCTAATTTGCTTAGATTTGTGGTTCTTAAAAACTATTTTTAATTATAACAACGAAAAAATTGCATCTTGAGAAATAAGATCGGGAGAAAAATTGATACCCTGTCCTAGGCGTCAGTTGTACTTCTTACATCAGCAGCCAGCCCCTAACAAATTTTGTCATAAGTAGCAAATTATCATTTTTGTACAACAATCAACACGAAGGACAAAGTCATGCGTAGATAGATAAAGAGAGTGAGAGAGTAGAAAGTCGCTATCCAATCCATATTCCCACTGGTAATATCCCCCCCCCCCAAAAAAAAGATCTTTGTCGTTGGTTGTTCCTAAAATTGGGGGTGGCATGCTCTGCTTCTGAAAATGTACCGAAATCTATACATCATAATGTGAAGCTAGTCAAATGTTAATAATTGCTGTATTAAGTATCAGTTGTTGGAACAAGAGTCATTAAAACATTTCTTTTCTTTAAATTAATATCCTTTTTAGCACCTTGACTGCCATGGAAGTCACCAGTGACCGGTGGAGCCATATAAATCGCATCATAAGAAAGTCAAAGTAGCAGTCAACGTGTTATTGTCTCGATTTGTACTATTTCATGGCTATCAACTCTTCAATATGTTTCATTACAATGAAATATGTGCCTTTGTGGATATATATTCTTTCTCAATAAATAAAATCTGATCTCTTTGCAATTTAGCCTAAGTCTCTAAATACAATCATGTTATTATTTTAAAAAGCGTAGTTTTATCAATTTTTATTCTTCACATTCTGTGATAAGCTACACTTTTTCTTTAATTTTTGAAAATTGTCAATAACTTCTACTAAATTCACTTGTGAAAATTCTTTAAAAATTAAAACAAATTTTATTATACAAATCTTTAGCTTACTTTCTAGGTATACTCGGGTAACTTGGCCCCAGATAAGTGACCACGTAGACTCTGGCACCCGTTTAATATGATTTTCGGCAAGAATTACTTCCTTTAACGAAGGCATTCCAATGAATAAGTCTTCAGGTATAGCAGAGATATCATTATTGCTGTGAAAGAGAAAAACGAGGACATAAATGAATTCATGAAAAATAGATTTTAAAGAGAAAATAAACGTACCAAACAGAGTGGACAAATAAAATTGATGCTTACATATGGAATAGGGATTGCAATACCGGTATACCGGGATACCGAATACCGGTATTTTGAGCCATTTGTACAATTTTGTAATACCGGTATTCACAAGTTTAAATACCGGTTTTTCGGTATTTACTAGAAATTTTTAAAATTGTCACCACTATATGTTCAGGGATCGCGAACACAGCAAAATAGTATACGTTTTTGTTTTTATGTCTCCCTAACGGGCGAAATTAATTAGCTAATTAATGGCTTAATTAATTGCTTAAATCTGAAGTAACGAAACATGGATTATCCCTGAAAGAAGATATTGTACCTATAACGACTGATGGAGCAACAGTTATGAAAAAAGTTGGAAAGTTAATTGGTGCAAATCAGCAATTGAGCTATGCACATGGAATTCAATTAGGAGTAATAGATGTATTATACCAAAAAAAAATAAAGGGCAGAACAATCCAAATACTGTGGATGTAGAAACTTCGGATTCCAACTTTGAAGAGAGTAAGAGTGAGAGTGATATTGAAAATGAAGATAATGACGATGTAATTGTTGAAGAAAATATTGCTAATGAGGATGAAATATTAACCTATCAAGAATTGCTTCCTATAATTTATTAAGTTCGAAAAATTGTAAGATATTTAAACGTTCCCCTATAAAAAGGATATATTACTAAAATATGTACTAACTGAAAATAAAACAGAATATATGTTAATATTAGATTCTAAAACACGTTGGAACAGTTTACTCCTAATGATGGAACGATTTTTGAAACTGAGAAATCCAATCCAAAAAAGTAATAATCGACTTAAACCTGTAAATTAATTTTTCAGGTAGTGAATTTGACTTAATATCCAGAACTATAACGCTCTACTTTCAATAAAACTGACTGCTGAGGCATTATGTCGGAGAGATTCTAATTTAATAACAGCTAATGCAACAATAAATTTCATGTTGCAGTCACTGAAAGAACAGCACACATCACTATCTGAAGAATTATATATTGCATTGAAAAATCTCACAGAAGAAAGGCATACCAAAATAGAAAATGTCTTATGGTATTTGCATAATTATAATGATTTTACAAATGAAAATGAAATAAATAAAATAACCAATTCAAATCTGATTAAGTTTAGAGTAAATTTTCTTAAAATGTTTTCCCCACAAACCTATCCACATTCAGAAGAATTCGGTTCAATTATCGAAGATTATGATGTCACTACTGTCGATAGTGAAAAGGAATTGTCTCTCGAACAAAAATTAGAATTAGCGATAAATAAAAAAATTTCAACGAACCAAAATACAATACAGAAATCAGCTATATCCTAAACCATCTGACGAGAAATCGATTTATTTGAAGATGAGGGATTTAGAGGTAACTATTTGGAAAAAGTATATCGCGCTTTGCTAACAGTACCACCAACTAGCGTAGATGCCGAAAAGCGTTTTCGACAGCTGGTCATTTTTACACAAAATTACTTTTCAGGCTTAATGACAGTACAATGGATGCATTATGTTTTTTAAGATCACATTTCAAAAATTTGTAATAGTATCACAGACTGAATAGTGATATTTACACTTTTTTTGTGATTTAAATAAATAAGATATTTCTTTACTTTTTGTGATTATATACTGTTATAATTTATAAGTTACAAATCATTTTTTTGTGATATTTACACTCTCTAACAAAACTGGCAAATAAAACAAAGAAACATCTGTGTTTTCTTTCTTTTTCTAAAATTTCTAATACCGGTATTAAAACCGGTATCCCGGTATTAAGATCTAAAAAATACCGAATACCGGTATTGAAATTTTGGTCCGGTATTGCAATCCCTAATATGGAACTAAACTTTTCAATTTGAAAATGAAAAATTGTATATTCATTCAAGTAGTAAATAATAATTTTTAACACAAGGGGATTCATTCCATGCAAAGTCGTTGATGTTTCTCTATTCACTTTAAGGGTGAATTTTCATCCGCATTTCCTTAAAATTCTACACACAGCGTAAAACAATAAGATTCTGCATCAGCAGTGCTTGTCTAGTTCTTAATGAGGGCCTTAATTTCATGAATCGATCACTGATTACTCATAAAATAGCCTTAAGCAGAGTAATTAAAATCTTATCAATAAAAAGCAAGATTGATATGATTTTAATACCAAAATTATCCTGAATTTTAAAATACTTACGTGAGATCTAGCGAAGTAAGGTGCGTTGCAGGATAGGGGAACATGGTCCTTTTCAAAGTTTTGAATTTGTTTCCTGTAAGCCAAAGGTTTCTCAGATTCTTGAGAGATGCAAAAGCTCTGTCCCCTAACTTCTCGATGAAATTCGTCATGATGAAGAGGTTCTTGACGCTCACAGGTCCGTTCCTGAACCACTCGTTGCTGAGCTCGTGGATGTCATTGCCTTCAATCTCAAGATCTTCGAGGACTCGAAGCGAAGACACATTCAAGAACTTCAGATCGTTCTCACCCATAAAGCTGAAGTGGATGGAAAATTCCTGAAAGTTTATGCAAACAATCCATTGAAAGCACAATTAGAGAATGCTTTTCATCAATAGGGCATTTTGAAAGGTCATTTAAAAACTTTTATAATAAATGGCATACAGAACCACAACATTTTTGTGCAATAAAACATGTGGTCAAATACTTAAATAGTGGACCAGTTGCAATCATTTTTTGTTAGTGATTAAAAGAAAAATACACACCAGATAAATACTACAGAGATTAAACCAGTTTTAGGAATAATATTGCTAATGATAGATAAACAGAAGCAGAATGTAAAATCAAATTTTAGTCATAACTATTTATAAATTTGTTACTTACGCTGACAGTTTTAAAAATGTAGTCAGTAATACTGAGAAACAGTTGCATTACAATTCATTCTCGGATTTTAAAACCCTCCGCACTTTTGTGCATGAGTCAATTTATTTAGTCAAAATTGGGGTCAGAGAAAAGATGAGAGGAGATGTTTACATTGAACATTAAGGTGAAGTAAGATTATACGGGTTCTCAGAAGGTGTAAACACTATAGGTGACTCGTAATATTATCGGAAAAAATCTTATTATCTTATTCACAATAAAATACTTTAGAGCAGTTTTTATTTACTGAGAACGGTCTAAAAATTATATTATGATGAATAATTGAAAGATTTTTATTCTTAAAATTTGGCAATTCCCTTCTTTTACAAAATAATTATAATTTTTTTTTGGTAAGAACCGTTTTTGCTATTTAGTTTTTCGATAACATTTTGAGATTAACAACGGTAGATAATCTCAGTTACATTTAAGGATATTACATAAAATATTTTCCTTGCCAGCTCTGAAAGTTTTTTCGACACTTGAACTAGTCTTATAATCAATCAATAGGAATTGCAATAAAATAGCATGAGATGAGACAACACGACACTCATATACGTGAAAAATAGCAAAAAAAAAAAAAGTATCCAATGAAGAGGAAATCAAAATCAAAGATTGAAGAATTTTGAAAATGCACTCTTCCTTCCCCATCTCATCCCTTAGCCATGTAGAATTCGTTGCAAGGTGATAGTCTCGAGATAATGCAACAAACAGTGCGTAATATTTAAATCATTATAAAAATTCAACTTTTGAAAGTAATATTAGAGTGATTAATTGGTTTCTTACTTCAATAATATCTTCCAAACCCTCGAGAGCAGATCTCCCTTCATCGCCGAAAGTCTTTAGCTTGCAGTTGGTGAAAGAAAGCTTGGTTACATGCAGACCTTTAAAAAGATCAGATGGCACCTTGTCCAGACTGGATCTAAGGAAATCTATGAAGACCCTCTTGATCCCTTCTGTGCTGTGCACGGCCTTCCGAGCCTCCTCTATATCGTTCACCTGGATGCAGTCCACCCGTATGGTCTTGCCATCGCTCACGCAATTGCAAGGCGCCAGGTCTTCGAAAGATGGACAAAGATTGACGAAAGAACCCTGTATAGCCACAGCTTGCAGCAACACGAGAGCGAATGCGAATAACATCATGGTAGACTCTGTGTTCATCAAAAATATTAAAAATCAACAGAAAAATCATAAGCCTGGTGGGAATTGGTACAGATAGAGTTCTTTGCACGAGCGCATAAAATGGGTGCTTAAAATAGCTCATTGTGATTAAAGTACACTTGTAATCTCATTGCAATTGTTTTCTGAATGCATGATTTATGAAAAAATATTTTCTATTTATATGCAAATAACATCGTTTTTTGTATTTTATTTCATTGTAACATTTGTTCTTTATCTAGGACAATATACAAGTGAATGTAAATGTGTATACAAGTGAATGTAAATGTGTGTATATATTAGTGAATGTAAAAGTGTGTATATATTAGTGAATATAAATGTATATACAAGTGAATGTAAATGTCTGTATATATTAGTGAATATAAATGTGTATGCAAGTAAATGTAAATGTGTGTATATATTAGTGAATATAAATGTGTATACAAGTGAATGTAAATGTGTGATACATATATATATATATATATATATATATATATATATATATATATATATATATATATACTATAATGTAAATGTGAATAAATATTCGCATTCGGATAAAAATTCATCCTCAGTGTGTCTAAGAATTGTTCAACCCCACCAATTACGAATACTCTTACTGAATATTAGTTTTATCGATCA
This sequence comes from Argiope bruennichi, assembly GCF_947563725.1. Taxonomy (NCBI): domain Eukaryota; kingdom Metazoa; phylum Arthropoda; class Arachnida; order Araneae; family Araneidae; genus Argiope; species Argiope bruennichi. The sequence continues at coordinate 99,010,749 of NC_079158.1, forward strand.
AATTGACAGTGGACAATAGAATCAAAGTTGCTATACACTGCTGATTCAATGAGAACTTTGTACAGCCAAATCAGAATTAAACGAATTTAGATATAATTTTTAGTTTTACTTAAAAAGAGAAATTTTTCTTTTGAATATTTTTCTCGGCAGTTTTTCTGACAATTTTTAGAAAAAGAAAGATTTAAATCAGGGAGTGGTAAGAATCCATGTTAGGAAGCTTAAAAAGACGCTTTGTTTGCATAAAAAATGCACTCATAATTAGAAATTCATCATTGGTCACGACATATATAGTTAAGCGCATTTTGGATAGTTCGGAAATAATTTAAGAATGTTTATAAATATAACTCAATTTGAGAACTCAGTTTAATAAATGTCAAATCTTTTCTTAACCAACCGAAAAGGATTGAATGAATATCTTCAGCACGAACATGTTTCAAGAAATGATTGAGATAGCAAGGTCATAAGTAGAGAGATTCTGAAGTTCATTAAGAATATGAAGCAGCATTCAGAAAAATGTGGCTGAAGTATCTTTGATATGATCCAAAACCTGCTTTGTTTACGACTTCTTTCATTTCTTTACGATGACTATAGGATGTTGACTGATTTATATATATTTCAAAGTCCTATCATCTCATCTATACTTGCATTAAAAAGAAATTAAAGAATAAATTTTTGCTATATTAAAAAATAAGAATTTTTAGTACATTTCATATTTATTTGATAGTTTATGTACGGCAAAGTAAATGAAAAGCCAAAACTGATGCCATGCCGCTTAATTTTGAGTTTAAATATCGAATATAAAAGTTCTTGAAATGACATCAAATGAAAAAAGCTTTTTTTTTAGAATTATTGAACTCTGAACGGTATATATCACAAAAAATAATGTGATTATTCCATCTTGTAAAACTAAATTGTTGCCTTTACTTTATAAGGAATCAAATTGATTCAATACGATCCAGAACTTTATGAATCTGACAAATTTTGTGAAAGAAAATCACAATTTAAAATGAACAATAAAAATGTGGAAACAAATTCTGCCAATCGTTAGAATTAGTATCTTAATAAAACAAGCTTATAGTCAGGCAAAATAGTTTGTCACTGCTAAAATAGTTTGTAAAAAGTATTAAAATAAGATTTTTAAAATTTTTTATACCAGAAATCTAAAATTTTTTTCGAAATTTTTCTTTATTTGAATTTATAAATATCAATCTTGGGATTTGTCTATTATAAACAAATCTCAACTTATAAATATTGTGAGAAACATGACAAATTTTTCAACCAGATGCCAATATCCATATCGATTTGAATCAAATCGATGAAAATGTTTTACCGCATCGCACATAATAAATCGATGCGAAATTTTTCTTCGAATTATTTCTTCTGATTAATTTTTTAATTTCCGCAGCTTTTAAAAAAAATATTTAGTTATCATACATTCATAGAAAATATGAAGCATTCATTAAGCAAAAATAATTGAAAGTTACTTATTGTCAATAAATTACACACACGATTTAAAACGTACTTACATGTGGCTGTACCTTGCAGAATAATGAAAAAAGAAAAAAAAATTAAAGTATTAATCTGCGAGATTGATAACGATACATATGGCGGTTTCTCAGGAAAGAAAGTAAAAATTGACACTGATTTGAATTTTATCAGTAGCACACACTGATTTGAATTTTTCTGATAAACTTTTCTCACGTAATTATTTGAATAATAAATTCTACCAGCTAGAAAATATTGTTTGAAAAATTCAAACAAATTTATATTAATTCGTATTTGTTACTTATAAATGCAGAACAAGCAGCTCTTAGTCTTTATAAAAATATTAATACTAGCTGTCTTTAGTGATCAGTTATTCGTCTGCATAGTAAAATTATTGCTTTTAGTACGGTAACCAATTTTAATACACTATATCTTATCACACCAAAAGAAAGTACTGTGGTGATGTTCACGTAGAATGTTGTATAAAGCACTTCATCGCTATTAGAAAAATAAACTTTTAATTTCACTAACAACTATCGGAACATCACTACTAGTACTTAGCGCACATATACATAGAACGGGGATTCCCCGGGCGAAGTATTAACATAGATTGTATTAGGGAAAGTAGATAGGTAGCGCTTTAGAATAACATGAATGAAAGATGGCGTTACGATCACTACAGTACTATTTATATCTATACTTACCGAATAGGCATAAAGTATTCAAAGCAATTAGTTAGCTATACACGTAAATTGGCGAAAGCAGTCCAATTGCAGTGGCTGAAGATTGAGTTAAGGTTTTATTTTGAAATATCTCCATAAAATGGTGAAAAGAGAGGCAGGAGACCATTGATGACGTATCCAAAAGTCGTGTACTTTCCTATGAAATAAAAATTGGCAAGAAACCACCACTGAGATTTTTCTACTTAAAAAATGTATAACTGAAACAGTGGTTTTTCAGTTCCTCCGAGATGAAGTAGAGTATAGATGGACAGGCGAACATTGATGATGCACCTAGTGATCATAAGCTTTCATATTTTATAAAAATTTGCGAAATCGGTACAACGCTTGTTTCTTGGGCATTGGATATTTGAATTTCTAATTTGTTTAAAAAAATAGATTAAAAGATTAAAATCGAAAAAATATCCACATGTGTTTGTTTAACAGATAGATTCAAGATACTTCTCTGATGCAGCATATAGTTTTTTAAATTTTATTTTGCATAGTTCCTCAAGTTAATAAAAATATAAATTGAGGCCTAAAAGTGAAGCCTTATAAATGTAATAATAATAAAACTATTACATAATGAAATATTACAATAATGAAAGTATTACATAATGAAATATTACAATAATGAAAGTATTACATAATGAAATATTACAATAATGAAAGTATTACATAAATCACAAAAGACGGCTCGCACGAACAATCTCATTACATGTACTGTTGAATTATATGGGTTAAAAGAACACTGTTTGAAGTTTATCATATTATAAACAGCCCATGAAAAAGCGCCAAGCCCAAGTTAAAGTATACAAGCACTTTAACATGAAAAAGTGCGTTTGAATTTTCTTTAATTAAGAATTTATATAGACACACTAATTTTAAATATTACAGAAACTCAACATATAATAATATATACCCTAGTAGCACATTATATTGTATAATATTGTAAGAATTAAAAAAAACAATATTGTACAATATGGTAAATGAGTAAACCATAATTAAATGAGTAAATCATTGACTACATGAAACAGGCTCAAGCGATTGAGGGATTTTGATTCATAAATTAAAACTTGTTACAATTTTTTCAACAGAAATTTTTTTCCTTGTTACCACTCACATCAACAAATTCGACAATGATACGGGAAGAAAATTAGATTATAAACTTTTTATTCTAATCAGAAAAGATATTTTTTTTTTAGTTTAGCTATATAATAAGGCATGAAAAGTGAAGTTACTAAATTTATTGGTTATAGAATCTGTTGTACTTTGCTGCTCTGAAATGAGAACAGATACATGCATATAATAATAATAGTATTTCTTAATGGAATAATTTTAAAATCTTTATTTCTTTCTTAAACTTTTTTTGGGTTCTTCTTCATACATGTTTCATATTCTACAAAAAGAACAAACTACAGCCATGAAAAGGAAACGTCACTCCCCAGAAGTGCAGCTGGAGGCCAATGTACTGCATTTACCATCTTCACTCTGCTAGGTACTCTATTTTATAGAAGAATAAGACAAACTTTTTAATTTTAGATTAGGAAATGTTCTTGTAACTAGAGTAGAGTTTCTAAGTCATGTTTTTATTTTCTGTAATTTCTGAAAAACTATTAAATGTATAATTTTGGTTCCGTCGTTTTCTTTGGTTTCAACTGTAAATGCTAGTTGAAAGAGGCAGCTAAAATGCCACACAGTAAGATAGGACATCTGCCAGCATAATATCAGCACTGAATAAGTGAATTTGTGTTTGCATCATAAATTTATTTTCAGTTGAAGATGTCAGCTTTTGAAAAAATTATGTGGTTTACGGAAAGTTTTGATTTTCTGCTTCTACTTGAAGAAACTGCAAATGAGACTCATCAAATGATAAACGTACTTACGATTATTATGCTTTTAATGGAAGAAAATGTCGCTAGGGGTTCCAACGTTTCAGACATAATGTTCATGATGCCAAGATTATGTTTTGTATTTGGTGGGATCATCTCCGTGTGATATATTATGAATTGTTGAAACAGAGTGAAAGTTCACAAAGTATAGTATCGAACGCAATTGATGCATTTAAGCCAATCATTGAAGGAGAAACGGCGACAGTATCAAGATAATTATGATATCATCCAGCATGACTATACCTGACCATATATCTCAAGTCATATTTGTAATCTTATCCCACTAACCGTATTATCGAGAAATTGCTTCTTCCGACTACCATTTGTTTCGAACACTGGGACACGGTCTAGCTGATTAGCATTTCCGCTCTTATAGAATTCAAAAATGGATCGATTCATGGATCGTCTCAAAAGAAGCATCGCTTTTTTCTAGATGGTATCCGACAGATGAATAGTAACTAATGGAAAGTACGTTGAATCACGAATAAGTAATCACATTTTAAGAATAAGGTCTCAAATTTTGAAGAAAAAAAATGTCGAAAGAAAAGTTGTATACCTAACATAATCAAGACATGTTGGACAGATATGTTAAATGCCCTTTTGTGCTTGAGAGTATTATATAGTAATAAATTAAAATGTTGTCAATTTACGTTTTCTACGATTACTGGAAATAGAAAACTTTACATTATTATACAAAGAATGTTGAATGTATTCAGAACCAATGAATTCGCTACCAAGAAGACAGGTAAACAACTTTACCATCCAATTAAAGGAAGTGCTATTTTTTATTCTCAAAAAAGGCATTTTATTACTAAGCGTTATAAGCATTCGTAAAATGGGAGTTCCTATGTCTTAAAGATCCAAGAGATGTGTAGAAGAAAAATTCGAACACTTGATTTATTTTTAATGTTCGTTTCTTTGTGTCTATTAGTTTAGTTAGGCGTCCTGTTATAAAGCTGACTAAGAACTCTGAAATTAATCCATGTTACATTGAACCGATATCGAATGAAAACCTATCCACTAACAACTTTGTATTTAATCTTGTATTTAAAGCGTGGTCTTTCTTTATATCCCGCCCCAACCAGAGGAGGGCTATTGTGACGCAACAAATCTAAATTTGTCCATATACATAGAAGATTTGGGTGGAATCTGCTCTTAAAACGTTAGCTCCTCTATTCCGAAGCATAAAGTTGACCATAATCCATTAGCCTTTCCTCTTTTATATATTTCTTCAGGAGACGTCAAATTTTCTGGAAGAAATCTGATTATCTTTTAATTAATAAACTGATTTTGGAGAGTATATTCGTCATGGGAAAAATACAACATTTTGCGTTAAGACGAGTTTATTCGTCAGGAGTATAAGTAGTGACAATTTGTAGTTCGAACTACAATTTTAGTAAAAACACAAACATATTCGTAAATTTCAAGATGCTTAAAATATTTTGAGGCCAAATCGAAATAAGAGGAGCAAATAAAAGATAATTATGCATTGTACCAGGCTTTGCTCACTACCTTTCTCTAATAGCAAATTTAAATAATTAATTTTTTTAATGTTTCTTTTCATTTATATACAAAAAATGTATGGTAGTTTAAGTAAATAAATAAATGTGGTTATTGAAATAAAAATATAAAAGTAAATTCATTACAATATAATTTCATATTACACATACTCTGTGTTTGACGAATATACTCGTCATCGCTAAATTTTTGCGATACAATTTAAATACGCATTTTCCGAAGAAGTCGTAATAGTTAACGGGTTAAACCAACGGGAGTGATATCCTCGAACCCACTCCTTCCGCATAAAATTATGGATCTCGGGTGACTTCATAAATGCTTTGCATGGCATTGGTGGATATTATTACGAAATCTAGACCTTTGACCTGGATCCAGCATTTTTACAGAATTCATCGTGCGGATTTTATTTTGGATGCCTTTTCTCTGCTCGACTGAAACCAAAATTTGGCATGACTTGGCATTAATTGTAATTCGATAAATCACATACAGAATTTTACCAAGTTATTCAATTTATAAGCTGGAAGCATATGAAAGTATAGATATAAAAGAACATATGATCAAACTTTTGACGGATCTGGTTCATAATTTGAGAAAAATCCACATTTTAGATGCTAAACCTATGTGTCAAATTTTATCTCTCTACATTTTTGTAGTTATCGCATTCAATTGTACTCGGACAACCAGACACACAAGCTTCCTCTGATTGGATTTCTTTTAAAATTTGACAGAAATTTACCAATTTAGCCTCAAGTCCATGTACAAAATTTCATCTGTCTAGCTCAAAGCGTTTTTGAGTTATGTTCACAAACAGACATACTGCAAAAATTATGTTTTCCGAACTCTGGGAGCATAAAAATTTGAAGATTAGTCAAAATATCGAGATGGAATGTTTTTAACAGCTACAATACTATCTGCAAGATTCGTGTATGAGAAAACGAAAATAAAAGTTTCCAATGTATGCGTACATCTTTTTTAGTTATATTAACATCCCATTTTAAATCAACACTAAGGCTATTTTGGACGTACCTCGTAATTCTGAACCGCTGTCAGATGACGGGGACGACATTTGAGCTGGTACCCTTCCTCTCCAAACTCCCACACCACACCAGACGTACATCTTTAATTGTCGTATATTTCGACATTTAATAAATTATCCGTATCTTCTAGTTGATTTCTGAAACTGACATTGTTTTTGAAGTTAAATAGCAAAACATTGGGGAACATAATGTCAAGATTTCCACACAACAAGAATTTAAACCTCCATGCATGCAACAATTGCTTGAAATTCTTTTGTTATTTCCAAAACAATTCTTTCCAAAAACTTGATGCACGATGTATTAAGTTTTTGGATGAAATGTTTTCTACCAGATGGCGTTTTCTACCTTTCAAAAGATCGGTGCCATACATTAGAATTTCTCTCCGAAGTCGGTTTGTGCTACTGCAAATGTCTGAGAAACATTGAATTTTCGGAAAATTCAAAATGAGAAGGCACATTCCAATGTATCATTTCTTTAACTTGGAATATGATGGAAGATATTCTATAAAGAATTCGCAATAATAATCTCGTGTTAATTTAGATACATTCAATGATAAAAATTAATATTACAAGTAAATATTTTAATTTATTATAATTAGCAATATTATAGAATATTTAAAAACTTTCATTTTTATGTAAAGGTACTTTTTACACATTATATACCTTTTTCAGAAATTAAATGCGCTTTAGGCTTAGCGAGAGAAAATTCTGTCTTGCCATATCCCATATCCTGTGGGAGTACTTTACACACGAATCCGTCTCAAAAGTGTTAATAGGAGTTCAAAAGGGACAACCACATACAGAAGTGTAGGAACTAAGAGAAAATGGCTATAGAATTTCTGCTGAAAGTCTTGAAGGAAGGGTGTATCAGGACAACTAAAAATTTTATGCTTTCTGTTCTTAAAGCCACGAATTTAAAAGATATTATAGTCGAATCAATATTTTCTCATCAACTAATCAATAGATTAGGTTATTGATTAATCAATATATTCTCATCCACTAATCAATAACCTAATCAATAGATTAGATTATTGATTAATCATATTCTCATCCACTAATCAATAGATTAGGTTATTGATTAATCAATATATTCTCATCCACTAATCTATAGATTAGGTTATTGATTAATCAATATATTCTCATCCACTAATCTATAGATTAGGTTATTGATTAATCAATATATTCTCATCCACTAATCTATAGATTAGGTTATTGATTAATCAATATATTCTCATCCCATAATCAATAGATTAGGTTATTGATTCAATCCACTAATCAATAGATTCCACCATCAACTTACTCGAAACTCCACAAATATTCAAATCGTTAAATCACGATTCCTACCTTCCCTAGAAATCATTAATTGCCATTATATCTTAAAATATGTCGAAATTGCTTGATGATGTTCATATATAAAGTGTTACTATTCTTATATTTAAATCGTATGAATGAATCGTATCAGAAAATAAGACAAAGTTTTAGCAAAAATGTTTATTCGTCAACATGAATAAAAACAAAATTAACAGTTAAATTTCCTTAGTAAAAGGCATAAAGCTGATATTTCTCATAGAGGAATAGCCTATAATTATCCAATTTTTATCTCAAGTGAATATGAGACGTCAATTTAAAATAAATTTTCTTCAAGTCTTCATTATTGCCTTCATTCTGTTTGATAGATATTATTAGAAAAGCTTAAGAAGACTTTTCACTAGAAGTTGGTGAATTAACATTTAACCGTAGAGCAGATTTCAAAAGTTTTTCCATCTTCTGAGTAGTACTAGGATCTAAATAGAGTGGTATGGAGTTATGTAAAGCACTATCTTCGTTATTCCTGCGGTTCATTTCCGAGACAAATAAATTATTATCGCTTAGCAAATATTCGTTTCGTTCCTTGTTTTTATTATTAGACGGGGTAAACATATTCTGAAATCCTGAAGTCTGACTGGGAATCAAATTTTCCTGTATATACTGCGTTACTGGCGCAGTTGGTAAAGAAAATTGTGAAAAATTGTCCCACCATGTCCCTTGTTGCCATTGGTCATTAGATGCTTCAGGAAGGGTATTACCTAACATTTGGTGAGCAATACCATTTGTAGGAAAAACCTGCAGATGGTTGCTCTGTCCAACCAATGTGGTAGGAACAACACATTCGCTTCCTTCAGCGCCATTGGACGAAACTGCAAATTCAACATATTCTCCATTAGTCACTACATTTGATTGTTCCATTATTTTTGTCGGATCTAATGGTTGCCGATTCTTTTGTAAGGATATGGTACTGTCTGTTTGTACATTATCTGCATTCTTTGTGAAGCATTGCGTACTATTACCTTCAAAATTTAGAACAGGAATAAGCAAGCAACTATCTTTCTTGTGAGTAGCCACTGTTTCTGTGACATTAACTAATTCAGAAACATAAAATGGATTATAGAGCTTTAAACTCGAGTCATAATTACCTGCAGAACAAAATGCAGGATTCGACAATCTCCAAATGGGATCCGCTAACCCAACAGGATGAGAAATATTGCCAATCGTGATAGAAGGTAGATATAAAGATGGCTCTTGTATATTTGCATGTTCTTCAGTTTCCAATTTTTTGTTTGGTGCAGTGTTCACAATCTGATTTTTATCTACAGATTGTGAGGACTCTGGTGCGGGACATGCATTCTCATTGGTTGTACTTGCATTCAAACTGATGCTGGTTGAAGGATGATTGCCGGACTGCTCATTGGATTTGTCCAACAACTGATGCGATTCTGTGCTTGAAAATTCTTCGCATTCTTTTATTTTCGATTTTGTATTTTGTACTATATTTACACTTTGATTTTCATTTGTGGATTGCAAGGATTCTAGTGAAGGGCATGCTTCCTGACAAGATATTTTTGTATTTTGTGCACCCTTTATGCAGATGTTGGCAGAAGGCTCTAGTCTGTATGTTGGGTTACGGGATTCTTCACTCGATTTGTTCAAAATTTGATGCAATTCTGCGGTAGAAAGTGAACCAGAATTTTCTTCCGTGCTAGAGGGATTTATTACATTCTCGTCAGAGATAAAAGAAGGGAAAATGTTCCCAGAATCTACTTGAATTGATGGTGGAGGAGGCATCAAGCAAACTGGTTGCTGGGGTATTAATTGCGGAAAGTTCAAAACGGGAACAGGAATCATTACATTAACCATTAATTTACCAGACACAAAATAGCCAACTGGCATAGGCATACTACCCATTCGAAATCGTGGATTGTTCCGATTTTCAAATATCAAGGCAGTAGATTCTCTAATAAAGCAAGAACATTTGTCTACATCTGTCTGTCCTTCAGTAATTAATGGTTTGTTACAGATTTTACAGAAGCTAGACAATGCTATTGCACAAGTTTGACACTTGCATGATTCCTCCGAGCAACAACATGGTATTCCGCATGGACAATTCGTATCTGTAAAAGAAAATTTAGAAATGAGAAGAAAGAAAGTTAAATTTCGAATAACTTATATATTTCTTTTATCTCCTTCCCTTTCGTTTATGAGCATCATTTATATCAGAAAAACAAAAGTTTATGGGGGCAATCAATTATTCTTGAAGCTCAAAAGTATATCCACTTCGAAAATATGATTAACATATTGTCTGCCGTATGAATCATTTGTAATCGATACCTGTTTTCAAATTAGATTATCCCATTTCTGCTGCAGTTAAGATATGGTAATAAAGGGAGTCATCTAATCAGATGGTCCGAATCACAAGCGCCCGTCATGGCAAAGAAAGCACTAATGGTAAGGAAATATTACCTATAATCAAAGGCAGATACAATCAACAATACACATAAATTTTATAAGAGCTGCATTACCAGTATGTGGCTAAGAAAATGCAAGTTAAAAAATGGGCACTTTGAACAATTGCATTTCAAAGATAGAATTTTTTTTCAGGAATTTCAAATTAATTTGGAGGACATTTCGCTTTCAAAAAGGACTGTTCCAATGGTTCAGTTATTTCAAAATGCAACCATTTCACCAATTACAGCAATAATATAATTAAATTACTCTAAGGATGAGTTTATAATTTTTATTAAAATAGTACACACTTCATGTTACTTACAAATTTATTTAGCCCTCTAAATTAAGTGATCGCTTAAACGGACCATTCTTTATTTCAATACATGGAAGAGAATGAAAGAACGCGAAACATTTAAGCTAATCCAATTTATTTTTCGAATGCTTCTTTCATTTACAGATTTATAAATTGGAAATTCTGTAATTCGATGCACGAGGCATACATTTCATCATATATAAAGACGGTTAAGATGGCTGCGTCACTAATAACTGCCAACTTTTCAATTGGAACTATAAAATTAGAATTTAAATTATATTTCTAAATAGACCAAATGGAATTATTCCAAACTTTTCCCTAGACAATCTATTTTTACTTAAATCTCTACTAATAAAATAATGCGTATATATGCGTATTGGTGCTTTACAACACAAAACATTTATCAAAGTTACCAAATTTGATACATATGTACTTTGGAGGATGGAAACATACATTTTGAAAAGGTTTTAAAATTTTAGTTCTTGCAAAGTTAAGAACCGCTCTCTGTCATTTTGAATAATTAGTGCGAGAGGCTGATATTCTCTCGCTCTAATTCTTGAAAACATTATTGCTCAAAATTGATAACCTACATTTCAAAATTTTAAAGGTTGCATTTCTGATTATGCTAATTTAATTGGCGTGCAGTTTTTTTCTCTGAATTATGATAATATTTCGGCATAATTTTCAGAGATATTATTGCAATGAAATTCAAATTATTTACGCCGTTTTACCAAATATTTAATGGTAATTTTATAGTGATTAATTAATGGCAGTTTTATGATGATTATCTAATGGCAAATTTTATTTCATCGTTAAATCAAGGCAAAGAGACTTGACCAGTTGTCTGAAAAACTTATATAAGAAATCAAAAAATGAATCATTACCACAAAAGACAATGTATAATGTATAAATATAATTACCTAGACACTTAACTTTTAAAGGCATTATTAGTGTCATACAAATCGACTTCTTATGAAGATTTATTAGCATAATAAACAGAATAATTGCAATTAAAATAACACGGCCTTAATGTACGACTAAGAATGCATACTTGAAGATAGCATGAAGTTAAGATAGTTATGGATTTCATAAACTCAATATTCCCAAAATCAATAATCAATGAAAAATCAATAGATATAAAACAAAATTCAATATTTAATAAAAAAAAATCAGCTGGTCTCTAGAGATAGCGTTATCTAGTAAAGTATAACTGTTGAATTAAGCTATTAAACAAGACGTTTTTAAAGGTGGACTAAAGATTTCTAAATTTTTTTCCATTTTAAAACAACCGCATGAATTTTAAATCAGGAAAATTTAACTATATCTTTTGATTTTATTCAAAAAATTTTCATTATCTTCAGAAGATAGTTTAAATTGTGTTCTGGAGTTTTGAGTGCTTATATGTTATCTCCAGTTGTAACTTATTGTTAAAAAAATAAGTTGCAACTTAAAATTTATGAACAAAATATTACACACATAAAATATTGCAAAGCAAGTACATAAATGTAATATGTGTTTAGTGTGCAATTACAATATTTCTAATAGAAAACTTGAATTATATGTAAAAACGTTCCAATACTTTTATAATTAAAATTTAAATTATCCTGTGCTTAAATCTTGCAAAAATTATTTTATTTGAAAATAAAATTTTGGAACTTTAAATGACTGAACATATTTTAATATATTCAGCTGTATTCATCTCGTTTTTATTTTATTAAATTGTTACATAAATATCCGCTTTTCGTTAATTAGGTTGTAAAAAAATTATATTAAAATATGGTGGCTACTTACTACCGCAAGAACAAGGCATGTTTTCCAGATAAAATTTAAAAATACAAAATTTTATATAAGGAAACGTTCGTTTCTATAAGAACAACTGATAAGATTTCTGGATGCAACAAAATGTGTTGCTATAAGTTCTGCTTCAGTTCATCAAATTGTGTGCTCCAAATGTCCTTACATTTTATGACACAAATGAAAAAATTCCTTATATTTCAATGGAGGTCTCACTGCAATGGCATAAAGAACTGTCAAAGGTAAAAGTATATAAAAAGAACAGAAAGGAAAATTTCTAATACGTTTTCGCATCTTATGATAGATTGTTGTAGATTGTTAAGATAATTTATTGTAAGAAAATCTTTCAATTTTTCTACACAAATGTAAGTAGAAATAATATACTTAGTTTTTCATACGTTTTCATGTGTATCACATTGAAAGAAGACAGTGGAATCATAATGAAAATAACTTAATAAAATGATTAGTAAATATCTTGAAAAGGTCTCAAAAACTGAATGCCAGAATAGGTCAGCATGCTAAAACAACCGTAACTAACTAAAAGGTATCAATATCCCAACAGCTCAAAGATATTCTATAATAGTTTTATGATGTTGTTCTGTATTTTGAATACTTTGCAATATTGTATTGATTCCATAGCAATACGTAGCGCGTCATTTCGTAATATACCCAAGATTCGAAACACGACATGATTTCACCTAACCATAGAAAGGCCTAATCTGTAAATTTCAATGTTAGCATAATGTTAAAGTCTTTTTCAAAGCTGATGGGTAAGCACTTGCATCACCATGCCTTTATGTGACCAGATTGATTCAGGGTTCACACGAGGCCAACTGTCGAGCACAATGGGGTGAATTCATGTGACGTAAAAGTCACATGTCATGAACTTTTGCGCATGGCATTTAAGTTTCATCCGTACCGCTTCCGTCGATTAGTCTGCCATTAACGCTCTCCGACAAGTATGAAGCGGATTTTTTGTTTACATTTGAAGTTATAGTTTTTGAGTCATTTTCTTTCCTCTTATTATGTGTTAAAAAAGGAAATATTGGTGTGCTGATGGATGCATGCTTTAATGCAAAACACAAGAGTGACTGTCATGATAAAATGCTTTCTTATTCCTGTCTTGGGTTGATAGCTTTGGTATAGATTTTTTTCAAGCCTTCGAAATCGGTGATATGCTCCGATCATGTTGATGAATTCATTCAATGTGTGTCCATTTATTAAATATAGCTGTACCAGTAATTTTTTAGAAAAACTCTTAGAAGAAAAATAAATTGGTAATTGATTTGCCGTCAAAATCAATCAAATAAAAGCGTGAGTGCATTTCTGGTAATTTTGATAAATTTCTGATAATTTTGAATATGCTTCGAAGGTTTTAAAATGTTTACATGAATATTACATTGCACATTTCTAAAAAATCTTATCTAAATTTAATTAATGTAAATAAACAAACTCCTGTTGCAAAAATAACAACTGCTATAATGCTAAACTTAGGTGGAAGTGAATATTACTAGTTTTCTAATTACATTTGTAGATTTGTGATGGATTCAAAGTGAATTTATATCAAACAACTTTTCTATTGTTAAAAATGAAATGTCAATAGTTTATTGTATTTAAACTGAAATTGACTGTTATCATAATATCATGTTATACCATTGTGCACCTCAGTGATTTCTGTTTTAATAAATACAGGTCTTTTCATTGAAAATCAATATCTATATCAGCATTTATTATATAATTTTTATTCCCAACTTCATTGCTACATGCATGTTTCACTTTTTTTTTCTATTTCTTTAACATATCAATTTTGAATTATAAAATTCTGTAAAAGCATAAAAGTGTTTCTTTCGACTACTCTTTATATCCTATTTAACTTCTTTGCCTCTCTCTCTCTCTCTCTCTCTCTCTCTCTCTATATATATATATATATATATATATATATATATATATATATATATATATATATATATATCTCATGACCTTATTCTTGTTTATTAAATTTACTGCATTGTATGTTTTTGTTTTATTTTATGATATTCATTCAATGTAATTTTTATCAATGTAACTTTAGCATTTAAAAAAGTTCATAAATGTTCTGCTTTAAAAGTATATTGTTCAACATTATGTTGTTATTGGTAATAAAAAAAACTGTTGTTTAGGATATTTCTGTTGAATAAAATTGATTTCATCATTTACATTGACATTCTTGTACACTGTGTTTATATTATTTCTAAATGTCTAGAAAAATAAATGTTGATAAATAGTAAATAGTTTTTTGAATTAGTGATTACATTGAAACATCCATTTGATCATATTTTTTCAAATAATTATCACATATATTTTATTTATCTCTCTCTTTTTTTTTCTTTTTTTTTTTTTTGTAATGTGTAAATAAAAATTATGAAAGTCTGAATTTTTTTTGTTTTTCTTTAATAATTTATACAAATTAAAATAAAATTATTGATTCATAAGTTGCATAGATTTAAAAAAAATGTATCTATACCTTTTATATTTCATAATTTGAAATTGTAAACATAATTTATTCAATATATACTAATTTGAGTTTCATGTTCTTTCCTCTGAGCAAACTGAAAACATCAAAGTCTCAATATTTATAAAAGTAATTACATAAGAAAAAAATGCAATAATTTTATAAGTAAGCTTTAAAATATTAACTTATCTAATAATAATTATTATTTTGAAAAAGAACTAACTGGGTGAACTATATTCATAAGATTCAACATTCAATAATAATATTTAAATAATATGTAAAAAAGAACATATGTATAACATATGTATAAAATAACAAAAAGAACATATATGTAAAAAGCGATGTTAATTAATTATGCCAAAACAATTCCATTGAAAATACTTATTAAAATTTTAATATAAAAAATAAAATTATATTGCTGAGAAAATAATTCAAAATAATATCTTTAAAAAAAACAGAAGTTTTTAATAATTGATCGGCTAGCGAAATATTTACTAAACAATGGTTTCATCAACGTTATCGGCAGACATCACAACATGCGGAGAACGATTGAAAATTGAACAGAAGCGGTTTGTTTGGTACCTGACACGTGACCGTGAATTGACCCCATTGAACTGCTTAAATTTTATAACAATGAAAATGAAATGTCATGTTAGGAGAATGCTGGGCTTAAAGAGATAATATTAATATAATAAAGTTTTCATAAAATAAGAATTAGAAGTGCCTAGAAATAATCAATTTAAGCATTATACTATTGCTTTAAATTCTGAATCGGCAATTTTTTTAAATTCAATTAGTCATAAAAGTTACTTTGCAGAGTAGTAATAATATTATATTTTCAATGTATACCCAATTTATGAAATAGCTGCATTAAAATTTATAAAAAGGGTGAAATAACTCCTGGTAAATATTATTGGTTTTATTTCCTATCGTCATCAGTGGCATAAGAAGTGCAAAATAGTACCTAAAGTATCTAAACTAATACCAAATTTAATAAGTAATATACTATGGTAACATATAAACAGGATTAAAATTACGATTTTCCTTATAAGAGTACAATCTATATAAATAAAAATGAATGTGTGTCTGTCTGTCTGTCTGTACTCGATAGATTCAAAAACCATACATCCAATCGCCGTGAAAATGTGGGAAATTATTAGGTATATCCCTAAGAAGGTTTTTGAAAAAAAAATTTTAAATCAGAGTTGAGGTTTTTAATTATTAATTAAAAACTAACTTTCCCGCCAAAAAAAATCTTTTCATTTCCCCACCGCCAAATGAGTAAGGCTTCAGTTTTTTTCCCACTCTAAAGAGGATAGGCTTAAGAAATTTTTGGCAGATTATTTCAAAGGATTCTGTTTATTTTCTTAAGGTTTGATGCATTTAAAGTTAAACATTGTTAATTAATCGATCTTTCAGATTCATTCTGAAGTACTTTTGAATTAAAATAAAACAGAATAAAGGAAATTAAAAATTTCTAATCTGCATAGCGCTATCCCAACTAGCATAGAAAATTCACGCATGCGCATTGTGTTCTAATTGTTGACAACGGATATGTTTTTGACAGATTATTTCAAACGTTTCTGTTTATTTTTTTAGTGTTTGATGCATTTAAAACTATTGTTAATTAATCGATCTGTTCATGATGAATCTGAGAAAATTTTGTTGAAAACTTCTTGAGACATTATATAAATTAAGAAAAATATTCTTTAGTACCCATAAGGTTTAAATACTCAGCGACTCTGTTTTCAGCACTCATATTTTTTTTTAAAAATGCTTCGTTTCAGTAAAAAAATATTATTATATTTATTGCAGTTTAATCATTTCCACTTTAATTTAAAGTATAAATTCTATGGGAGCTAACAGAAAATTAGAGATATACATATTATGTTATGGCTGAAAGCCTTTATAATATTATGAATGAATTATATGACTATTAAAATTTGAAGTTTTAAAATATTTTAATGAAGAAGCAATTAAAATGGTAGTTCCATAAATTATTTAATTATTAAAATTTTAACGTGCATTAAGATTGGTGAACCGGCTGGTCACCAAAGGCGGCTAGTATTTTATATAATAGCATATAAACACTGTTATTTTGTATCGTATATCACTAAAATTGATAAACACTGTACGAATAAACTAAATATTGATAAAATATTATGTCTTATTAGCTGAAGATATTCTGCAATATTCTAAATTCTGGACAATTTCATGAAAATATTATAATAACTTTGTAGATTATTTTGTACCAATGAGGTTAGCACAAAATATTGTATAATACAGAAGTTGGTCGATATTGTGAATATCATACAGCATTTTGAAGATGTCGTAATAACATTGTAGGGCAACATTTTTATTTGGGGCATTTTGTCCTAGTTAGAATATTTTCCTTGTCCCACAGTTGATAACCATTGTTCAAAATAACGCTTTATTTCAGTAGCAATGGAATTAAGCCGTACAGAAAAAAAAGTTTAAAAAATAACACAAAAATATAAACATTTAAATTTAAAAACAAATCTTGCATGTATTTTACATCACAAAATTAAATACACGAACAGAAACAATCTTGAAAAATAAAGGGTATCGCAAATTTCCCTATTGGGAAAAGTAAATCAGTGGGAATGGTCTTCTTAAAACTTTCTCGCATACTCTCTAAATAAAAGCACTTTCTAATTAAAAAAAAAATAGAAATGTTCACGGATATATTTTCAGAAAAGTAAAAAAAGAAATCTGGGGATAGCCGCAGACTTTAATTACTGCTTTGATTTTTAACGGCATTCAATTACTAAATTTTCAATAACTTAAGATGGCATTTTTTACTTCTCCTGAAGAGCTTATTTGAGATTAAAGAGATTAATTGTTTATGATAGTTTGCTTTACAATTAATCTATAGTGTTGTAAAATATCTAGTGAATAGAATAAAGTTTTGAGCCTTTTCGGTATACATTATAGAATAATCATTCTAGTATAATTCAAGCAGTATGTTTCGGACCGTCATCTAAGATGGATGATCTCGCAAATCCTAATTTAAAAGAATATATATGCATAAAAAATTTTCAAATACATGTACGTTCCTAATAGCAAAGCTGCTGTTGTGTTATTTAATTTCAGTCCCCCCCCTCCTTCAATAATACAGAATCTTAAATTTTTAAAGTTTTAAACCTTATAAACAAGAAACAAAAACCCTCTTAAAAGCATTTTTCAAATAAAAGTCAATGCATCCTAAGCAGAGTGTTCATAATAAAATTATAAAATATTTTTAAGTAGGCGACTAAGTTCAAAATCAAATTTTTAATGAAATAACAAATATTATTTTTGTTAGCACTCATTAAGCACTCCATTAAAAACACTCATAGCTACACGTTGTAGCACGCATAGCTATTGTCTTATATGGGTGGTCTTTTCAGCATACGACGCATTAATTTCCCATGCTTTCAGCATCTCTCTTATTTTAGTGGAAAGTTTTTGCTTTGTTGCATCTATTCTTATTCTTTTCCTGACCAATCCCCTTTTGACTCTGGTTGTGCTCTTTTACCAATTCATCGATGTTGTCTTGCTATTAGCCTTTAGCTCCATAAGCTTGGCCATAAATAAGCTTGGCTAGTCTCATCCTTTAAGGTCTACAGACACTTTCTCAAATCCCTTGTAGTAGCATTCGACAACTCTATCCGAACCAAACCCATGCAGATATAGACTCTTTTCAAACAAGCGTTTGTTATAGTCTGATATTAGCTAATCCAACATGGCGTCACAGTGTATCTAGCCACTCTTTCTGCGAAACATCGATCGTCAAGCGAGTTGCTGTTTTACATTTTCTTTTGGTCGTTGCACGAAATTTAACAGTACTGCATCTTTGAACACAGAATTTGCATCAGTATCTCCACAAGTTGTACACCATACAAGTTAAAATGTAATTTTTTCAATATTATACTCATTACAATAATTACGGAGAGTAGAATCTACAGTATTGTTTATGAATTATTGTGGAATATTATTCGACATTCATTTATGTGAAAAATTATTTCAGTGGATATTGAAAAATAAAATCTCATATAAAATCAGTGTTTGAATTCAAAATAATGTTTTTATCTACGTTAACATTAGATTTCAATCTTCAGTTTCTCTCGAATATTGTTATTATACAATGTTATGATATGGCATTCGATATTCCTCGGTATTTACAACAATGTGCACTAATGCTTAAAATATTTTACAGTATTATAGTTATAGTGATGAAAGATGTAATGGAGGAAATCCATTTGTATGAAATTTAGAATCAAACTAATCAAACGGTTAACTCTCTGTCGGTCTGTCTATTTATGCGTATATGAACACAATAATTTAAAAACTTAGCAAACTAGATAAGTGGAATTTGATATAAGATTTCTTATTTTTTCAAAATCTGCATCAAATTTTCATTGAAGGGAAAGAACGATTTTCGGAGAGCATATTTCATTTTACATAGTACTAAACAAGCCATATTGTGTGATTTGCGATAAAATTAGTGAGAGAAAACTACTAATGCTTTTTCCTTTCCAATTAGCAAATATTATACAATATATCCACAGTATGTTGTGCGATAATCCAAATACCGAAGATATCATACTTCATAGATAGGCAGTTTGTACCAAGCAGGTTAACTCTAAGATCATTAGAAAGGAGGAAAAAAGAAAAGTGTTGACAAAAATTGATTTCATTCTCCATTATCAAGACAATATTGTACTTTATTTGAGAAATATTGGACAGTATAGTTAATACCGTATAAACAATATTTTACTATATGTTAAATATTGTTATGTTTTAAAGGCTCTAATATTTTTTAAAGCATTATTATTGCAAACGCAAAAATTATAGGTTAATAATTCATAGAAGATATTATTCCAAAAAATTAATTGAAGCTATTTTTCATCAAAAGATGAATATTGTATAATATTCTAAAATGTTACGGAGACAATATTGAAATTTTATAATGCACAATGTTGAGCGATATTGCGAAAACTATCTTAATATATATAAATTACGTGTCACGTTGTTTGTCCACGATGGACTCCTAAACTACTTAACCGATTTTAATCAAATTTGCACACCGTGTGCAGTTTGATCTAACTTAAAAGATAGGATAGCCCTTTTTTTCAATTTTTAATTAGAATTTTAATTATTAATTAAAAACTAACTTTCCCACCAAAAAAATCTTTTCATTTTCCCCACCGCCAAATGAGTACGGCTTCAGATTTTTTTTCCAACAGTCATGAGGCTAGGCTTAAGATTTTTCGGCTGATTATTTGAAACGATTCTATTTATTTTCTTAATGTTTGATGCATTTAAAATTAAACATTGTTAATGAATCGATCTTTCAGATTCATTCTTAAGTACTTTCAAATTAAAATAAAACAGAATAAAGGAAATTAAAAATTTCTAATCTGCATAGTGTTATCCAGACTGGCGTAGAAAAACTCACGCATTTGCGTTAACGTAACTGGCGTTGAAAATTCACGCATGCGCATTGTGTTCTGATTATTGGCATGACAACCATTATCAACGGATGATTTAAATTATTTTTAGGTTAGTTGCATGTTTTTGTAATTAAATTGTATTTATGTTAGTTATATATTTTTTGTATACGCTTATAGTTTTAAGTACATCGTTTTTTTAGTTTTTTTTTAACCCGTTTTCAACCGATTATTTTAAACGATTCGTTTTATTTTCTTAGTGTATGATGCATTTAAAATTAAACATTGTTAATTAATCGTTCTGGTCATAATGAATTTGAGAATATTTTGTTGACAAATTCTTGAAATATTACATAAATTAGGAAAGATATTCTTTAGTGCCCATAAAGTTTAAACGCTCAGTGACTGTTTTCAGTAATCATATTACAAAAAAAAAAAAAAAAAAAAAAAAAAAAAAAAAAAAACTTTGTTTCAGTAAAAAATATTATTATATTAATTGCAGATTAGTCCTTTCCACTTTAATTTATAGTATAAATTCTACGGGAACTAACAGAAAATGAGAGAGATACATATTACTTTATGACTGAAGGTGTTTATAATATTATGAGAGAATTATATGACTATCAAAATTTGAAGTTTTAAAATATTTTGATGAAGAAGCTATTAAAGTAGGAATTGCATAAAATATTTAATTATTAAAATTTTAACGAACATTAAGATTGGCGAACCGGCTGGTCGCCAAAGGCGGCTAGTATATTATAAATTCTAAATTTATCAATCTTTTGAAGATTCACCCTAAATTATGCCTTTAACAATGCAATACAACATTTCATTATTTATTTTTATATGCTTTACCTAAAATGGTCAAACAATCCAGATTCATTTTGATATGTTTAATCAGATTCTTCATACAGATTTTTTAAAAATTCCGCTTTTTCATAAAATGTCCCAGCTCTCTTTCTCTTTTTTTAAAGTAAAATAAATTATTGCAAGAAAATTGAATAAAAAAGGAATAAATTAAGGAAATTAGAAGAAATAAAATTAAAATATTTTATCACATATACTAGATATAAAATATTTGCATAAAAAATTATTCATCCATATTTCAGTGTAAATAGAACGAGCCAGAATTATCATTCTTTAGATCAAGAACTTTGGAGAACAATCTTTCGTTGCAAATAATTTTACTCTGTTCTTAATATTGAAATGTTGATTCTCGTATAATAAAAAGAAAGCAAATGCTTTCGAAATAATAATAATAATATATTTTTTTAAATTTATGTATATTTAAAAGCTATGACTCCTATCATTTGATTTCAACTCACATTCTGAATTTGAAACCGAAGAATAATAAACTAAGCCAAAAGTACATACATACATAAGTAAATATTGAAAAGTACAAACATATATATGAAAATGCAAATATTGACAAGCCAAACTATTATCGAGAGGTGCATTTCATGGTCTCGCTGCTTCAGTGGATAAGATGTCACTTAGAAACCGAAAAGAATTCAGGTTCAAATTGCGAGCTAAGTGAATAAACAAAAGTGATTATATTAAGTTAGAATATTATCATTTGATGAACTAATAATTTTATTATTTTTCTCATACTCGAATAGTTAAATTGGAATTAATTCCGAGAATATTTATGAGATTTAAAACTAATTTGGTGAAAATGAGGAAGACTATATCATACAATATTGGAACCTAATACAAATGAATATAATAAAAGTTAAATATTTTATGGTGTTTGAATATTGTATTGTTCAAATTTTAAAATATTATACGATATATGGGTGCTATTAGTTATTTGTTGCCGTGCGAATAACGCGAGGGTATGTCCGAACTATACCGGCCAATATTTTATTTCTTTATTGAAACTCTCTAATCAGATAAGCTTCTGAATGAATAAAAAATCAGAACCATTTATTTATAATATTATTTAAAACTATTCTTAATATTTCTCTTGTATGTTCTGAGAAATTTTTTAAGACGCCATTTTTTTTGTCTGTTTTAAAAATTTGTAGCATGTAAAATTTACATGAAATTTCCTAATAAAATGTGACAAAAAATGAAATTGGAATAGAATAAAAATTCACCAATATCCTACATTTATGGCTAAAATTAAATCACAAATGCTCAAGGGTCGAGTATTGCATCGTAAAAATTTTGAATCTAGATGGCTATTGTTGAATTAAAAAGAAAAGTCTTAAGATCCTTTTTTGGGTTCCGATTTTAGATTGAATGTTAATTCTTGATACGCCCCAAGTATAAGTTTGATGGAAGGAAAGAAGAAATTAAAAATAACTTTTTCATCGAAATTAAGCTGCGATCAAATATCTGCTTCGAAAATATCCATAAAAGTAATTTCTCACCTTAAAAACTCTCTGAAGAAGAACAACCATTCGCGAGGAAATAAATAAAAAGGATCTGTAATTCGCCTGTTGTTTGTATCTGACAGGGAGTTGATTAATTTTCAGAAATTTAAATTCGTACTAAGTGCGATTTAATTTTTAATTTAATTTTTTTTTCTTCTCGATTTTCAAACTTATATTTTATTGGTAACATATTTTTCTCTATTTTTTTCATTTTTTTGTATATATATAATCATATAAATTGGTACAATATGCATTTTTTGAATGCATAATTTTAGAAAAGGGATGAAACAGATTTTATAACAAATCTATGAAAATTAAAGGATTCTAATAATCTTAAATATTCCTGTTCACTGTTATTATACAAAATGTATAAATAAAAGCTTGTGAATTAATCATTTGCTTTGATTTCTTGTTTTAAATTGGAATATTTTTGTAAAAGCAAAACAAAGACTTCTCATAATAATTGGTTTTAAAATAAAGCGTGGCTGTGAATGTCAATATTTTTTTTTTAAATACTAACTGCGATTTGGAGGCATATTTTACATTTATTTGAAATATTTACTTATAAATTGCCAAAATTTATTTGTTATGGAACTAAACTATTTTTTAAAATTATATAACAACAAAAATACCGAATTGCACTCAATGCTTAGATTTTATAAACAGTAAATCTGTTTCAAATTAAAAAACAATCTCTTTTTAGTTAAAAAAAATTTTTTTTTTTGAAAAAAATCTGTTTTCAGTCTTAGTTGCACAATTTTAGTGAACAAGTTTTCAACATATGTGTTAGTCATCAGCAGTATAAAAAGGTTTTATTTTCAAAATATAGTTAAATATCTTTTAGTATCTTAAAATGCTTCATTCTCATATAATTAATATAGTTTAATAATCATCGCCAAGCATATCTTTTTTTTATTTTAATGTTGTTCTTTGTTTTAAATAAATATTTTTATGTCGTATATAGTATACACATAGAATAATTTTGGTTTTTATGCATATTTTTCCCAACTGGAGATTTTCTCATTATCTTCTTTTAAATTTAAAGATCAAGGGGAAAAAAAGTATTGATTAAATAAAATTTATAATTTTTTTAAATGAAGCACGAAGAATTAATTACTATGAATTTAGCAATATAAATATTCTTATTTAATTATAATCTTATTATATATTTGTAAAAATTGGTTTTAAACCAGTGTATTAAAACTGTCTATTGAAGTTATACTGTGCTTTAAAGTTACTAAAGTGACTAGTTTTTACAATTTCAAGCAATCAGTATAATTTAACCCTACAAGCCCTGATCGACCGATATCTTCCTGTTCAACAGGGGCCTGTCTCGGATACTTTGGGGTGGTTAAATGAATTTAAATAAGAACTCGTTTCACACCTCAAATTCATTTAACCATGCCAAAGCACTTGATTCAGGCCCTTATCGAACAGGACGATATCGGGCGGTCAGGGCTCGTAGATATAAATAAAAATTGCAAAAAAAAAAAAAAAAAAAAAATTACAGAGCCTTAGTTTTCATTGAGCTTGGATTTTGATAATGTTCTGTTCTTGGCAACATTTATCCCTAAAATATAGCAGATTTTTGAAAAATTATATATTTTCCTGGTAATTTTGATTACTTACACATGCACAAACCAAATAATTATGAATTTGAAACCTCATAAGGTGTAAATAATCTATTTTTTTCATGATATATATTACTAGTTTTATGTATATTATAAATAAAACTTCAATTTATTATTGCATATTGATTATACTTTTCTAATAGGTATATTTTTACATTATGATACGGTTAAAAGTTGATATTTCATTGTATTATTTAACAGATTTTATAATAATGTTGCAATTTTTCAATAATAATAATATTAGTTACAATAATAATTTTGCAATAATATCAGTATTAAAATGTTAATAAAAAAAGTTTAAAAGTGGTCTAACTGTGCAATCCTACCTTTTGGAAAGAATGTAATGAAAGCCCCAAAATGAATTTTTAGAATCTGCTATTTTTTTTAAATGTTACATTATATTTATATTTATAAATTAGATTTAATTTAAATTATAAATTTTAATTACAATTTAAGCAGTTATTTTGTGAAAGATCACTTGCTGCTTAAAATATAATAAATTTGGTCACTTTAGATTCAGCAATAATGCTATAGAGTTTTTTTTTTTTTTTTTTTGCAATATTTTTAATCTTATATGTTACATTAGGCATGTCACATAATATAACTTAAAATGCTAACCAATTAAATTAATATGTTTTTTTTTCTGCATATTTGGTTTTAGATTGTTTTGTATTAAATTTATATATGTAAATGATTTGATGATGTGAACATTGTAGATTACATGTTTACAAAGTCTTTGATTCAGTTATTTAAATAAGCTTAACTGTGTCTTTCCTGTGGTTATGAAATTTTTTTTTATGAATTTAGATTATTATTAGTTCCAAATAAAAGATTTATTTGGAACTGAAGAAGGAAAACAGAATTTTTCATGTTTGTGTTATAATTGTAATTATATGCTTTCTAATTTTCACCCAATTTCTTAAATTGTCTGTAATTTAAAAACAGGGGAGGGGACATTTTAAAGAACCATTGCTTTCATAAATTTTAATTTTTTTAATACATTTTTTCTAAATTTTTTTTAAGTAGTATGATTTTAATTTCTTTTCAAAAGCTTCAAAAACCTAATTTGTGACTAATATCTTGCACCTAATGGCAAAATTTGCAAATTTTTGTCCTCAATTTTTCAGGCTTTTAAAGTCTGCATTTAAAGTTTTCTTAGTTCTTTCTAGTTCAAAGTAACAAGGAGCAATCTAAGTAACTTGCCAACTCCTTATGTGCTTTTATAAATCTTATTGATCAGCTTTTAAAAATTTGTTTTATTATTGGGAGCATTGTAAATGCCAATTTGTAATATTCCTATTTAATTTTGCAGATTTAGACAAGAATGAGAGAAGGTGGATGGTAACTGTCGTAGTGATATGAATGCTACAGTACGCATTAGGAAGTTTTAGTATTCCATGAAGCGAAAAAGACCAGCCAGACATGATCAGGTATCATTCAGAATAGAAGCATACTTTTCAAATGCTGAGTTATTATTATATATTTGAAAATGTTAATATTTCATTTTACCACTTTAAGTGCTGATATAAAATTATAGTCCAAAGTGTTTTGTCAACTGCTCACATTTACTGAACATATTAGAATGTAAGATGAGAAATTTGCCAAATATTTATTTGCTAGCCTTTAAACTTTTACTTTTTTGATATCCATTTGTGAGAATTCAGTATATTAGAATAAAGGATTTATACGTAAACAGAAATATGTAGAGTATCTAATTATGGCCCATTAGCTTATTTCTAAAAAAGAAAAGAAAAAAAAAAAAAGGCATTCTTGCAATTGGGGGAAAAAAAGCCTTAGATGACTTAAAGTGTTATTTATTATGTTTGAATCAATAAATGGATCGCTGAACAATTTTTATATACTTGCATGTCATTTTTATCTAGAAAAGTGGTCATGATACACATTTTAAATAAAGTATTTTTTGTTAAAAATTTAGTTGAAACTTAAAACAATAGTATGAAAAATATAATATCATTATTTTAGACCATTTCATTGGCTTCCTTATAAAAGATCTACCAATCAACATTTAGCTCCTCCTTAAGGCAGCTTTAGAGTGGCCTAAAATGATGAAATTCCAATCTTCATATTTTTATAAATTTTGGTCAAGAGGATCAAAACTTTTGTTTATGATTTTAATGTGTTAAGATTTTACTAAATCTCTGTTAATAATAAATAAGAATGTGTATGTGATATTTATTGGCATTCTTTGAGTCGAATTATGATCTTGCCCTACTAAATTTCACACAAATATCCTTTAAAGGATGGAAATGGGCAACTTGGAACAATTCCTTTTTTTGGAAATTTTAAATAATCTTTATGTATTATATATTTGTCCATAGTAACCTTTGACTATATTATTGTTCCAGAAAGATTTTTACATCATTCTAATATATATATATATATTATAAGATGTCATGCAATTTTCTATTGAATTTTGTTAGTTTTTTTTTAGAAATACTTTTGTGTAATTTTGGACAATATAATGCAGGAATTTGAAAAGACATTCAAGCTTTTATTATTTCTTCAGATATTCAATTCCTATCCATTATAAATATTCTCATCCATTATATAAAGCTATAGATTCTGTTTATTATCTATACAGTTCTCATCATAAATAAGAAAGTAAAGGTACAGTACTACAAAAGGCAATGTACAATTGGAAGATAGATTACGTGGACAATACATTTTTACTGCTATTTTGATACTTTTTGATCTGACTCTATTAAAACAATTAATTTCTTTAATTAACAGAGTTGGTGTAAGGTTATTAAAATAACACAGCTTTAATATTTATCATGAATTAATGCTTAAAAATTCTTTGTAGAAGAAATTAGGAACATATGCTTAAAATATTTTACTCAAATTAAACATAACTAGTTTTTCCAACTAACAAGTTGATTGCCAAAGATAAACAATACGACTGTATAAATTTGTAATTTTTTTCAGCGACACATATATTGAATCGGCATAAAATATCATTCTGTTATATAAAGTCCTTGTGCTTTATATTATGTTAAACAAAGCACTTTCTAGCTGGTAGGCACCCTGTACAACTGTTTAACATAATGCTGTTCTATAGTGATTGCTCTAGCCAAACACCATTGTACTAAATTTACTAAATTTCTTGTTTAATTAATTGAAAAGGATGTGTAATTTGTACTGATAAAATCTCCCCCTCCCCCCCCAAAAAAAGTACAGTAAATTCAATTTACATTCTTTATTTTTTCATATTACCACATAAAGCTCTTTTCCAGTGGTTATAGAAAAAGGGCATTTAAAAAAAATGCTGAAATATTATAAAATTTTAAAAATAGTTGTTGATAATTTAAAGACTTAACATTATCAAGCAAAGAAGTAAATGTCCTTATTTCAAGAAAATCTGCATTAAATTTTTGAATTAATAATAATTAGATGAAAAATTGCTCAAAATGAAATTGGTATCATTAAAAAAAGTAGACTTTTTTTAATCTCATGATGGTGTAATTATTTTTCAGATAAAATTTCTTTTGAAGTTTCTATGGGGGGGGGGAATATAGATTAATTTCTCATAAACTGAAGCACCTGTTGTCTATGTACATTTACTTATAATTTGTTTGCCTCCATTCGAATGATTGAGAAATTGAAATGTTGAAAGTTTCGATTGTAGTAGGAGAATAGAGTAGCTTCAAAAAAAATAAAAGCATCTGATAAAAAGATTAAAAGTAAGAATTCTTGTAAGTTGACAAGCCAGCGATTTAACAGCTGACTTATGTCTGTTTTTAGGCATCGCTAAATAGCTGCTTTGAAACAAATGGAAACTTCATGAAAAGATTTCTTTTAACATAAAACAAAAGTTATAATGTACAGAGTTAACATTAATTTTAATGCCTTTTTAATTTTAAAAAATTAATAATTGATAAAATTGAAACAGCTACATTTTAAAAAGACATTGAAATTTTTCTTATAAGATTCTTTACTTCAAATTTACTGTACGAAAAATAGAAATGTACTAACTAATTAAATTATTGATTAACTTTTACACCTAGAAAAGTAGACAATATTCTTTTTCTTATCTTGAAGCATAAATGTGCAGACTTAGTTAAAATTGGTTCGCTCATATAGGAGAAGATATGCATGCAACAAATAAATCGTGCAATACTTATTTAATACATAACCACAGTAACTTTTTTTATATTAAGATGGTTTGAAGATTTTTAACTTAAACAAGATGATGTTCGAGTTTTTTTTCAGTTTTAAAGTAGATAATTGAGTTTTATTTGAGAATTTTCTTAAAATTCTGTGGATAAAATATTAAGAGAGCAGAAATTTGATTAAATAATAAAAAATGTTTATTTTCTATAATTGTCATTTTTTGTAGTCTTTATGCTATTTTATTGAAATTATTAGCTGTTTACATAATATTTGTTTGAGCTTGTTTTCAAATTCCTTTTATTAATTTTATTGAAATGCTTTATGTTTATGAATATTTTTTTATATAAATTAAATTATATTTCAGAGTTTAAAGGAGACAGAAAAACCTTCATCTACTAAGTCATTACGTTCAAACATAACTGGTAAATTGCAAACACTTCTCAATGGCTTTGTGTCAGAGTTGCAAAACATTTCAGAAGATAAAAGACAAGATGTTGCACTGCTTTTCAACCCTAAATACAAAGAATCAAATTGTGCTAATGATACCTCGGGTGTAAAATCTGCCTTTCCTAGTCTCTCAAATTCTCAAGATTCGACTAAAGTACTTCAGAATTTCATTGATTCTGCTAAATCCAGAATATCTGGATTATTAAGTAATAAACAAGAAAATCAGGTATGGATTTGATTAATTTATTCATTTTTAATAAAATATTATAAGTAGAGGGTGTAGGTATGGAAGATTAAATTCGGGATGAGATTTAGTATAATGGAAATATGTCTTTAGAATTTTAATTCATTAAATATTAAAGCTCAATAACTGAAAATTTCGAGAGAATGGTCCTAAATTTTTCAGCATAGCATATATATATTAATGAGTCAAAATCGCCAAGCTCGTACAGCATAATCAGCAAGAACTGGCATATCATTCACGAGACCTGGGCAAGGTCTTGGCTCGTGTATTTTTTCTTTCTAAATTATTTAAAATTAATTTAACAGTTTACTGTTTTAATTAATATTTTTTCAATTTTTATGAAAAATGAATATTTTTCTAATTCTTGGAATATAATTTAATTTTTGTAGAAAAATAATTAAAAATATGAATGGTTTTTTAAATATTGAAAATTACTTAAATTAAATTGAAAATTTAAAGATTTCAATTAATGATACTCATTTTCGTACAGAAAATGTATTTTCTCTTAATATGTAAATTAAAACTTATTTTTGTAAGATAATTTATTATGTTCATTCATAGGGTTCTTGTATTATAATTTAATTTTTTAGGTAATTATAAATATAATTTTGACAATAAAAATAATTTAAATAACTGTTTTCATTTTTAAAATCATTATTAAAATCTAAGAAATTAAAACTTTTTATGACAAATTATTTGTTATAACTCATTGAAGCAGCTGAAATTAATAAAATATCATCGAGCATTCTGAACATTCTCCATATTAATAATCAAAAAGAAAAAGTAGGAAGCAGGTGTTAAGTATAGAATGCATAGGCAGATAGTTCAAAGTTTTTAATGACATAATATGATATGCTTCTTTTTCTGCTCAATATTCTGAAATCAAATATTTTTTTAATGTAAATAAAATTTCTATACCAATCGATTCTTATTAAGATTTCTATTTAAGATCATTATTTATCAGTTGTGCAGATGTCAAAATATATTTAGCTTGTTTCCAAAGTTTTTATAAAAATTGTCATTCTGATTTTTATATGTAATACAAAATTAATGAAATATTTTTATGATGCCAGTATTTATAATTAATATTTATCATTTTAGTTTGTAAATATTTTTCCTGTTTAAAAATAAAATTATTATTCAAGTATTAAATGAATGAACGTTTATTTTTGGGAGATTTATTGTGAGAGCATTTATTTTTGACATTGTCTGTAATATTATTTATATACAAGTAATATGTCTGTAATATTATTTATATTTATAAACAAGTTCATATTTTTTATTTTAAAAAAATAATTATAAATTGTATATTAATAGAAAATACTTTTATTTTTCCATACAAAAATGGGTACCATATTAATTGAAACCATATTTTAACTATTCATTTAAGTAATTTTGAATATTTAAAAATTACATTCATATTTTTAATTATTTCTCTTCCAAAGATCAAATTATATTTAAAAACTAGGAGAATAAATATTCATTTTTGCATTTAAAGAATGAAAATATATTAATTAAAATTGTTTGTCAATTGTTAAATTAATTTGAGATAATTTAGAAAGAAAGCTAAGAGTACTAGCCCTGGACCTGAACTCGGGTCTTATAAATACTATGCCATTGCCTTACCGATTGTATTGTTGGGGCATTCGGCAATGACGATACATTATTAATATATAAGCTAGACTTAAAATTTGAGGGCTATTTTCTTGAAATTAATTGGCTATTGTAATTATATTTTAATGAATGAACCATTGTACTAAATGTCATCCCAAACTCAATTTTCCAAACTGTGCATTTTTCTTGTTAGTTTATTATTAATTGAAATTAATAATAAATAAGGCATTAAGGTCTCATTTAACATAAAAAAATTGATAATATATGGAAAAATTTTCTGTCTTATGTTTGACAATGATATAATGTCTTTGCTTAATATAACATACTTACCGATAATAATTTATATTCTCTAATATCAAAATTTGTAAGCAAAATGAAAATAGATAAAAGAGAATTATCCATCAAAAATAATTTTTGGTATTTATTATGCAATAGTACAATATGTTGATTAGGATATCAAGAATGTAAAATAATTTAATAAAGACACTTTCTTATATGTTCAAAAACTCATGAAAGATTGTCATATCATTTGAAAAAAACATAGTAACATCCTGATCAGAAGCAACTCAAGTTTTCACTTAAGTTTTTTTATTCATTGTTAATATTAATTAAAAATCTCCTTCTCATATATATATATTTGTAAGTCTTGTATCGGGTAAAAAATATAACAAAATAAATAGATACTTCAGACAAGAATCTTATTCCTTAGATTTTACATATTTTTTTTATTTATTTTTGATAAAAATTCTTTATTTTAGTGCTTTCTTTTGTCATCTAGCTTTATAATTTCTTATTTACATAGCAAAACATCATCTTTATGATATCTTTACTTTAAACTTGTCTTAAAATTATGAACTCTTATTGAAAAGTGTGCTACTGGAAATAAGATAAAAAAAATTAAAATTTTTAGTAACAAGAAAATGTTGCAGTGAATTTATATTATAAATTATATGGTTTGTGTGTATTAAATATATATAATATGGTTACTTAATAACGTAGAAATTTTAAGAGCTAATGCATGACATTGTAGCATTTTTATTAATTCAAATATTGTAGAAATTTGACTTAAAAGCAGCAACACATTGTTTGTTCGTATCTAAAATGCAGTTATTTCGTAACTGACAAAATGTAACAAAACATGAACATGTTTTTAAATTTTAATTGAATGTCATTTTTATTATATATTTATAATTTCATGTTTTTAATGTTAAAGGATAATAGAACTAGGAATAACATGAAAATCGAGTTTTAACATGATTTAAAAGTAGAAATTTATAAAATTCCAATAGTGACTCTTGGTTTCTTATTTGTATTTAATGCACAAATGTGTTCATTTTTTTTTACGATAATGCTTTTGAAAGTTTAATGTAAAATTTTTTGAATGTTTATGAGTTTCAACAAATTACCTTAATTTTTTTTAATGCTTTTGTTAATTTTATATTTAGATATCTTTCAATTCTAAAGACTGTACATTATGCTAAGCTAAATATTTTAATTAATAGTTACTGTTCATAATGCAAAGTAGTTTGAGATTAATTGACTTTCAATAAAGGTAAATTAAATATTTTGTTTTACTTTCAAAAATTATTTTTTTATTCATCTACTAAATTTTTTTAAATATTTAGTGTGCAATTTATAATCGTAATTATATTTTAAAAAGGAATATCTCATTAATGAGTTGATTAACCCGTTAATGCCCAACTTAATTTAAAATTGAAATTTTATTAAACTTTTAAAATTATGTTCTAAACACTTAAATTAAATATAATAGGCAATTAAACTCCACACCATTAATTTAGGATCCGAGATAATTACTGTCCTATAAATAGGACGCTGGGCAGATATGGAAGTTTTTGAACACTTAGTACTTCTCCTTTGTTTTTAGTTACTTGATTATGTTTCTGTTCCCAAACAATTGAACTTTAATATTTAATGCAAAATAAAATGAAACACAAATAAATTTGACATTTTTTATTAAGTTTAAACATATTCATGCTATTTATGGTAATTTGGAAAATGTTTTGTACATAGTTACATTACATTTCATTCAAAATGTAAGAGGTTTTCCCGAACAATTTTGCATTTGACATCGTCTTAGTTTTTCTCTTTTACCAATTATATGGCCAACTCCATCACGTCTAACAGTGTCTATTTCCTTCACTCGAGATAAAATTGTATAACTTGGTCTACAGATTTGTTTTTGTCCTGTGTTGCCTTTTTTTAGATAGGCTAGTGTAATATGTCTCCTTATTTCTTTAATACTCTTTTTCTCAGCATTTACCATGTTGTAAATAACGCAGGTATTTACTATACTATTTGTAAACGTGTCTAAACTCTATGTGTCTATAATTTGGGTAAAAATTGGCCAATACCATTTTTTTCCATGGATTTTTATGGTATTTCTCTAAAAGCCAATCATGAGAATCTACACCACCCATGTTTTTGTTATAATTGTTTATGAGACATGGCTGTTCGATTTTATTTTTTTCAGCTTTTCCTTTTACATGCCTTAACAGATGTTAGTGGCTCAATTATGTCAAAATTTGTTGCACGTGTAATGCATTTGTTATCATTCCATTTAACTGCAGTAATTTTATTTTTCACATCAAAGTAGAAATCATGTGAACCACGGCTAGTCTTTTTGAAAGTAGAATCAATTTCAAGAGGACAATGCTGTATTCTGTCATTTCTTATTGTTCCTGTTGCTCGAAATCCACTTTCTTAGGTGAACTAACAAATTATAGGAATTAAAAAAAATTATCAAAATAAACTATATGACTCTTGGGATCAGTAACTGGCTGAAGATTTTTTTTTACAATTAGAGTTCCCAAGGGCTCTTTTGAAAGAACCATGGTAGAAGCAGCATCAACAACTTCCTTGCTGCAATACAAATCAAAAGCCATTCTTCCCACATAATGCCCACATCTTATACCTGAGTTTCAGTGTCATCAAAACCTTCTTCATCTGTTAATTCATCTACTTCAGGTTGCAAAGCAATCATTTCGAACTCTAATTCCTCCGAAAATAGATAT
This sequence comes from Argiope bruennichi, assembly GCF_947563725.1. Classification (NCBI taxonomy): domain Eukaryota; kingdom Metazoa; phylum Arthropoda; class Arachnida; order Araneae; family Araneidae; genus Argiope; species Argiope bruennichi. The sequence continues at coordinate 99,044,689 of NC_079158.1, forward strand.
TCTACAGCTTCCTCGGCAGTTTTAAAAACTTTTTTCCGCAACGTCTTGAGCACCTATGAAATAAACTAAATATCAGAAAATTTAATGAATCTGCCCAGCGTCCTATTTTTAGGACAGTAGTTTAAATTTGTAATTAAAATTAATAAAAGTAAAAACAATTTTAAAACGTTACAAGATATCTGTTAATAAAAATCTGAAATATAAATTCTGAAAAAATATTTAAACTTACCTTTAAAACCTTTTCGTACGATTACAATGAAATTCAGCAAGAAAAAAAAAAAATCATGAAAATGGCAAAGTTTACGTGTCTGCAACTGGCTGAAAAATGCTTCCATCCGGTCCAAACTGGTTTTAGTAAGTAGGATGAAACCATTACTTTTCAGGGGGTAGAAAAAAACAGGTGAAACATTGAATAGCTTTATTTATAATGGTGAAAATGAACTGTCCTACAAATATGACTCTGGGTGGAAACGGATTAATAGCGTACAGAAAGTAATGCTCAGTTTTCGATAATTCATTTTTATGCAGCTTAAATATTAGAAATAAAACATTTTTATATAATTGTCCATAAATGTTATGCATATTATTGTTCCAAAAGGTAAAATGTTATTTTCAGTTTTAAGAAAGAAACTATTAGGGAAGAATTCTTGATTAAGAACTGTTTTAAAATGATTCTATTTTTCTATTAATGCATTCACAGAAACTAATTCCAAAACAAAAGTTTAAAGCAAAATATTTTGAAAACATCTCCAAGACATACAACTCATGTTGACTGTCAGGTTGAGGTAAACTTTTCAGTTTCAAGAGATTTGGTTGTCTACAACTTCAATCAAAATCTAAAAACTTGATTTTTTTTTTTTTTTTTTTTTTTTAGATCTTATAAACAAGTTGCTATTTTAGAATATTAATTCTTTGTAATGGATCATTTTTAAGATAAAATTCAGAAATATTATGTATATTTTATACTTCATAATGCATTATATGGTCTATTCAATATAAGTTTTGTATCTTTCAGGGTTCTGGTGGAAATAATTTATTGAAAAATTTGCAGCCTTCTTCTCAGACCAAAACAAAGACTCTTAGTATTGATCCTCTTGAAATCCAGATTAATCTAAAATTTCAGTCCTTGCTTTTTAAAGCTTTTGACACTAAAAAAGGAAACCATGCCAATAAACAAGCGATCACTACTTCTGAAAGTATTATCTCTGAAAAGGATTGGCAAGATTTATCTCGTATGCTCCAAGATTTCAGTCATTCAGCTAAGAGAAAATTGCATGCATCTTTAACCAAAGAGAGAAATACTCAGTTCCAGAATGGCTCTGTGAGTATTCAGAATTCACCTGTGAAAGAAAGTCAGCCCTTTAATAATACTCGGTCTTTGGTCATTGCAAGTCAAAGAAAAGACCAAAACAAAGAACTGCAGAAACCTGTTAATCTACAAAATCCCTCTTGTTCTCCTGCAAATAATTCTAGTAAATTGACTAAAAAAAATGCAAAATTATTGAAAATGGATTTCTCTAGTGAAAGTACAGATAGCTCGAATAGTCCTCGCAATCCATATGATGAAAGATACATGCTTTTGCTTTCGGATGCTGAGAAATGTCCAAACTATGTGTATCTCCATTTGTCATCTGATTCAGATGAACGTGAAAACATAGCTGAATCGCCAAACTCTTTGATGCAGAAATCTGAATCGGAAGATGAAGTCATTGTTTTAGGAGAGAAAAGTAAAACATACCAAGAAGTAACTTTGGAAGAAGTAAGTTGAACATCCCTAAGTTTTTGTTTACTTATTTTTTTAAAAAATAGTTATTTTTTATATATTTTGAAATGTCTTTTAAAAAAAAAAAAATAGGAATGCAATTGTAATTTTTTGAAATTTACTTTGAAATGTTATTCTAACCTTTTAATGTCCAAATAATTCTTTGAATGTTTTGTTACTTTTAAAATTAAAGCACATACTGATTTGAGGGTGGAGTTAAGAAATTCTCGTGTAGGATTAAAAAAATACATACATACATTCTGCAAAAGACTCGGATTTCAACATTTTCAAATTTGAACGTTATCATTCTTGAGATTTATTTCCTGTTATGTGATAATTTTTTTGTATATATTTATTCATTTTACAGGCATTCTTTAGTTACTCGGATTATTGACTTTTTCTCCTTAGTTACTCAGATTATTGATATTTTAGGTTGTTAAACATTAATGTGTTATGCATTTTTTTTAGCATTCACCTTGTTATTTAATAAGATTGAAAAAAAAAAATGTGAAACATGAATATAATTGAATAAATCAAAGTAAATTATACTTGTGCACTTTAAAAATTGTATATATATAATAAAAAAATTGGAAGTGAAAATCCTACTTTGGGATTAATTTTAAGAAAAGCATTTTTTTTAAGTCGTAATTTTAATATTGGCAAATGCATGCAATTGAAAGGTTTGATGGTTAAGTTTTAATATCATCATGTTAAATATTGTGACAAAATGTGTATTTTATTTTAAAAATTTGTTAAAAGTCTATTCTGAATTGTTGTATTCTGACAATGTGAGTCCGCCCGATGAAACATTTTGTAATTGTAGGATTTATAACCTTTATTTATTATCGCAAAACAAATGAAAAATATTGTCAAACTAATTATGTGATGTTCATTGGAATTTTGTGATGGCATAATCTAAAAATTGACAATTAAACTAAGGCTTATAAATATGCATAAATGCCAATACTTCTCTTTTTAAACTATTGTTTTACTACCAGCAAGATGACATTTTAACCCTATCGATTCAATTTTCCAACTCCTTATACGTGCAAGATCTTTGACAGAATAAAGTCATTATATCAAATGTCAGCTCACTACCTTAGTCGACCTTCTGCATATAAAAAAACTACCTAGCTTTTACAAGATCAAGTAACATTGAAAAATTTTTGCATATTAGGTTATCATTGTAAGAACTATAATTCAAATATGCATAAATGCCAATACTTCTCTTTTTAAACTATTGCTTTACTACCAGCAAGATGACATTTTAACCCTATCGATTCAGTTTTCCAACTCCTTATACGTGCAAGATCTTTGACAGAATAAAGTCATTATATCAAAAATGTCAGCTCACTACCTTAGTCGACCTTCTGCATATAAAAAAACTACCTAGCTTTTACAAGATCAAGAAACATTGAAAAATTTTTGCATATTAGGTTATCATTGTAAGAACTATAATTCAAGGAATTCATTTTTGCTATTAAAGATTTTAACTAATAAACCCTTTATTTTTCTTTTATTCAATAAATGTAGCAGTTCATCAAATATGCAATTCTTCATTCCTACTTCTTTTTGCATGGGTTAGAAGCAAGCAAGCATTTAATACATTTAAATGCAGCAAAAATGTAAGGGGTGCACTTTTTGCTATGGAGTAAGGTCAGATTTATTTCAGATGTTCATACTTTTTTCAGTTAATATTTTTGAATGGCAGCAATGGATGAAAAATGAAAGAATGTGAGAAATCTTAATAGGAAAAATGGAGAAGAATTAACTTCTCTTTTATTCTTGTTGAAAACTGCATTTATATGTAAGATGTAATGCATATTAAAACAAAAAAACACAAAAAAATATTTACTATTTCTGGGGACCTGTTTGTTTGGTGAACCAATTATATTTTTAGACAAGTAATTCTTAACTACTTGTCAAAATAATTCTGTAAAGGTTCCAATATTTTGTAATTAACAGCTGCAACAAAATTTATGCATTTTATATTCATGTTCACACATATGATTAAAAAGACCTCCAGATGAATGAAAAATAAAATAATTTATTGAATATAACTAGTTATTGATTCAGAAAGTAGTTTAAATTTCTGCATTGGAAATATTTCCATTTCATTGAAAAGAAGTCTTAATTGAAATACTATTTGGAAGAATCTGCTTATCTTTTGTAATAATCATTTTGATAGAGAAGAAAACTTTCTTTTTTTGTCCTATTCACTGCTAACGAAATTTATGAACACTTAATTTTAACGCAGTTTCCTAAGAAATATCTTGTAAATGATACTGAGTGGGTTAAAGTTGACGTACTTAAGTTAAATTACAGATATAGCAACAACAAAAAAATCTTATTGTTTGTGCATAATGTAAAGCTAAAAAGTTAACAAAAATATAAATGGGAAAAATATTGGTGGAGGTTTCACAAAATCTAAAAACAGAATGAACTTTTTATAATATGAAATTGCTTCATAAAATAGCTGCATATGATGAAAAATTTGACAAAGAGAATTTATTATATCTCATTTTTATGTTTTGTATTTATTTATAGGATGATGATGGTCAAGTACATGAAAGTGTTGTAGAAAAAATTGCTGAAAAGTGTGCAAAGAAAGAAAAAGAGGTTGAAGAACCTGTGTTCAATTGTCCTATATGTGATAAAAGTTATCGCGCACAGTCATTGTTACAATTTCACATTAAAATGCATACTGCAGAAAATCCTTCCTCCAAGGTTTCACAGAATTGTTATCCAAATTCCAGTTCAAGTAGTGAAGATGAAAGCAGCTCACTTGAGAGACCAACTTTAAACCAACGGTATGAAATCTATCCATTTCAGAAATCTAGAGTAATGAAAAAAAGATTGTGAGTTATTTTTGTAAGGAATCTTATGTTAAATGCATAAAATTGGCATATAAATGTTTCTTTTTCATATAAATTTATTATTTAAAATTCGTATTATTATATGGAACTTTTTGAAATATTTTTTTCTTTGTGTTTACAAAAATAAAATAGAAAATAAATAACGAGTAGCTAAAAATAAATTTGTTTACTACAAAAGAAATTGGTTTACCATACTAAAACTCTGTTTCTACAGTTATTTAATGCTGATACAGTGTTACTTAAAAAACTCAATTATCTACGAAATTGATTCAGATAGACATTTTTATCAGATTGATAAATTGATCAAGCTCTCAAAATTATTCCATTACAGAAACCATGATTTTTCAATAATTCGATCTAGCAGCTTTTTTTTTCTCCTCAATATAATGTCCCAAATTTTATTTTAAAATTTGCAGTAAAATTCAATTTTTTTTATAAAATTTTTTGCCCATATAGAGCAGCTTTCTAAGGTCATTATGTCGAGCAAAAATTTGGCTTGTTAGTGTTAAAAAAAGGATAGTCTTTTGTTAGAAAATTGTCATTTGATTTTTGGGAAATTTGATAACTATGATTCAGTTTATCTTTAATATGAACATTCTTTTTTTGATTCCAGAAACTTTATTTCTTAAAGTATTTTTATTATTTTCCAAATATATTATAATGCATTTCCTTTAGAACTGTTGCTTCCTTAAATATTTTCGAAGAACTTTTTATTTTGTTATTTGAAAATTGTTTCAGTATTTATTTGATTTGTTATCATTAACAGTATTCCTCATGGTTGAGAGGAATACTGTTAATGATAATTTTTAATCACTGCAGTATTCTTCCAAGGAATGAACAATGAATTTAACATACATTATTGAAAGGAGTTTGTTTTGCATTTTCAGGCAGAAATGCTTGTTGGTTGGGTAGGAAAGTCACTAAGCTAAATTTTTTTTCAACACTAAATTTATTATTAGTTTCATTCTGAAATTAAATTTGATAATATTTTTAATCATGTATTAATAGATAGAAAGAATGTCATAATAATAGTTAGTTTTCAGTGTTACGTAAATAAAGGTTTATTTCGAGCATTCATTATCTGGTCGAAGGAATTGAGTGTTCATTGGAGTGATGAAGCAATTTTCAGATTGAGTTTTTTTTCTTCTTCCACTTATAAAATAAACTAAAACTGTTGCAGTCAAAAAAATTAGATCTCAATATTTAGGATATTATCCATGTATTAGACTCCTGAATCAGAACCCCCACCCCCCACCCCCACCCCACACACACTTTTGGAATTATTTTTATTTAAGAGCATAAAAGTGAAAAAAGGAAAAAGCTAGATAGATCAATTTAATAGATTATTAATCAAGTACAAATGATGACAGGTCAGAAGTTAATTTGATCATGTAAATGTAAACATAATTAAAAAGTTAAGAACTGAATCAATGAAGTTTAAAATAAAGTTGTGTCAATAGAACTGTAGATTAGTACTATATTTTTACAAATGTTGGTCTGCTTGTCTACTCTTTTGATTATAAATGTGTTTACACAAAAATGTTCATGAAATTCGATGTATAGCTTGGATAGGAAAATTCTTAATTTTGTCAATTTTTAGCTTGAAAGGGTCAAAAGAATGATATTCAAAAATCATACTTGAATCTCATCATTATATAATAAGGCTTGATTAAAAACACTTGGTAGATTCCGAAGGTAATATACAAGCAATTCATGAGAAAAGAACTCATTTTTTGGGGAAAAGTGCTTGTGGATCTTATGACAATTTATTTTTTATGTATGCGCTACCAAAGAATAACCTTAAATAAATTGTCACAAAAATATTCTAAAAGTGATAATAAAAATGAATAATATTAAAACACTTGAAAAATAATAGTGGGAATTTTTTTTTCTTTAATAATTTGAATTGAATACTTATAATTTACATTTTTTTTAAAAATAATTTTGGAGAATCAACCACAATATAAATAGAGAAAAAAATATTTGATTTCCAAAATTTTTTTTAATTAAGAAATTTATCAGTTTTTAATTATATTGGAGTTAAAAATTTATTATAGATATTAACTCAATTTCAGAAGATATGAAAACAATTTTAAAAATAGATAAATTAAGTTTTAAAAAAATAAGTTTCTATTCAGAATTTTTATTACTTTTTAACATATATTGGAAGTAAGAAGAGGAAGTAATTTGCATCTTTTGAATATTTCATTTAACAGCTGGCAATTAGATTACAATATGTTTGAAACTACAATTTATCATTTGTTTTTAATTTGCTTGTATTAAGGCTATACTATTTGGATTTTTAAAAATATTAGCTTGCTATTTTCATTCAGTAAAGTTATATAATGTGAACAATAATTAATTTGAAAAAGAATGATAATATATTGAGTAATTAGGTAATCCTTAAATCACAAAATAAGTTTCTATGCTGATCTTTGAACTATTAGGCTATTCGAAAAGTAATTTCACTTTTAATGAAAATGGAAGACTATTTTCTTATTGTGAATAAATGTTTTATTGAATTATATATTGACCATTTTGGCCCAATGCACTTTGCCATCTTTCTGGCAAAAGCACAATTCCATGCTCATAAAATTTGTTCTTTACTGCCAGAAAACTGATCCATGTGATTTTTGACTTCCTGATTTGAGGTAAAATTTTAATGTCTAAATAGTTTAGTGGAGACCAAAACAAATAATCAGAAGGTGCCAGACCTGGAGATTATGGCAAGTATGGCTATATATCCCATCCAAGTTGTAAAAGCTTTTAGGCATTATCTTGGTCGGAACACTATATCTTTTAGGCATTATCTTGGTCGGAACACTATACCTTTTAGGCATTATCTTGGTCGGAACACTATACCTTTTAGGCATTATCTTGGTCGGAACACTATACCTTTTAGGCATTATCTTGGTCGGAACACTATACCTTTTAGGCATTATCTTGGTCGGAACACTATACCTTTTAGGCATTATCTTGGTCGGAACACTATACCTTTGCTGTTCATCAGTTCTGACTTTTTTTGTTTAACTTAATCTTTCAATTTGTGCAGGTGACAAGAGTGCACTTCAAAATTGATTGTGTTGTTCAGTAGAAACTTGAAGAAAAACGAAGCAAAACAATTCCTTTGAAATCCCACCAACATATAGCATCACTTTTTTTTTTTAAATTTTTTTTATGAATATTGGTTTTCAAAGTGCTTTGAAACTGGTTCATCTTTTTTTCTCCATGATCTTTTAGTTTTAACTTTGTTGTAGACAACTCATTCCTCGTCCCTAGTGATGATGCATTTCATAAATGGATCATTATCTTGATGCTTGAGAAGGAAATCAGACCTCTACATGATAGCACAATTTTTTTAAACATGAGGAAACCGTATACCAATCTTTGATATTAAACCTAAGCAATTTAAATGATCATGAAGAATTGGATTTGATAAATTTAATCTCTCGGCAATCTCACGAGTTGTTATTCACTTGTTTGCATCAATTAATGCCTTTGTTTTAATCAGCTTCAACTGGCTTTCCAGATCATAGTGCATCCTCAACATATTTGTCAAATTGAAATTTTGCTAAGTTTTGGCACTAGCATTCTATCTTCTCCATACATTACAGATAAATTTTTTTTCTTGCTTGAGCAGTATTTTTCCCCATTTTGATAGTGAAAAGGTTAAATATATTTTCACTTTCAATATTTGAAAGGGCTATACCCAAAAACTGCTGTATGGTCTCAATCAAACTTTTCCGCTAGCTAGCCTTGCTATATCAGCTGTCAAAATATATAATGATTATGCGATTTAAGCTTGAATCTGGCTGTTAAAAAATATAATCAAGTCCTTTGCTGGGAAGAAACTAAATTATTTTCCAAACAACCTATTATAATAAAATGTTAACCATGACTTTATTTTCGAAATTTTCTAAGAAAATTTCAGAAAAATCAAAGTTTTTAAATCTTTCAGTAATATTGAAAGTAATTAAAATTTTTTTGATAAAATTGAGCCTTTAAAATACTCTAAAATCGAAGAGGTTTTTGTAATGGGACTGTTTAAAATGGAGAAAGAAAAAGAAAGGTGGAACTATTCAAAACTATATGCTAATATAGTATTCATTAGTAGTACAAAAAATTTTGGGAAGAGTTTGATTTTTTTTTCCCCCTCCCAAAAGAATTATGTGTTGAATAGTGTCTATTTAGGTGATTGTTGATAAAAATACTGTCATTGTGAAATATTGCTTTTTTAAAAGGCCATTTTGTTCTTTTCTGATACAAGCTCTACGCTTGCTGAACTTGACATTTTTTAGTAAACAATTTCATTTCTTATTGCTAATCATATTTAATCAAAATACTCGATCTTAACTCAAATATTCCTTGTAACTTGAATCAATAAGGAAATGATATTTTGCATTTTATTATTGGAAGGATATAAAAGGAAATAACTTTGTAAAATCTGCATTTGAGAGAGAGGAAAATTTAGAAAATCGTATCGCAGCTAGTTTGTCTGTAGTGGTTCTATTCATGTCATATTTAATATCTGTGTTACAATTTTTAAAAAAATCAAACAAAATGAATCCAGTTTGATTCTGTAATCTTCATTTCTACAAATAAATAAATAAGATAAATTTTAGTTTCTTTAATCTATGTAGCAGTTTGTTGACTACTATAAAACTTAGATGCAATCCAAAGAATTTTTTGAACACTGAACTCTTTAACTTGTATATTTTAGAGAGTATTGGATAATACTTAAAGAATTACTTATATAGTACTTCTAAATAATTTGAATATTCTAAATTTATGCAATTTAACATTTTGTTTAGTTCTGCATTCAGTATATTACTTTACAAAATGTGTGGCAAATGCTTGTAAAATACAATTGCCTTTCATTTATAAATAGGACAGTGTTCATGACCTTATTGAGTTGTCAAATGCAAAAATATTAATGGGCTGATTTTAAATTTTTAATTAAAAATTATAAATATTGATTATTTATGCATTTAATCATTGATAATAAAATCTTAGTAAAAACTAGATAAATAAAATATAAACAGTTTATTTAAAAAATCAATTTATTAATGTTACTACTTTCCTTCTAATTGAATTCAATCAAATTGTTCTTAATTGCGAGTATAAATTTGATATATGTAATTGAAAAAAATTTAATTTTTTGAAAAAAAAAATCAAAACCTGTTTAAAGATAAGACAAAAGATTATTTATTCTAAAACTTCAAAAAAAAAAGTATACAATTGTGATTTAATAATGGCCATTAAATCCAATAACCATTCATAATGATTAAATCAAATATGGTCCCTAAGTGGGGGGGGGGCTTTACTATTTAACTGTTAAATAAAGTGTAGTTTTTTAGATTCTTTGGTGCTTTATCATCTCTATTTATATCTCGTGAAGAAATTTTGCCATCTTGATACTTTTTTTTCAATCTTGTTTCATTTCAACCATGTTCAGATATATTAAAAATATATATATATAATGGTTTCCAAGATGTCATTGGAAATTTGACTCATTTAACATATTTTAGGACCTTTTAACTCTTGAAAACTTTCACAAGAACTCAATAAAAGTTGGTTGAGAGACTAATTTTATAAAAGCAAAATCAATTCAATAAAAAGAAGTATAATAATTAATTCAGTTAATGAATTTCTGTATCTGAACAAATCTATCTCCTTGAACTATTTCCATCATCACCAGTTTTGTAAAGGTACAATATTATGGGAGCTATTGAGCTTGTCACATTTTTATAGTAACATATCATATAACAAATTTATGCAATTCCATTGCTTCTGGTAGTCAAATGATTTAAACATTATGTTATGTCTTGGTTATTTTTGTTTGAAATTACTGAAAAATGCCTGTATGATGCAGAAGTTATATTTTATATTCAATCTTCCGGATCGGGTAAGATTAAATATCTGTCAAATTTCGTAAATATATTTGCAGATTAAACATTACAATTATTTGTCATATGGATGCTTTTTATATAAATTTTTTTCATGCAAATTATATTTATCATTTATCAAATTATATAAATATTCAAATACTTTTTTTGCATTTTTATTTTGAATACAAGATTTAACAGCATCAGTTCTATGTATTTTTATTATTATTTTTTTTAAATATACTTGTGCCATTTTATTTATATAATTATGTATTGTGCTCTTAATTAAACTTTTAACATAATTACTACTAGTTTTCTTACTATTTTATATACTTGTTTAACTACTGCTATTTACGTAAATAATTATTACTAGTTAAGTTATATTTCTAACTACTTTATTTAATTTGAATAATTTGACCAATTTATTAAATCCAGTTAAAAATAGAAATATTATTTATGTAACATAATTTTTAGTTAAGTGATATGAACTGATTACTAGATGATGATAATGTGAAAAAGCATTAAAATTTTGTACAAAGCTTTTAAAAGAAATTGAGCATTGTGTCTACTAATTATCGGAAATTTTGAAGTATAGGGGATTTATTTACACAAGAGACAGATGCAAATAAATTTTTTGTGCTGTTTAATTTTCTGTAAGGTGTATTTATACAGTCCATGACTCTTAAACCTTATTATATTGGTGTCTAGTGTGACTGAAAATTTGTTACCTATGTTTTAGAGCTTTGATGAAAATATGTCAGTTGGAAATATTAAATTCCAATACAGAAAACAAATTCTTTCTAGTAAATCTCTAAATCATTTCATCCTTTCTTGGATAAAAAATAGCAAATGATACGATTCCTCAGAATGATGGATTAACATTTTTAACAATTTATCAACTAATCAAGGACAACTTGCACATTTTCTTATCATTAATATCTCTTTGAATAATATTTGAAAAATATTTGAGTACACCATTAATTGTTATTAATTTAATTATCTCTATCTTCTAGAAATTTAGATATTTGTTTATCTCAAGGTGCCCTTGTTTCTCGGAAGGACTTGGGCTCAAATGATGCAGTTTATATTTTGAATGAGAAATCTTCCAGAACTTCTAACAAAAGCTTTAGAAAGGTTAAAGAATCAACTAAATGTCTGACTAACCATCAAATTGAACATTATTCAGATGATGAGGAAAATTCAGATTTGGATAAAAATCATGATTTAAATCATTCTTTGTATAAAACAAGTTTTAGAAAAAATAAAGTTAAATCTTCCTTCAGTCATGAAAATTTTACATCAAGAGTCTCAAGCTCATCTGGGAAAGAGAGATTTCTCCAAATTGAGCGATGCCCTGATAATCCTGATTTATCCTTGATATATGACTGGGAAGTTTTCGATTCTGAAAAGAGTCCTAAAAAAGTGAAGGAAGAGCCTTCATATGAAAATAAACACTTTGAGAAATATAAGAATTTTAAATCTTCTGCAGATTATGAGAATTTAGCATTAAAGAATGCAACATTCTCACAGAAAGATTTAAGTTCAGTTGATAAAGGAAGATTTTTGTCTAATGAACAAATTGTACCCAATGATTCTGATTTGTCATTGGTATGTGACTGGAAATGTTCAAAATCAGTGAAGTGTCCTAAAAATTTGAAGAGAGATCCTTTATATGTAAATAAAGACTTTGGGAGTAATGATAAAGCTTCCAAATGTTCTGCAAGTAGTAAGAATTTAGTATCGGAAAATGCTGCGATTTCAAAACAGATTTTGAACTCAATAACAGAAAAGAATTTAAAGTCTAATTATCAAATTGAACGGTGTCCTGATTATCCAGATTTATCCATGATATATGATTGGGAAAGTTTAGATTCTGAAAAGAATCCTCATACTTTGAAGAAAGAGAATCAATTTGCAAATGATAAGAGTTTTGATACAGATAAGGATTCCAAATCTATCTGCACTTGTAAAAACTGTGCATCAGAAAATGCTATCATTTATGAAGAGACCACAAGTTTTAGAAGTGAAGTGGGATTTCTGGAAGGGCCAATTGAACATTGCCCGGAATATCCAGATTTATCTATGTTATATGATGGGAAAAATTCAGTTTCTAAAATTAGTAATTCTAATATAATTGATGAAAGCTATTCATCTGATGATGAAAAACATTCAAAGCAAAATGAGACTTTAAATATAATGAAATAAATATTTATTAATTAAAAAAAAACTGTATTAGATGATGTAACTATCTGTGATAGAGTTCTTGTTTCAAATTATTAAGGAAGATTTCTGATCAATTATGAAGCAATTCTCTCAAGTCTGATAAAAATTAAAATTAGTTTAGTTTGAGTTGAATAATTAATACAAATCTGAGATACTGTCAAATGATGCTATACAAAATCATTGGGCTCAGGGTCTACAAATGTGGATTTTGCCAGAAAATTTCATTTTCGGGTATCATTCTTGCTTTTATTAAAAATAAAATGACAGAAAGTTATCTCAACTTTTCCTGAAGATATAATATTAAATAAGTATTCAAAGATGCATTAATTGCTAGAATGAACAGCATTCAACTATTAAAATTGATAAATATAAGAGATTAAAAAAATCCAAATATATAAATTTTACTTGAAATAAGCATGTAATGGGAGATTTTTAAAGCTGTATGCAGAATTGCTTTTCTCTGTATGCTGAGTGTTATTATTCAACTGTAGACTTCTATTATAATTAAAGGTGAGATTAATTACTATTATACTATTATTATAGTCAATTTAAATGTATAGCATTTTAATGCTTACTACTATTTCTATTTTGTTTTTATTTATTGGCTATTTTAGTTTTTAAAAATTCAATATTATGTTTTGTTATGTTTTTTTAAATGTTAAGGTATTGTTATAAGCAATTTAGTATGATAATATAAACATAGTTTTAAGATTGCTAATTATAATTTCAAACAATCTGGAAATTACTTTTGTATGTTATCAATTTTGTTTCACTAATGTAGTTTTCAATCAAACCCTTTTGCATCTTAATTAAGAAAAAATTTAATTTTGAATCATTAGTGTATATTTTGAAAAGACGGAATCAACTTTCTCTTGTCATATTTTATCCAATTAATCAGTTGAGGTAATCATTAAAACTTTGTAACAATTTTATTTTTACTGAGATATTTCTTTACAAGTATCAATACTTTAATAAAATTTAATCATCTATAAATTGCATTTTTACCAAAAAATATTATTTTCTAAATTTAGATGTCACTATCAACAATTCAGTTATACGATTGCTTTTTATGGTACGATTGCGTTTTTTTAATGCATTAAGGTGAAAAAGTATTTTTAGTGGTTGAAATAAATAGTTATAAGATTTTCAATTTTTTAAAAAAATCTTTAGCTTGCTATTGATTTTAATTATACTGTCCTTCCATTAGGTAAATTATTCCGTATCATTATACTTCCAATTCAAGAAACATTATTTTTAATGAATGCTGTTATAATTTCCATTGGAAAGCATTTGTATGCATGTTTTGCATTAAACTTATAAATTTTTTTTTGAGTCTTTGATGCCCATTTTTAACTTTTGTCTGTTTGCCTCAGCATCAAACAAAGATTATACCATTTGAAAAAAAAAAAAAAAAAAAAAAAAAAAAAACTTTTCGGTTATCAAAACCTTTAAATTAATGATTTTCTTGAATATTTTAGCTGTAATGCAGTTAATTTTATATAATGAGGTAAAAGAATAAATTATTAGGAATGTCTGTATGATATCATTGTTTCAATTATTACAAACTATTTAATTCTTAATAAGCGAACATTCTTTACCTCTATTTATACACAATATCATAATAATAAAGTATAATATACTTACTATGTCTTAATATTATGAATCGAACTATCTATCATGTAGAAATTCTGGATACAATTAAAAATATTCACCTGCAACAGTTATGGATTGTACAGATTAAATAATGCTTGTGTATATATATATCTTGTGTATTTTCTTCCATTAATTTTTTTTTTTTTTTTTTTTTTTTTTTTTCATTTCTTAACCTGTTAAATTTTTCAAGCAGGCAAATTATGTAAATAATAATAATAATTGGTTGATTAATTAAGTAATTCAAGAGAAGAGTAATACTTGAGAAATGCCATAAAACTTTACAGAAACAATTTTCAATAAAAATTTAGCAACCTTTCAACAATTATTTTAGAAAGTAACTAAAAAAAAACAAAAAAAAAACAATCCAGTTTAGGTGCTAAACTATTTTTTTTTTAATTTAAGAATTTTTTTTTTTTTTTTTTTTTTTTTACATAAAATGATCTATCTCATTACTCTTTCTTCTTTTTTTAGTGCAAGGAAAGAAAAAGAAAGCACAAAGATCAGTTCTAAAGTATTGTCAATTAAGAAGAACCGTCGTGAGAAATATAAGAGACGCAGAAACAAAGAAACTTCAAAGTCATCTCTTTAATAATTGTCCTCTGAAATGATTTCTGGAAATGGTAAATGTTGGTACTTTGATAAGAATAGATGGTTTTATGTTTGATGGAAATATTCTGAATTTTGTGCAAATTTTCTCACTCCATCTGCACCACATCTCTTGGGAAGAATTCACTGCATAAAAATCCTTAATGTTGTCTTGATGCTTTAGTATTGTATGTCTATTTGTGTGAAATGTATATGTAATGTTGCATGTATGTGTTTTAAACCTTTGTGAGGAATAAGTGTTTTATATGAAAACTATAAACTTTTAATTTTAGATAAATTACTTAATAAGATGTAAATCATTTTATACATATTGTTTATGCTGGCCATCAGCATGTATGTTTCTTAAAGTTTATTTTTTCTGTTTAGATTTTTTTTAAAAATATTAAAAAATTATTTAAATATAAGAAGCTTTTTAAAGTTTTTTTTATATATATTTTGCTGGATGATATTATTTACTTTTAATACTATTTTTATCGGGAAAATTTTAGTCTAATGAAGTATATAAAAATTTTATTTTATTTTTGATAAAATTATTTGGAAGCTTCATGATTTTCACTCCTGATGTATTAGAGTCCTTTCTGCATAGTGTTTGAAATATCCTTCAACTTTTAGTTTATGAATGTGATTTTAAATTACTTTGAACATTTAAAAATATTATCTTGATGTCTCCGACTTTTGATTTCATACTTGCCATATTCCATTATGTGTAGATATCTGTTCTTGACATTAATTTCTTTCCATGTTCCAAAAATAAAAAGAAATGAAAAAGCCACTTTTTTTTATTTA
Organism: Argiope bruennichi; assembly: GCF_947563725.1. Taxonomy (NCBI): domain Eukaryota; kingdom Metazoa; phylum Arthropoda; class Arachnida; order Araneae; family Araneidae; genus Argiope; species Argiope bruennichi. The sequence continues at coordinate 99,060,480 of NC_079158.1, forward strand.
TTTTTTTTAGTTTGTGCTTTATTGTGGTTTTTGTACTATTTATATATTCATAATAATAAGGGAAAAAAATCAAAGAATCAGTTTTTCAGTCATGAACATGAATTCATCATTTTTTATTTCATATAAAATTTTATGTCTAGATATGGCATCATTTCTGCCTTCCACACTTTTTTATAAATAAAACTTAAACACAAAATAAAACTTAGTCTCCAGGAATAATTGCATTGGTTTCACTAAATTTATATGCAAGTATATTTAAAATAGTATTAAAAATGTAAGAACTGGTGCATTAGTCCAACTACTATTTGGTTTCATTGTTTTTTATTTCACATGAAAATTCTTGATATCTAGATGGGTCATCAGTGTTGCTATTCTCCTGTCATCATGCACCAAATTTATTTCATATGAGACCTTATGACTTATAAATTCATAAGCAATGCTCACTTGCTCCTCTCCATCCCATATTCTATTTCAAAATGAGATTTTAGAAGAGCCTTCTGCTTTAATGACTGGACTGATTTCTCCAATTTTATTTTTTATTTTATTTCATTATTTTTCAAATTTACCAGTCAGACTGTTTGATAGTAAATTAATCAGAATTCTTATTGTGCAAGCATATTTTAAAAGAGCACTTGCTTTTGTTGTGATAAGATGTAATTTATCAATATAGAAGGTTGATATTTCTAATGTTATACTATTAATATATTGGATGAACAGTTGGTCACTGAAGGTAGATGTTGGTTTAATTTCAGATGAATCAATAAATCCATTAGATATAGCTTTATGTTCATGCTTCTGCCAAATTGGTATGCATTAAATTTCTGTAACTTTCTTATCTCATCTTCACAAATTTGATGTTAGTGGAAATGACTGAAAGAGACTGGTGTATATCAAACAAATTGATTAATCGACTTAATTAACTGCAGTCTCAGAATTTTCATTATAGTTATCAATTTTATTTGCTGAATCAATTTGTCGTAAAGTTTCATTAATTATTTTTATTTTATTAAAATGTTTCGCAATAAATAAGATTTTATGGAATTCTGATGCTAATTTATGGGGTTTTTAATATATTTTAATAAAATTTAATATTTTTATGAATTTTTAAATGTAATTGTGGGTGAAAAGTGAATTGTAGCATATAAAATTTTTTGCATGGGAGCAAAGGTGATATACTAGAATGAAGGAATCGAAGAAATTGTGCACATATCCCTAATTAGTTTTCAAAATATTCACAAAGGTACAAAATTCTCACCATCGATTTGCAATGCTCGCTTTTTGAGGGACTATAGATTAAGTCTATTTGTATATATAGATGTACTCTTCATAAAGCATGAGTATTAATGGCCATTATAATATTACTGTTGTGTATTAAACTTATTTTTAGTTTAGACGATTTTAATTTAACATGAATTTTACTTTCTTTATTAAAAAAAAAAGTTTTTTCCCTCACTCAAATGATATAAAATTTGATTCCTGGACAGATTAGCTGTAGATATATTTAATTTATTTTATACCAGCAGTTATCAATTGCAAGTAGATGAAAAAGAGTTCCAAGGAAAACTGTACCATTTCTTACATTCATTTAATTAATGCTACAATAAAGAAACTAAGTTGAGCACTCATTTATAAATTTCTTTAATTAGGTGTAGGATATTTTCAAAATATCCATAAAATGATTCCCTCTGAGTTAGGAAAATTTTCTCCTCTTTGTAATTACGTTTATGAAAAAATGCAATGTCGAATCCTTAATTCGAAAATCCGTACATGAAATTTACATGAAAAGGTGCTTATCTTAACGAATGCTAAAATATTTCTTCTTTTTTTTTTTAAATTTGGAATTGTACTTTTTTTGTTCGTGACATTTTAAAAGCAATTTATTTCCATTTTTGTTATTTGGAGAAAGGGAATTAATCTATCGTGAAGCCTTACTAACCTGAGGATGGTTCGAAGACAACATCGGGGTTGGTGAGTGAAAGCGTGCACGGGGCGAAGCCCCTAGTCACTTAAATAAAAATTTAATTTATTAGAAGTTATTTGTTAAAATTTTAATATACTGTAATCCTTATAAAGTTACAATCCTGATATCCTTCCAACGCTATGCCGATGGATTTATTGACAGCATTAAATGGTCTTGCATTTGCTGAATGAAGACACAACCGAACCAATATACTCTGTTACCGAAATGATGTGTATACTGTAATCCTTATAAAGTTACAATTAGGGATTGCAATACCGGTATACCGAATACCGGTATTTTGAGCCATTTGCAGGGGTGTTTGTGCTCCGGGGAAACCCCGGAATTCCGGGGATTTTGAACTTCGATACCCGGAAATTCCGGGGATCGTCGTTCAAAAGGAAGTAGGAATAATAATGAATTATTTATTTTGATCTGGGTAATTTTGTTTGCTTTGAAAGCAGAAAACGCAAGGTCAGTGTGTGTGGTGAAAACTTTTCCTTTCTTTCTAAAAAGGCAGTGATAATGCGTGAAAAGGGGGAAAAAACTTCTTTTTTGTTCTTTCCTTATTGCGAGTTATGACTCATTCCCCCGTTTTTCGGACATTCTCTTCTGGATTCTTTTCGGCAAGTAGGCGCGCCAGAAAAAAAAAAGGGAGAGACTTCGTTCGACCAGATGTGCGATCACGTGACTCTGGGTTCAAAGGTCTTATCTTTCCTGGCGTGGCGCCAATAAGTAGAGAAGGGGGATTTTTCGCCGTATTAGCTATTTGTCAATGATCGCTTCGCAACTTTTTTTCCCCCGCTGTGTAAAATTTTCGTTTCATTTATTGATGCACGTGTAAATGTTTCGTTTCGTTTATTGAAATATTTTTTTATTTATGTACGCAAGAGAATTTCACTATGAAATTTCTCGATATAAATACAGTACACTCCCGATTATCCGCGGAATTGGGTGGCGCGGCCGCCGCGGATAACAAAAATCGCGGATAATCCGAAAAAAGCTAAAAACGGGTATAGCAAAAGAGAAAACAGTCATTCCAACTTTGAAAAATCGTTTTATGTACAATAAAACGTAAAATAAACAGCAGGAAATGTTTAACTAACGCTTAATATTTTAGTATATCACTCAAAACTAACCTAAAATGCATTTTGTTAATGAAAACAGAAAAGTGCTTTGTATTTATGTAATTACAAAAGCATAACTGTAAAACTACACCTTTTTGAAGAAATCGGCCATTTGTGTTTGCTTCTTGCTTTGGAAGCATTTTCTACTTAGCTTGAAAGAAAAGAAAAAAAAACTTAGTGCGGCAGGCGCGGATAACGCGCCCGCGAATAATCGGGAGTCTACTGTAGTGATATTATACAATTAGAAGAAGGTGTCCGGAATGCATTTAGGTGGAATTGGATTGAACGGAGAGATGGTAATGGGGATACCATCGGCACATGGTGCAAGAAAATAAATGTTGCTGGACAAGCATATTGTGTTTTTTGTAACTCACTGCTGAAGTATGGTAGGGAAGGATTCAAAGCTTTCACAAAATTTCTAAAACTGTGACGCACATAAAATATTCAAAGTGCATTAGACATTCAATGACTTTAAGTAATTATGCTAATTCAAAAAATACTGATGACTTACTGGAGACTGATGCTCGGCCATTGGATATAGTGACAAGAAAAGCACGCCAAGAGGTATTAATAACTTCGTTTATTGCCGAGAATTCTCTTTCTTTCAATGTAGCTCCCAATTTAATTGAACTCTGCAAACAGTTGAGCCGCGATCAGACGGCACTAAACTCGTTGTAAATGTCCAGGACTACTGCATGTTATAAGATGAAATATGGGCTCGCAAAAACTATTAAGGAAAATATCATTAAAACTTTAAAGGAGACTCCATTTTCTCTAAATTTGGAGGAAAGTACTAGCAATGCTCAAAAAAGTATACTGGCAATATTGGTGCAGTTTTATGACAACAATCAAAATGAAGTTGTAGTTCATCATTTTGCATCTCTAAAGATGGAATCTTGCAATTCAAAAGCTGTTTTTAAAGCAGTTGTTAATACTATTGAAGATAATAATATTCCATGGGCAAACTTAATTAGCATATTAATGGACTCATGTAACACCATGCGTGGAAAAAAAAGGGTGTTGAAACCAGACTACGATCAAACAAAGCACCCCACTTATTAGATATTGATGGTGACACATGTCACACAGCTAATAACTGTGCAAAAATATTTGCTTCATGTTTTGATAGATACTTAGAAGATTTGTTTGATGACATCTATTTTGATATGAAAAGCTGCAGTAAAAGAGAAAATTTTTTCAAAATCTGTGAATCCCTTGCCATTAAAAAACTTAAGCCCTTGAAGAGACCAGACCATAGGTGGGTGTACATTTTATGTGTTTTAGAAAGAATCAAAGATCTGTGGGATGCTCTTATTGCATTTTATTTTCACTACTTGGATAAAACTGATAAAGGGGATTATTTTTCTTATGTTGAAACTGTATACAATAAAAGAAATATTTCTGCAGCTCAGAAAAAAATTGTTGAAGGGGTGTATTCTTGCTTGCATTCCCAACAACTCACAAAGGATGCTTTAGCGCAGAAAAAAAGAATACTAAATGGGTTATTTGTTATGCAAAACAAAACTTTATTGCATATGGCATTATATTCAGCAGTATTACCAGAGTTCAACACATATATTAAATTATTTGAAACAAAAAAACCAATGCTTCATTTAATACATTCCAGTATTTATAAATTGATGGCAAAATTTTTCTCTTTTTTTATGAAGCCAGAAAATATAGAGTGCACATCTTATAATGATTTATTAAAGGTTGATGTCACAAATCCAGAATTCCATCTACCTAGCAAAGTAATATTTACTGGTGCAGAAGCTTCCACTCTCCTGAAGAAATTATCAAAAAATCACCCAATAGCTAAAGAATTCCAAATTTCTCTGATGAAAGCTTATACTAATACAGCACAGCATATGAAACAGAAATTACCCCTTAAAAATTCATATCTAATTAGTTTTACAGCATTAGATCTAGAGCTAAGAGGTAAAACCAGTACAATATTAGCTTTTGAAAAATTATCATCTTTTATGTCCCATATTTTTAGTGATAATGAAAAGTCAAAAGTAGAAGCTGAAATAAGGTTATACCAGAGTGATATTGATATCACCAAAGAAATGCTCTACACGTCTGATGAAAGTGGAAATCAAGTCAAGTGTACAATTGATAAATATTGGTCTAAAGTTTTTAATTTAAAAGATGATTTCACAAATGATTATAAGTATCCTACATTGGCTAAATTGGTCAAAGCCTGCCTTAGCTGCTTCCATTGCCCATTAGTGGAAAGTGCATTCAACTTAATGGATACACTTGTCACTGACTATAGAACCTCTCTTAAGATTGATTCCCTAGATGCAGTGCAGACTATTAAATATGATTTAATGGCTTCTAAAGAAACCTCATGTGAAAAATATGGCTCAAAAAATCCAATGACTGATCCAATTCACAAAGATCTCTTACTGAATATGAACAGAAGTTGGAAAACATATCAAGAGGACTTAAAAACATGTATTTCAGATGAGTCACCTATAAAAGTCTCTGAAAAACCTTCTACATTAGCAGAAAAGCAAACTGCTTCTACCTCTGCATGTGCAGTTCTCGAGGAAATTTCTTCAACTGTAAATGAGGAAAATAAAAGTCAACCTTCCTGCAATTATGAAGTTCACCACAAAAAAAAGACAAGCCCACAAACATCAGAAAATTAAAAAAAAAAGCAGCAGAAATTAGATAATTTTTTTAAAGAATTAATTCAGGTAATTTAAAATATTTACATAAAATGTAGTATTTTATATGTTTGAAAATTTATGGTTATTAATTTTGCAAAAAAAGTAATTCATTGAACTTTTATAATTAGGTCATTCAATACTTCAGAATTGTAATTTTTCATTTCTCTCCCCCCCCCTTTCTTGAAACTCCAAAATGTCGGTAGTAAGTCCGTAAAAGCTTCAGGGGATTTTTTGGGGTCCCACAAACACCCCTGCATTTGTACAATTTCGTAATACCGGTATTCACAAGTTTAAATACCGGTTTTTCGGTATTTACTAGAATTTTTTTAAATTGTCTCCACTATCTATATGTTCAGTTATCGCAAACATAGCAAAATAGTATACGTTTTTGTTTTTATGACTCCCTAACGGGCGAAATTAATTAGTCAATTAATGGCTTAAATCTAAATTAGCGAAACATGGATTATCCCTGAAAGAAAATATTGTATCCATAACGACTAATGGGGCAACAATTATGAAAAAAGTTGGAAAGTTGATTGGTGCAAATCAGCAGTTGTGCTATGCACAAGGAATTCAATTAGGAGTAATAGATGTATTATACCAAAAAAATAAAGAACAGAAGAATCCAAATACTGTGGATATAGAAATTTCGGATTCCAACTTTGAAGAGAGTAAGAGTGAAAGTGATATTGACAATGAAGATAATGACAATGTAATTCTTGAAGAAGATATTGCTAATGAGGATGAAATATTAACCTATCGAGAATTGCTTCCTATAATTTATAAAGTTCGAAAAATTGTTAAGATATTTAAAAGTTCTCCTATAAAAAGGATATATTACTATAATATATTCTAACTGAAAATAAAACAGAATATATGTTAATATTAGATTCTAAAACACGTTGGAACAGTTTACTCCTTTCGACTTTAACCTGTAGATTAATTTTTCATATAGTGAATTCGACTTAATATCCATAACTATATCAGCTCTACTTCCAATAAAACTGACTATTGAGGAATTATGTCGGAGAGATTCTAATTTATTAACAGCTAATGCAACAATAAATTTCATGTTGCAGTCACTGAAAGAACAGTACACATCACTATCTGAAGAATTATATATTACATTGAAAAATCGTACAGAAGATAGGCATACCGAAATAGAATATGTCTTATGGTATTTACATAATTATAATGATTTTAAAAATGAAAAAGAAGAAAAGAAAATAACCAATTCAAATCTGATTAAGTTTATAGTAAATTTTCTTAAAATCTTTTACCCACAAACCTATCCACATTCAGAAGAATTCGGTTCAATTATCGAAGATTATGATGTCACTACTGTTGATAGTGAAAAGGAATTGTCTCTTGAACAAAAATCAGAGTTAGCGATAAATAAAAAAAAATTCACCGAACCAAAATACAATTCAGAAATCGGCTATATCCAAAACCATCCGACGAGAAATCGATTTGTTTGAAGATGAGGGATTTAGAGGTAAATACTTGGAAAAAGTATATCGCGCGTTGCTAACAGTACCACCAACTAGCGTAGATGCCGAAAGAGCGTTTTCGACAGCTGGTAATTTTTACACAAAATTACTTTTCAGGCTTAATGACAGTACAATTATGTTTTTAAGATCACATTTCAAAAATTTGTAATAGTATCACAGACTGAATAATGATATTTACACTTTTTTGTGATTTAAAAAAATAAGATATTTCTTTACTTTTTTGTGATTATATACTGTTATAATTTATAAGTTACAAATTATTTTTTGTGATATTTACACTTTCTAACAAAACTGGTAAATAAAACAAAAAAACATCTGTGTTTTCTTTCTTTTTCTAAAATTTCTAAAACCGGTATCCCGGTATTTTGATTTAAAAAATACCGAATACCGGTATTGAAATTTTGGTCCGGTATTGCAATCCCTAGTTACAATCCTGCTATCCTCCCAACACTATGCCGCCGCATTTATTGACAGCATTATATGGTCTTGCATATTGCTGAATGAAGACACGACCGAACCAATATACGCTATGTTACCGAAATGATGAGATTGTTTGCGAATGGATTTAAATATTTACAATCCATTTTAAATTTGAATATTTTAAAAGTCAAAATCTTTAATACTTGACACATATCTGTCAATTAGCAACATTTACAAACGATTTTAAAACTTAAATATTTCTGTTTATTCAACGGACGTGAACTTTCACTTGAGCTCTCTTATTCATCTTGGTATTCGTAAGCAAAATGTTTAGAAATTTTGAATAGTTTGGATTTCCGCAGTGCGCAAAATATTTGAATATTTCACTTTTATTTATAAAAAAAAAACCCATAAAAATTCTACCTAACATTCAATTACTACATGACTAGATCGGTATGATAATTACAGGGTAAGTGTTATCAGTTTTTAAATGGCCATTACCCATTTAAAAACCATTAAACCATTCAATGAACCAAACTGTTCCCATAGATGATACATGCCATCATCAAAAATATGTCGGCAATCTTGCAGGAAACGGAAACCTATATTTATGTGACAACTTCTCATTCCATATTTCAGGCGTTTTCTAAATGGTCAGTTTTGTTTATATAGACAGACCGAAAAGGGAAGGAAGGCAGAGACTGTGACAGCCCCTCAGATTTTTCCCAAGTTGAAGTTTTGGTCATCAACTGGCAATATTTGAAAAGATAATCGAACAGTATTTTATTTTGTACGTTAACTATATTTGGATAAATATAATTATGGTGCAAAAAAATATGACGAATATGGGCTGACATTTAGTTAGAATAATTTAATAATCGAAAAAAGAATGATTTGCATCTGGGAAATTTTTCCCTCTGCAGTTAAAATCTTGATTTTGCTTCATATAAATGCGATGCTCATATTTATATAAGATAAACAAACCCTACCCAAGCCAAATTCCAAACGCGTGTACTAGATGACAGTAGTCGGACTCATCCGTACAGACATATCCGTACCGATCATAAAAGTCCAATAAATTACACGTACCTCTGAAAAAAAAAAGAGGGTCAAGAGTGATTTGTCTAGGTTTGCTAAAAAACATGTCATCTGTTGGAAAGAGTATTTTGGGAGAAAATGTATTGGTATTTTAATTGAATTTTGATGCTTAAACATAAGGAGAAGCTTCTGTCTGTGTGTATGTGTTGGCTCTGTACAAACCAGACCGTCTGACTTATGCTTATCAAATTTGGCAAATATATACTTTGGAGAATAGAAAAGTGATTTCCGGAGTGGTTTTAGAATTTTTAATTAATCAAAAATTAAGAGAAATATTCAATTTTTCGTGATAATTTTCTAATATTTTACAGTAGAAAAAAAATTTGAGCAACATCTTAAAATTGAAAAAAAAAAAAAAATCTTTTTAATGATATCAAATTTTTTTACCTTATAACTTTTCTTATAAATAAATATTATGTGCATATATATATATATAATATTTACACAGATAAATATCAAAATTGGAAGTTTAAGAATGATTTATTGCGGAAACAACTGAAATTTTCATGTTCTGAATTCATTTTCTTTTGAAAACTTATATTGATCTCGACTGGACTTCTGCAAACTACGGGCTCATTGTGAGAAAATGCACATGTTGCAGACTTTTTCCGTAGCAAAATGTCTGCAACATGCACATTGTTTTCACGAAAAAAAAAATGCTTAAGAACGTCCAAATCGATGGGCACATCGAAATGTGCCCTGAAAGCTATTTCTAATAAATATAATTATATTCCCAAGAGATTTGAATCGACATTACAGCTCCTGTAATGTCAACAGTCCAAAGAGATTATTTAAATAATTCTAATCAGGGGGGGGGGCAAGATTATTAAATAGGCAAAGTTGGCAATTGTCAAGGAGACCCTCAGCTCTTGATAATTTTTAGCAGTTGTAGAAAGCTATTTAGTTTTATACTTTCTTTTAATGACAGAGGGCCGTGCAGTCCAATTTATTCAAGTCAAAATCAAGTATTGATTAAATTAATTTTGGTACTTTATTCTAATAATATTCCTATTTACCATTTACAAGTTATTTGTTATGCTATTTTATAATTCTGAAAGAATTGGGGCTTTGCATTTAAAAAAAAAAAGGTTCTCTCCTTTTACAATATTGTTTAGAGTGTGTTATAGAAAGTTGTCTTCTGTTTTTAATATTTTGTTTAAAGTTAATTTTGCATTTTAACTATGCCCTTTTTTCTATGTAAAATATTGAAATGGATTTATTTAGAAAGGAATCTGCGACTGCAGTTTTTCAAAATTTGCTACTTAAAATTGCTGAATAAAAATTAAATTAAAATCGATAAAAAAATTCGAAGGGAAAAAGAGGCTTCGAGATTTGTATTATCTCAGGGCCCCTGGAAAGTTTAAAATGGTCCTGAATTCTTCTGAAATTGGAAATAATTAATTTTATTTTTCAACTGTAGATTTGGGTTTTTGTTTAATAAATAGCGCATCTAGAAGAATATAAAATTTGAATTCATCTAACATCTCCTGTAGATTTTCGTAGATGTTAATGATCAGTTAGCAAAATATTAATATACTTCTGTTTCAATGCGCTGTTTCTTTTTATGCGTTGTGTACTTGAAATATTTCATATACAAAATGCAAAGTTATGTAATGAACAAATAATTTACTTTTATCAGATTTTTAAAAAAATGCAACAATATTGAAATTAAATCTACGATGATAAACAAAAAAGTTTAAATTTGCAACGGTGCTTCTACTCTGGAAACTGATTTATTGAAACTGATAGAGCATTGAAACTTAACATCCGTAGTTGTAAGCTTTTCTTATCACTTAAGACCCTCTAAGATATTCAATATCTTTAAACAGATCTTCGCGAAATATATATATATATATATATATATATATATATATATATATATATATATATTTTCATCTTAATCCTATGGATTTTCCTCTTCTCTCTTTTGGCAGCTTTATAATCTTTTACTGACGTTCTAGAATGTTTTTTACTAAGCATCTTTCTTGACTTTTTTTAAATTTTTCCTACTACAGTACTAACTGTGTCCGAAAGAGCTTCTTTGAGAACACCCCTTTTTCATCTATGTTATCAATATTTTCAATTACTCTATCTTCGAGTGTTTTTTGCTAGTTGAATCTGGAAATCATGCCTAAGTGAACTATTTTTTAAATGTTCACAGTCAAACCTTTCAGTTCGTTGGTCATGATGTTTATGTGCATCAAAACAAAAGCCAATGAAACCAAAACTCTTTCTTTTAATGCAAATCGTTGTATTTATGTAAAGTAATGCGTTTTCTAAAATCTAGATTATTGTTTCGAAGTGGATACAGTATTGTTACAGTATCTTCAGCCGAAACGTGCAGACAACAGCACACAACAGACTCTAATGCAGACCGTAGTGCACAACTTAATTCAGCACTCACTTGACTTCTTCGCTGCTCCGCTAAGCTCTGGAAGGCCAGTTGTTTACTGTCGATTCCGACTACTCTCCGACTCCACTGTCCACGACTCAATTCACCGTCCGGTTCACAACTGCCCGGCAGGTAATGATGATATGTTTGACGGAGCGCCTAGCCCCTAGGGTTGGGGCTTAATCTCCGGTAGATGGAAAACTTTTAAAAGACCTGATTTTCAGTAGTTGACGTGATCATCTTCGCAAGAAAGTCCGATGAACTGGGTTACAGGAACAGACAGGAGATGAGGAGTGAGGTGCATGACGAAGCTAAGGTTACTAATGACTGTCAGAATGTGATAAGAAGTGCAACATGGAGTTCACAACTGCTCGGCAGCTGCGGGTGCTTCCTTTTATAGGTCTCAGGAGGCGGGGCTAGAAGCCTCTCAACCAATCAGGAACGTTCGAGGCGTATCTCCGTTTCTACTGGACGGATCGGGAAAATTCTCGATGTTTCGGGTATAATCTATTTTGGCGCCAAAGTCGCCAAATTCGTCGCCAAGTCTGTCGCCAAGCTCCGGGACCTCCTATGGAACCAACTATGCTGGGAAGCCGCATCACAGGGTCGTAACAGTATTTATATGAGAAAAAATATCATTCGTCATTGGTTTTCATCTTATATTTTTGAATGAATTCATTAAAAAGCAATTCAATTCGTGTTTCATAAAAACAAAGTGGAAAGTATTGATATACTATTAAAACGCATGAAATTGTATTAAACAATATGTCATTAAGTATTCGAAATAGTGTTAAACATCATGTTAACTTTCGCCTCTATCTGACACTTTTAGATAACGTTCAGAATTTTGTTAACCTCTTCTAGATCTTATCTTTATCAGTAACACAACCGCCTTATAAACAAGACCATTGATTGACAGTTTTATGGTCGGTACGGAAGTGGTTCGGTACGAAAAAGTCAAACAACCATAGATGACAACCATAGCCACAAAGCAATCCCACTTAGTTGAAGGACACAAACGACACTTATCGATACTGAAAATTGGAAGCTGACCAGAGCCTGACTAAGGCAGGGGCATACGGGGCGATTGCCCCGGGTCCCCACATCAGAAAGGACCCCCAAATCGAATAGAAAGTCTATTTTACGTTTTTTTTTTCTTTAATAAACTTAATTTAAATAGCAATTTTGTCAAATTTTGGCTCTTTAGACGTACTACATCCTTTTAATGATGGACATAGAATTGTCACAAAATCAATAAAATGGGCAGAACGATATTTCATCTGATCATTGGAGGGGCGGGGGACTTTACAGCTATAAGGTTCTAGTTATATCTATAATGATGTGAAAAATTTAAATACCTCCATAAAGTTCGGTTCTTTATTACTGAAGTAGTGAAGCAGAGGGGAGGGGGCCCAAAGAAGTTTTTGCCCCGGGCCCCAAGTAGGCTAAGTCGGGCTCTGAAGCTGACATAATGTTTAAAGCCCTCTAGGAAAATGCACCAAATGTCTCAATTAAACCAACAATTACCAAATTTTATCTATAAAAAAATCATATATTTTTCTGAAAATAGTTAGTAAAACAGAACAACAATAGAAACAATGCTCTAACAATACAATAATAATAGTTATACAATAAAGTATAAAATACACAAAAAAGTTAAACAAAGTCATTCAACTTCAATTGGTAAAAGTTGAGCAATAGTATCGACACATAATTTTTTTACAACAGGATGCCGAATAAGATTTTTTAAATTTTGTCGCTGCCAACCAAACGGCCGATCATATATGCCAAAATCGGTTTTTACTCATAGATTAAGAAACGCATTTTTGTACGGATAAGCAAATAGCTCATATCACTATTTTAAATACTTATCAAACCTTTAGATTTGGTATTAATTAGTCAAAGTTTTCCCGAATGGTAAATGAACCAAAATAAGAGAAACAGGACGAATTTTTGGGTTATACTTTATGCAGAAATAACCAAGTGACATATGCATTCAAAACAAGTTCCGTCTACTATGAAAATGATAATCGTGGGGACTACATCAGTGAGAGTGGTCTCTGCAAAATTTTCTCGCATGCTATTTAATAAAAATTTTATCTACCCCTACCCCCATATTAAATTGTTGAATTCCACAAATGTTTGCTTGGTACTGGTGAGTAGTTGTTCCTAAATATTTGACAAGAATTTAGCATTTTTATAGAATCTATCATGTGATCTTTGGCGATTAATCCCTTTCTGTTTCATGCGCATTTTTCCCAATCGATTGAAAGCAAAATATGACATAGAACTACAAATAGAGTCACAAAAACAGATTGCACTCTTGAGTTATCACATTTTCCTGCTTATGAAAGTACAGACCTATAGACGGTCAACTATTTTATGGATTTCTATACACCTCTAGATGGGTGCACTTTAGATGTTAAATCTGATACGATCCACACTTTAAATATTAAAGTATACATGAAACAAATTTTATCCCTTTAATTCTTTTTATAGTTTTCGTGTTCAATTCTATTCGAATAGATAGATTTCCTCTCAAAATGTGACAAAAAAATTGCAAATTTGGTGTAAAGACTATATATCAAATTTCGTCCGCTTACCTCATAACGTGTTGAGTTAACTCTCCCACATATAGAAGGGCAGATAAACAGACATAATCATAAAGTATTGTTACAAACTAGTAATATTGCTTCCCAGCACGGTTAATTCTATCACCGGAAAGACTGATTTACAATCATCTGTATTGGATGTTGCTCGGGTGCCGAGCCAGTAACCCCAGAGCTTGGCGACCATTTGGAGACTTGGAGTCAAAACAGACAATGCTGGAAACTTCGAGAATTTTAGCAATCCAGCCAATAGGAACCGAGATACACCCAGAACCTTCTCGGCCCTCCTCCCGGGAGCTATAAAAGGTGGGCAGTCTCAAGCTACAGTAAACCAGATCGGAAGCGTTGTCCGAGTCGTAGACGAGTAACGAGTCTTCGAGAGATAGCAAAGCAACGGCGGAGTGCCAGCATTGTGTGGAGCCCAAGTTATTGCTGAACCGAGCTGTTTGCCGAGTCCTGTTGTCTATTGTGGAAGCAGCATCAAGTTGTGTGTGGAGTAGCCAACCTGTGGTATTGAGTCGGCAGTTGGATACAGTTAAAGCGAGGGACAGTGAGAATTTCAGCCATTTGGAAAAACTAGAGCGAAAATATAGACGGTCAGACAAACAAACATAATGATAAAGTATGTTTTTCGAATTCTTGAAAATCTGAGACATGGAGATTCATCAAACTTTCGGGTTCAATTTTTTTTTCTTTTTGAGAGAGAAAGAGAGATACTACACTTTTTTTTAAAAAAATATTTCCTATATGAGAGAGTAAAAGGGTTGCTGCACGGTACGTCAGAGAGGTTTATTGATGCCCTCGATACTGGTCTTGGGAGACTTGATAGAAAATACTTATTTAATGTCAGGAAACAAAAAATTTCATCGATAATTTCTATTCTATTTACGGTGCCACTCAGCTAGTTCGAATATTTTTTAACTGGAATAATTCGACTTTTTTTTCCATATCTGCTGGATTTCCTATTAAAATAGTATCAAAAATTGTATATAATTTGTTATATACATATTTAATTAATTTTATGAATTAAAAATTGCTTCTGTATCTTAATTGCTTTAATTACTTGCATTTATCCTTGCACTGTATTTTTGACGATTTAATAATTTTTAAATCCCTTAAAAGAACACTGGGGATTTTCTAATCGATTGCCGAAAACGTAAAAAAATAAAAATAAAATAAAATCGCTTAAAATTTGAAAATTTCCATCCAGTTTTTATCGAATTCAAATTTTGTTCTCCTCCTTTGCCATAAATTTTCATACCCATAAAATGTATTTTAAATCTATTTGAGAAAAAGTTGTACATTTTTTATTGTTGTATGGAAACATTATGCATAATGATATTCTCGTAAAAATTTTATTACCGTCGTACATTAAATACATTAGGATAAAATTCATGTATAAAAATAGTAACAGAATAATTAGAATAGTTATTACAATTCGAACAAATTTGTTCTAGATCTTCAATGTTTCACAATTTTTATTAAAAAAATATTATTTCTGGCAAAGAAAAATAATTAGTCAGCTGAATCGGTAAGATTGATATAGAATCTCATTCTGATTTTTTTTTCATAAGAATAAGAATGTATGCATGTTGATTTAAAATTGCTTACATTATATAAACATGTTTATGTATTGAACTAAAATTGCTTACATTACGTAAACATGTTTACATACTGAACTAAAATTGCTTAAATTATGTTAATCTGTTTACATATTGAGCTAAAATTGTTTACATTACCTAAACATGTTTACGTATCGAACTAAAATTGTTTACATTATGTAAGCGTCCTATTATCATCTAGTAACCTCTTTTATAATGTGAAAGATAATTTCGTACACATTTGTGAACTTCCACCCATTTTTGAACGACGTGGTTGGTCATCAGCAATGAACATTTGAATTTTTTGATGTTGCTCTTTTCTTTAAAACACATAGTGAAAGATTTGGTTATGTAATGTTGTAAACAAATAAATTCAGCTAAAGCTCCAATATTCAATATGTAAAGCTGCAGACCAAGATTTACTTTAAGGAAAAAGTTTATACAATAAATTATTAATCATAAAAATATTTTTATCTTCATAGAATTTTTTGAATTTATTATCATTCATGTTATTTTTTCAATTTTACAGAATATTTTAATTAAATTAATTAATTACAAATTTTTGTATCTCAACTTTCTCTAATTACTTTCTATGATCTTTGGTCATATATTGTACAGTAATAGATGTACATATACAGTACAAGTTTTCAATTGAAAATAAAGTCAATCGAAAATGATATTATACCCGACGAGAATGTTTGTAAATTAGATACCACGAAAATAATTCTTTCTTTTATGAGAAGTCGATATTCATTATTAGAGTCGGCATTTTCACTGTCTCACTACCCCTCCCCCTCCAAAAAAAAAAAAAAAAAAAAAATGAGATACTCCCTGGGAAGGGGATTTGTAAATTAAACGCGTCTGATGTGAGCTTGATTGTTTTCCCAACATAACAATCCTTTCTTGACAAATTGCTAAAAGTGCAGCATTCACTCAAATAATCTTAATTTATTGTTGTCCATATAAAACCAGGGGAAGTGGTAACCCCCAAATTTTCTGACATACTCCCTTATCCCCTTCAACCTGAATAAAATTTTGAATCTGGTGTAAGGCCTTGAATAGTTTGTATGACATTGGAGAACAATAGTTACGAAATATTGGAATATTGAATCTAGCAATTTTTCTGAATCTTTTGCGATAATATGCATTTTGAATGCCTTTTTTCCAACTGATTGTACCAAAATTAAACACAAAACTACAGCTGAAATAACAACATTCCGAATTTCATAGTTTTAAATCATTGCGTTAATGAGTTATTGTGTTTACATGCATTATAGGCATGCGAAAGTACAAACCAACAGGTGGTCACCTTTTGACGAATTTGCTTGAAAGTTTGATAAATATCTATATTTTAAATACTAAAACCAGTATACCAAATTTTGGCTGTATACCCACTTTTGGCATGAATTTGGTATTTTTAGCCAATCTATCCTGTGATCGTACGCATTTTCTTTTCTTTTTATTCTTTGCATGTAGTTATTGTAAAATTGATTTTTAAATGAGTTTTTTCCAACTGATAGAAATTAAAATTTCACATAATTTCACAATTTTAGTTACAAAGTCACATATTAAATTTCATATAAGTAAATCATTGCGTTTTTTACTCATCGGGTTTCTATTGTTGTGAAAGTATAGATAGACCAAAAGTCGATTCCTTGGCGGATTTGGCACAGTGTGTTAATATCTATGCTTAAACCTGTGCACCAAATTTTATTCATCTAGTTCCTTTGTTTTATAGTTATCGTGTTAAATTATATTCGGACAGCAGAACAAATTTCCTCTGAATGAATTTCACTCAAAACTTGATAGAAGTCTAAATTTGTTGAAGAGAATGTATACCAAGTTTCATTTATATAGCACAAAGAATGCTTGAGTTATCTTTGTTACATATAGACAGTGTAATGTCTTGATCTAGACTGATCAAATAACGAAGCAGAATTTCCATACAATTCTTTATTTTACAGCCCTATATAGGCAAAAGAACAACTTGAACTAATCTTGGTTAAATAAATAGTTATTTATATAACCAAGTTATATATAAATAGTTATTACACCTGTAGTAGGAGACGCAACTGTCGAAGTCGAAGGTTTATCATGAAACTCAGTTCTCCATCAATACGGAGAAACAACACCACAGGGAACTAACAGGTTATTAGTCAGCACGACCACTCCAGGGGTTGTTCTCGAACTCCGAACACGTGGGCGTAGTCCAACAGTCTGCCTGCAATTCGTTTCTTCTCCTCTCCCTAAAAAAAAAAAAAAAAAAAAAAAAAAAAAAAAAATCCGCTTTTTATTTCGGTGACAATCTCCGCCTCTTAATTCACATTGGTCATTTGAGCTCGCTTTCGGCCAATCGGGGTTCAGCAATATGCTCCCTTAGTGGCGCCAGTCGGTCGTGTGAAGGTCCTTTTAGTGATGCACCTTTTATAACTGACTATTCTGGAACACGGAGTTATCATAGTCCTTTCACAATGAGAAACATTTAGCATCCAGATGTTTGGATACCCCTTTCTTTTTGAAGAAACTATCAATATCTCTTAGACGAGGAATTCCCACATGTGATCTTTCACTGTAGTCGCTAATGAACGGATGCGAATTCACATGTAATTCTACATTATGCCTTTTTGTGAAACATTTTATTTTTTGAACTTTATGTTACAGTAATGAGAAAACACGTATGCACTTTGTTTCCTTCCTTTTGGCTGATTGAGCTTGAAGTTTAATATACACCTATAGTTTTAATGGCGAGACTACATACCGATTTTTTTTTGTATAAATAGATTAAGTTAGTTAGATTTCGATTTATCACTTTCACCATCCAAAGGTATGAAAAAGCAACCCTTGAAATATGTAAAGAAAAAGTCGCACGCATTTACATTTCAGGTGCTAAAATTATGTACCAAATCTAATCTTTTTGTGGCATATTTGTACTCAGGTACTCGATGATTGACTCGCATACTTCCTATATCAAATTTCATCTCTATCGTCGCGTTCTTCCGGTGATATATTCACAGACGGATAGACGCAATTCCGAAAATATGTCTTTTAGCTTCGGATCGATCAGAAACGTGGCGCATTATCCAAATCTACGAGCCGAATCTTTTGATGATTACAATATTTTATTTTTTATTAAAGTTGGATCTTACTATCTAGCGTCGTCGATGCAACTGTTCCCTTTTTTTTCTTGCCAACTTCCGAAACCAGAATAATTTTAGATAATTAAAAAAAAAAAAAAATAATACCGCAACAGAGGTTTTGAGGTCTTGGAGTCTCAAAGATGTGGGAATCATAGGATTCTCTATTTGATCATTCGACCTTGATTTGCATTCTTTGTTTTAAAGAAAGTGACAAAAAATTTAATTGTAAGGAACTGAAAGTACTAAGTGCTAGTAAATTCATCCAAAACTTTGTAATATAGATTGCGAATGTATAATAGAATGGTCATAAAAGCATAGAATTATTGCTTATTTCTTTAAAATCGTTATCTGGATGAGAATTGAACGCGACAGGGTGCTACAGTAAATGTACTCGAACTTAAATAAATAAAATCAAATAGCGGTTTATTTTTTAGATCAGTAAATTTAGGAATTTTTTTTACTGTTTTAAAACTCGTTTACTGTTGTTGTTTCTTATGGCACTTGCCACGGTCAAACCCGCTGTTACGAATACAGCGATTTTAAGCCGGTGGGGGAGCGTCTCTTGTTTTTTTAGTAGCGCCAACTGGGGCCAAAAGTGCGACTTTGCTACTCACGCATCACTCATTCGCTGGCACAACCCCTTTTTACAGGAGGACACATTCACACATCACACAGGTAGAACAACCATGCCCAAACCGGGACTCGAACCCAGGACTCCCAGATCATCGGGAAGACGTGCTACCCCTATGCAAGGACGCCGGCAATTCGTTTACTGATCTATGTGATCTTTTTTTTTATAACCATCAGTCAATTCTTATCTGTATTTTTTATAGCCATTTGCCCCTATTATTTAATATAGCTTTTTCATTTAAGTTTAGCTGTAATATTTAAGGAAATAAATGCTTCTTCCACTCTTTGTGAGGCACCCTGTATATTATATGTAGCATCTACTATCTTTGTATAACCATCGGAAATGTTTCCCTCCGTGATTTTATCTGCGTTTTATCTGCGTCATAAAATTTGATGCCTTCTTTTCAGTTACCATTTATAATCTTTAAAGTATATCACATAGGACGTTATTTATTCACTCCCGTTATTTTGTCACGGACTATGCTGTCGCATGTGTGGCTTACAGTATAGCTTGTTTTGTATTATAATGAAAAAAAAATACATTGGTGGTATTTTGGATGTTCTTCTTTCCATCGGTTTGGATCCACCATTTCACACAAATTTAAGCATTTGATCACGTAATTACATTCTAAATTTCATACATCTAAATGATTGTGTTTTCACTTTTTCGTATTTCTACTTATAATAAAGATGAATGTTTGAGTGTGAATGTATTGTACTCTACTGTCCAGACCGTTTGACCTACAGTAATCAAATTTGGCACATATATACTTTGGAAGATGAGAATGTGCATCTAGAAGCGATTTTCATGAAATTTTAATTCGAATTTTAGTTAATTAAAATAAAACCTAGATTTTTATGTACTTTCGTGATAGTTTCTGAAAATATTCACGCACAAAAATTGATTTTTACACTGTTTTAAATCCTATAAAAATTATGCTTTCACTGATGCCAGTTTAGATGCTGCCGAGTTCTCTATTCTAAATTTGATTAACTTATTTTTATATATTTTATAACTTAACTATCATAATTTTAACTTATTTTTTATATTTATATATATATATATATATATATATATATATATATATTAAACATAATATTT
Organism: Argiope bruennichi; assembly: GCF_947563725.1. Classification (NCBI taxonomy): domain Eukaryota; kingdom Metazoa; phylum Arthropoda; class Arachnida; order Araneae; family Araneidae; genus Argiope; species Argiope bruennichi. The sequence continues at coordinate 99,080,742 of NC_079158.1, forward strand.
TCCAGAATAAAATATTTACTGTTGTGAATAAACAGAAATTGTTTTCATTATTTCATCAAATATTTAATCGCAAATATTTAATCCCATTGTTGAAAACTGAAAAGGATTCTGCTTAATATTTGTGTAATTTAAAAAGGGGAATAAAAAAAAAATCAAAGTTACAATACCATGAAATTTAGAAGACAGATGAAAAATATATTTTCGTTTTTAATAGTGCTATGATGACATAAGACTGATTTCCATTAGAAGAGTTCATCTATTCAATGAACACACTTATATAAGACAAAGTAACAAGGCTTTAATATCTGTCAATTTGCCGGAATTTTGGACATGAAGTTATATCGTAACGATTTATCCGAAATCAATTTAAACCAATATTCCTGGCGAACTAGCTGGTCACTGCAGGCGGCTAGTATGAAACATACAAAGGCAAAGTAATGTAAGAGTAAAAAAAAAATCACATTCCTGAATGTGATGTATATCTATTTTCATATTTCTTTGGATTCGAAAGCACACTTGTGGCATTCAAAATTTTACTCAAAAACCAAAATTTTATATGGAGGGAAGAGGTATTACACTTCTATTAAAAAGTATGATAGAAAGTTTTGGGAAGACCATTACCATTATTACACACCATTAGACCATTATTACACACATATACAGTAAAATATTCAGAACGATAGACGATTTATCTTTTAATGAATTTGTATATAACGTGAAACAGATCTACAACTGTAATGATAAAATCATATACAGTGCCCGAAAAAATTATAAGGACACGCGAAAAATCGCCAAATCTAGAAGCCTTGTTTACAGAATCGTATGCAAATTTTTGCAGCAAAAATAGAAGTAAAACTAAAATATTTTATGTGTAAAGTAATTAAAATTTTCAATTTTAAATCTGCTAAAATTTAAATTTTAATTTTTAAACCTAAATGAAAACGGAAAAAAGTATAAGGACAATGCTTTTTCTCCAGTAATTATTTAAAAATTTGCATATTTGAAAGCATAAAATGACAATTCCGAGTTAAAAGATTCATTTGCGAAAAGAATTTCCCACTCGGCGACTTTCAGTGTGAATTTTTAAATGACGCCCAAAGGAACTCAACTTTCTGACTCTGAAAAAGGAAAAATTGTTGCTTTTCGAGAAGTTTATAAAAACGGCACACAGTATCAATGTACACAAGATCTTGTCGTCGCTATCAAAGAAGCTTGGGAAAAAATATATCTGGACATTTTAAAAGATCTTTCAGGATCTATGACCTCTCTGCTTATTCAAGTGATTGAAAAAAAAGATAGTTTTCTTGATTATTGAAACATTTTTTAAGTATTTTACAACATGTCCTTATAATTTTTTCCGTATTTCCTTTAATGTTAAATTTTGTAAAATCAATATTTTGAAGCTAAATTATGTTTTTTATGTGGTATAAGTGTTATCACAAAATTATGCAGCAGAAGTAAGAAATATAAAAAGTTTATTTAGGTGAAATGTAAATAAAGCATATTTTCATGCAATTACATGTTGTCCTTATACTTTTTTCGCGCACTGTACTAAATTTTATACATCTAATCAGTTCCGTTTAGGAATTATCGTTTTCATCTGAACATGAACGGATGAATCCACTTCTTAAAGGTTAATAAAAATGCGAAAAAAATTGCGAAAAAATCGGCAGCGAATTTGAAAGATGAAAATAAAATGCATTCTGATGATTTGAAAGATCATCCACGGTTATTGAAAGGTTAAGAAAGAGATTATCAATATTTCAGTTAGATATTTAATAATTTAAAATACGTGAAAATTTTTACTTTTCTGCCTAATTTAAAAGTATATTATCACGCAAAAGCCACTTTTTACACCAGCTTAAAATTTGAACAACTACTGTTTTAGTCATATCATTTTTAATTCTTTGCAGTATTTTTGTAAATGTTTCAAAATTTTAAGAATTATCATATTTTCAATAGATTAACAATATTTTTTCTTAATATAATCACGGGCAACAAAATAATTATTTTATGAATGACTAATTAGTTTAGTTTAATTTAGTTATATTAACATACCGTTTGAAAGCAATAAAAAAGTTATTTTGTGACCGACTTCATAATTTTGAACCTCGTCAGATGAGGAGGACGACACATGAACTAAATAATCCTTTGAAATGAATAATCAAAAAATTGATGCTCTTTGTACATTTTATAGCATGCAAATGCAATAATTCACAAATAGAATGAATTAAATCGGTTAACTTTGGCATAAAATTCTGTTCATAAAATTGAAGATATATGTTGGTATCTATTTGCCAATTAAAAGACGGTTTCTTACCGTACTATGAGGCAAAAAACATTTACATGCATGACACTGAAAATAAAAATCTGAGCACTCATGGTCTGAAATTCTTATGCGGGAATGAAGGCAACTAACACCTATATTAGAGAACATGCAGGGGAGTGTCTGGGAAAGCCACTCTCGCTGGTTATAGTAGTTGAAAGAAATCATATTTGAAAAAAGTTTATAGCACTACAGCAGTTAATCAATGCATGGACGTGAATCAGGTGATATAAAATATTAGAGGCAAAAATAAGCACTTCAATTTTCTGTATATCTTTTCAAATATTTTACTGTTACTTGATATAGCCTCATAATCTACATTTTTTAACGAAGATTTCTGATTTCAAGGTTTGAGTTATCAAAAGAACCTCTGTGTGTGTACAGTTGTTGCATATAAATTTGCTATCATCAGTAAAAAAAAAAAAAAAAAAAAATTACTTTGGGGAAATGTGAAAACTAAAAGAATGAAATGCCGATTCAAGTGTATTCCTCATCACTTAACCATGACTCAAATTAAGGGCTTGTCTCCCTTAACTCGCATACAACATAAAAGTTAAATTAAATCTAATATAACTGAAATCAAATGAATCAAACCTCACATTGGTGAAATGCGGAAGCTATGAGAATGGCTTACCGATTCGAATTCTGTCCTCGTCATCTGACAATAGTTTAAAATCAAACATTTGTCTTCATTAATTGTCCAATAACTTAAAAGCTGATAAATATATTCTACTTAAAATCAAATGAAACAATTCTAGTACAAAATATTGCTGTATCCAAATAACTATTGCATTTTTCGAAATATTGATTCTTCTTAAATTAAAATTTTATATATATATTTAAATAATAATAATAACGAATATAATGTATCCCCCATACACGAATACCACGCCTTTTTATATATTTTTTATTTGTTATTTATAAATAAATTCGATGACAGATGTATTTTTATTTGTAGGATACATATTTTCTGAATTAATAACTGAATTAAAGGTTGAGACTTTCCTGATTTCAAAAATTTTATTCTTATATAAAATCAAATACAGCTCAATCCTCAAAATATTATATGTTTGTAAAACATATTTAACAATAATAATAATTATAATGAATCAAAATTTCAGTTGCCATTTATAAGCAACTGCAGCATATACTTATTTGTTTGAAATCTATATACTCAGTGAAATGACAGATCCCTGAATTAATATATATTTTATTGTTTTAACAAAGCAGCTTTTGCTCTTCTTAAAATATCTGATCTATTTAAAATAAATCTTCATATACATACGTCAATAATAATAACTATAATTACGAATCAAAATTTCATTTATTATTGGCATATAAATTCTACTATAAAACATCCTTATTTACAGGAAATCCATAAACTCTCTGACTTGACACCCGTCAAAACACGGGCATTGAGAAAAAAAATGGACTAAGCCTTTCCATTTTTCTTTATTTCTTCCGAATTAGTTCCACAAGTCATAAAAAAATACCCCCAGAGCCCGGAAAAAATTCCTAGATGTCGCCAAAGCGACATTTCAACGCACTGTGTTGCCTTTCCCCTCCCCTCTTTTGCCCTAAATGTACACAATTTGGTCGTCATAGCTACGCACTTCGCTTTCGGTTGTGTACGTGTCCCCCCATTGTGATGTTATGAATATTAAGCATATTAGTGACATGCAATCTGGCAACAACTCTCTCGCGTCGAGTGGAGTGAAGAAGTACACCTTCTGCTTCTCCTTCGGCCAGACGATTGTTTTCTTGTTGCCACCGAATCGATTAGTGTCGTGATTGATTGGATTTTGATCGTTCCCGTGTCGATCCTGAGGTGATTGGAGTATCTTATGTGTCGGAATTGTTTGGATTTATTTATCTGTGATTTATCCAAAACTTGTCTTTTTGGGAAATAAGGATTCAATTTATATTTTCAAAGAGACGACAAAAACGGAATTAGCAGGTAAGTTTTACTGAAATGTTTGTTTGAAAATTTTGAAATCAATTACATTTTAGCCCGTAAATATTTTGGTATTGAAAGGCGTTGTTGCTTTTATTTAGAAATGTCAAGTTCCATTTTCATGCTTGTTTTTTTTCTAATTAAGCTAAAGCGAAGGTCAGTATTTATGTCACCATCAAAGTTTGATAAGTAATTAAAAATTTAGAGAATTTATTATTATTTTTATTAAAATTTTGGAAAACATAAAAAAATAGTTGAAACTGAATGTGACAGAACGCTTGAGTTCTTGATTTTTATAGCAATATTAATATCTAAAAAATTATATTATGAGCAAAAATAAATTTCAATTTATTTTTTAAGTTTTAATCTATGTTTATTTGAAAATGAAATTAACAAAATTAAATTCGATTGTAATATTAATTAACAATAGGCAATTTAACTTTAAAAATATAACACTTAATCAAATATTTAAAAGCTAAATTTGCAAACGCAGAGCGAAATTATCACTTATTCATCTAAACCGTAAATCTTATTCATGAATATTTGAACAAATTATAGCAAACAACTTACTACAGGTCGCTTTTTTTTCTATAAACATAGGAAAATAGATTATTGTTAACAATAATCACATTAAATGAGCAGAGCTTTTAAAACTAAAAAATAAATCAATGTTTTTTTTAAAAGAAAATTAATTAAAAAAATATTTGATCAAACTTAAGATAACAAAAGTTAAGATTAACTTAAAGCTGACAGTAATAAGAGAAAATGAAAAATTGCTTTCATTTACAGCTGTCAATAATAGTAATAGTAACTAATAAAAGATAATAAAAATTATTACTTTTTATTAGTTAACGTAACTAATGATAATGTTAACTAATAACCGATAATAAATAATAACTAAGAGTGGTAAAATAATAGCTATCTGTCCATCCCATACAGATTTATTAGAAACAGAAAAACGATGTGTAAACATTATCTTAATGACTCTAAAAGTTGTGAAAATTTCTTAAAACTTTTTCAAATAATCGCACATTGTTGTGATGCAATAATATGAATGATGTATATCGTTTTTGCAATAACATAACAACGAAAAGCTATTTAGACTGCTATTAGTTGCCTTTGACTATCAGCTATTTAACTGGGAATATTGATTGGGATTAATTTCAATTAAATCTCTTATGAATTATTGTAATGCTCATAATTCCATCAAAAATATTTTTAAACAACAAATTCTTATGGATATTAGAATTATTTTAATATCCTTGCGTATGTTCTATTTATTGTATGAATTAACCTTTTTAACTGAGACAAGAGCATTGTCTTTCGATGTTCTTGTAAACATTTCATATAATTAGAGTCTTTTTTTGGATTTCTACAATCCAAGAAGATCATGAAATTAAATATTTGATGAAAATGCTCTGAATTTCATTCTAACATTGAAATATATTGCTGAAAATTATACAAAAAGAAATATTTATTTTTAATTGTTAAAATTCAGGAAAAATTCGAGTGATCAGTAAATTGGTTTGATTAAAAACATATTTGGTTCAATTTTAAAAAAAAGCTGTAAAGATCATTTTCCCTCAATATTGTATCTGGAAATTATCGTGGAAAAAGCCCAAGTTTCGCTATTTTTGTTCATATCAATTTCAAAGAAAAAAAAACTTCTTTAAGATGCTTATTCTAACCCTCCAAAGTATATCTGCATAGAAGTTCATAGCTTTAGATCAGATGATCTGCCTTATTTAGCTTCAAAACACACACACACGAGCTCGAATTCTACTTTAGAAGCTGTTGTAGAGTTATTATTAACAATTTCATATTAATTCAAAAACAAAGAATTGATGTTTTAATTCATTAGAAATAAGAGCACAGTATAAAGGAACTCGAATATTAAATACCAAACGATATTTCAAAAAACAACCAAAATATTTCCGTTTTGTAAATCGATTTGGTGACATTTTATCCATAGAAAGCAAATTTGTTTTTATTGAATTGAACAAACTAAAGGCATTACTGAAAAAATCGCAACACTAGATTCATTTTCAAAGGAATAGAATAAATTAGATAAAATTTCATAGATCTTGAAATTTTCGTTTTACGAAATTTTGCATTTATTTAAAAAAATCACATTGTTTTTAGCAATTAGCTTGCCTCAATTAACTGATTTTAGAGAAATTTATGCTTTTTCTTATTTCTAATTTATAGAATTTATCAAAAAATAAAACCCTCGCGATTTTTTTTCCTATACTTAAAATGCAGTTATTCCCTAAAATTTTAAATAAACGGCGTGCTTTATAAAATTCTGAATAGTATTCGAATTGAACTTTGCTATTAAATTTTCCGTCTGGTTGTTCATTCACCAAATGCTTGTAAAAACATTAATTTTTATTGGGAAAGACGTGAACAGGACCGATGAATTTATTTAAACATTATTTCAAATGTGAACTTAATTAAATTTAGAAATATTGTTTTATAAACTGTATTCTGAGTGATTCCGATTTAAATGAAATTCTTTAAAAGAAAAGAAGAATTTAAATTTCCAAATTTATTTTTGATTCATCTAGGAGGTTTTTCATGCTTATGATTTGTAATGCGAATATAGAAATGAAAAATTCTTTACTTTAATAAAAACAGATGTGTTGTTTTCTCAAGGCAACAAGACACAATAAATAAACTAAATAAATCAATAAACTGGAAAATAGAGAAAAACAGATATTTCTAAACGTTGCGTAAAAAAAAGATAAAATGAAATTTGTATTTTCTTTTTTTCAAAAAAATTAAGTTCTTTCCCCTGAATTAAAATAAAATATTAGTTTCAAACAAATAAAAAAAATCATGAATTGGAATATGAAATAATTATTTTACTCAATTTATATAAGATCTGAATTCTTTTAGCCTCATTTTTCCCATGGAATATTTCTTCTTGCCTTTCATGGATTTCTTGTTACTTATTTCAATAATGCAGCTGAAATGCAAGCAGCAAAAATATTTTCAGAAATATATATATTTATCTGCTACATTACTACATCACAATTTGATTCAGCTCTATAGTATACTCTACAGTGAAAATCAGTGAAATGAATCTATAATAAAGTAACTCATGAAAACATGGGGAATTATAAGAAATGCTTTTTTTTTGTGTTTCATGTCATTAAAGGTTAAAGTTTTCAGCAAACAGATAATTTTCAGGGGAATGCTAATTTATTTTTAGATCCATTTGTTACAATTAAAATTCGTAAATCAGAAGTAATTTCAAAAATCGTTTTTTCAAAATTTGGTATACATATTTTTCATAAAAATTGCAGATCAATGTCATGCAATTGAGTAAGAAAGATCATTTACTACATTTGTAATATAATTTCAGGTAAAACTGATGAGGGAACTATATTTTTTAATCTTACAAAAGTTTCATATTCTTGAAAAGTTTTCTTAAATATTCTTAGTTTATTTATTTACAACTTTATACATCAATATTATAGTTTTTATTGCTATTGAGAAAATCATTAACCTGAATTTAAAAAAAAACGAATATATTTTTCTTATAACAATTCGCACTCATAAATAACTTTCAGATATTGAATCTCTGATTATGGAGAGTAAACTGTGCTTCTATTTTGTTTACATTTAATTTTTCAATTTAAAGTGCTTTAAGACAAATAAAACCATCGACTAGAATATGCTTCTTAATTTAGAAAATTTTCAAACTTTACAACATTTACGAATAAAAATTATTAGTTTTTGAATAGCGTGTTTTAATGTTATGAGCCATTTTTCAATATTAAATAAAGTAAAATATTTTGCGAAAAAAAAAAGAATCAAATGTTAAAAACCAAACGATATTTCGAATCTCACAATAATGTTAAACTGGAAAAAAAATGGCAGAAGATAATTTTATCTATGTATTTACTACGAAAATATTTTGGGATCAAAATATTTTGTGATAATTCTTTTCTCATTATACTTGTTTGTCCATCTTTATAAAAAATGAATCATTATTCTTAAAACATATTAAGTTGGTCTTTTTCAGAATGGAAGTTATATGAAAAATTCTTACGCTTTGTTTATTATTCGTGTTGAATCAATTACAATCGCAGGTATTTTTTCCCCTAATACGTAAAATGTTCAAACTCTTTTCGGCAACGCTGTATTTTTCTTTGTCATCAGCTTAAAATCTTGTATATTTAGGAAGATATTTTAATGGACTTTTTTTAAGACTTCAAAACAATCATAGTATAAAAAAATTGCAAGATTATTTATGAATATCACATTGTTGTGTTCTTTACCCATTAAACAACTGATTATTTCGATTTCAGTTTTGCAATAATATTGCGTGTGCAAACATGACTCCGTCTTTCCCTAACTTTAAAAAAAGACATTTATTTACTATCAATTTATTCAAAATATTTACTCTCAATTGCAACATTTTTCCACCTTTCGGGTAATAAATGAATTCCACGAAGAAAAGAATTTGGCTGTTTATAAACAACCCAGCTATTAAATCAATATTTGATATAAGCCCAGAAATTGAACCTCTCTCCAGAAAAATCATACTTTATAGGGCGAAACATATAGTAATTTGAAGGAGCAACATCTGGTGAATAGGGTGGTTGGGATAATATAACCCAGTGAAGTGATTCTAAAGTTTTTTTTTCTCTGACCTGACAACATGTGGGGAGATTTGTGGTTTTCGAAAACGACCTATCACACCTTTCGCTTATTTTGACGTTTCTCCTTCAATGTTCTCTCAAATTGAGCAACTGTAGCTTATACCTTTCACAGTTGATGGTTTGATCAGGTTACAACAGTCTTTTCACTTGCTTTGTTCTTTGTTATGCGTATTGAAACAATCTTTTTTAAATCGTCGAAATCACTTTTCGCAAGTTGTATTCGATAAAGCATGTTCATGATAAATGTATAACAGTGAACCGACGGTAATCCGATAAATATTTAAACTTTTTATTACGTTTTCCTATTCACTATATCTTTTAGTACAAAATTCTTGCATGATTATGCAATCCAGTTATATAATTGAGAAATGATTAAGAAGAAAAAGTCTTTAAAAGGAATACTTTGAACGAAATTCAGGTTCCTTTAGTTATCGATTGTATTACAATCGATACACAAAAATATAAAATTTCCCTTATTCTTATAAATTTCGATATATATATCTGTAAAATTTTTATTTGCTGTTCATGATGTTTTTTTTTTCTTTTTTCTATCCAATATATTAGTCTAAATGCGTTGACTTGCTTATACTAATAAATTACCATCTTTTAATGTTTAATTTTAAAATAATGGGATTTTTTAATCTTTTAAAAAATGAATAGTATCTTCTATGATATTAATAGTATTCGACTTCCTATATGCATCTTTTAGTAAGGGGAAAAATTGGAATCAGTTTCTGAAGTCAATAGACATTTCGTAATGAGAATTCGTGAATATTTTCATATTTGGAACAAACAGTCGCAAGTTGTTGTTATGTTTATCAAATACCTCACAGTGTTTGTTTAACAAATATATCGAAACAACACAATCAAAAACGTTCGATATACTCGAGAGTATATTAATTAAGCATTCTAATCGGTAAGAGGAGATTTGAATATTGCTTTCTTTTAAAGGCAATCTATACAAAGCATAATTTATTTTTGAGTGTATTAAGCAAATTACGGCTGCTGAAAGTTTCACTATTAATTTGAAAAATCCTACAATTCTATTGAAATTAATAAATAAAACGAATAAAATAAGTAACTGAAAACTGAATAAAAGAAACTTTTTTAAGTAGTAAAGTAAGTGAAAGAATTTTTTAATTAACAAAACCGAAAATTGAAAAATTATTAATACTTTGTTTTGAAATAAGGAAAGAATTGTGGAAAACTAACCAAAAAAAATGAATTAATTTATCTTATAGTTACAAATATGTCAATTAACAAGGAATTTTTAATTGATTTAAGAAATGTCTATTCAAAATTCTTTCACTTACATTTTACATTACTTTCACATACAACGATTTGTGAAATTGAAAAATCAATTAATACTTTGTTTTGAAATAAGGAAAGAATTGTGGAAAACTAACCAAAAAAATGAATTAATTTATCTTATAGTTACAAATATGTCAATTAACAAAGAATTTTTAATTGATTTAAGAAATGTCTATTCAAAATTCAAAACTAATATTTTTTTATATTAATTTTGAATAAACTGTGTTTTTCGTTTTCCAGTTTTGTAATTATGCAACGATTTGTGTAGTTATTACATATAAATAATGATTATAGTAGATAGACAATAATATAAAAATAAAAACAATATCATCTAAATTTTGTCAATTAATTCATTGCTTTACATCATTTCGCTCACAATTTCCCTGGAAATCATTACTGAATCAGTTAATTTTAAGCAGTAAAATACGACTATTTTCACCAAAAAATTAATTTTTACTAATTTGCGTATTTCTATCAAATTATAAAATTATAAACCTACTGATTAAACATACTCGGAAAATTTCCAAAATAGAATCCTCTAGATAATTACATTTCTAATTCAGAATGTCGGGGCTGGTAATAATTTACAAATGATTGCAAATTAGGTGTTGCTTTAAAATTTTTCTTTAAAATTTTGTCTTTTAACTTTAGAAAGATCTGAAACTTTTGAATCATGAAAAATTGTCTACTGTTTATGATATATTTGAGAATAATCGATGAAATTATGTTAAATTGGTATTGAATCTATGGTGGTTTTTTTAATGACATAATCCTTTGTAACAGAAAGATTTCACTAATAGAAGGAAATGATCTAAATTTGAGAAATATATGAAGATGACATTTTCTAATTACCTCAGAACGCAAAATTGATCAATATACACTTTAAGAACTAAAATGCAATATAATGTTTTTAACACCGAAAGGGACATTTTTTTTAAAAAACTTAGATGTAGATTATGAAAAAGGGAGTAAAAAATCAGAAGTAGTTCGATTTCACATAGAGAATATTAACATTTATTTAGGCATTTTCAAGTAAAACCTAGAAAGAAGGTAATAGAAATGGTCCTGCCTTGTATATAAAGAATGAATGTTTATTCTAATGACTGTAATAAATCGAATGTAAATAGTAGGATATCTACATTAAGCATCGATATTATTCTTAGTAAATTCTTTTTTTTCTAAAACAATGAATTAAGTGATGATTATACAGTCGAGTCCTTTTTATATTCATTTGTAAAATTTCATTCCCTTCAACTCTATCAACTATTTCTATGCATGCATTCCTTATTTCAGAACATAAATTGTAAACAACATTATACTCCCATTTTTACGTTCACATAAACTATGTAAATAAGAAGGAAGTATTTTAAACTTTAAAAAATCTGACTTGTCAATTTAACGAATTTACGCGTTTCAGACTTCTCTGGGTCCAAAAAACACATTTCCGAAACTATGTTTTTATGTCTGTAAACACCATAATTGAAAATAGCTTTGAGTAGATAATTGAAATGTGTTATTTACTTCAAATTTGTTGATAACTCTGAAATTTGGAATAGAAAGAAATACTTGAATTGAATGTTTGTCAGTCTATCTGTTCGTGTGCATGTCAACATGATAATTACAAAACGTATAGAGTTGGATAGCGATAATTTGGTTCACAGTTTTAGCATTTAAAATGTATGTCTTTATTAAATTTTGAACTAAATCTATTGACGGGTTGTTGATTGTCCGTTTTTCTGCACATTAATTTACGTGTAAATGCGATAAAATAAAAATGGAACGATTGCGACAGATAAAATTTGGCATGAAATCTTGTAATTAAACTTGCAGTTCAGTGCTAGATTTTGGTTTAATCTGCTCACAAAACAACGTCGAAAATGTATACTAGATTTTCTTCCCTGTACTACAAAATACACAACTCTTATGTGTGGGACTCTCAAAATAAAAATATGAGCTCTTATGGCGTTCATAGATTTGGCCAAGATTTATAATTTTTATATGAGTAGAAGGGGAAATATTACCTTTATAATGAAACTAGCTGCCTTTGGCGACCAGCCGGTTCGCCAATCTTAATGTTTGTTAAAATTTTAATAATTAAATATTTTATGCAATTCCTACTTTAATAGCTTCTTCATCAAAATATTTTAAAACTTCAAATTTTGATTGTCATATAATTCATTCATAATATTATAAAGGCCTTCAGTCATAACGTAATATGTATCTCTCTCATTTTCTGTTAGCACCCGTAGAATTTATGCTTTAAATTAAAGTGGAAAGAATTAATCTTCAATTAATATAATAATATTTTTTACTGAAACAAAGCATTTTTTTTATAATCTGATTACTGAAAATAGAGTCACTCAGCGTTTAAACTTTATGGGCACTAAAGAATATCTTTTTTAATTTATGTAATATCTCAAGAATTTGTCAACAAAATTTTCTTAGATTCATTATGAGCAGATCGATTAATTAACAACGTTTAATTTTAAATGCATCAAACACTAAGAAAATAAAACAAATCGTTTAAAATAAACGGTTGAAAACAGGTTTTAAAAAAACTACTTAAAAAACGATGTAGTTAAAACTATAAGCATATACAAAAAATATGTAACTAACATAAATACATTTTAATTACGAAAGCATACAACGAACCTAAAAATAATTTAAATCCAGTCCGCATCCGTTGATAATAATTGTCGACACAATGCGGAATTCGGAAAACAATGCGCATGCGTGAATTTTCAGTTACGTAACGCAAATACGTGATTATTTCTACCCCAGTTGGGGTAACGCTATGTGGATTAGAAATTTTTAATTTCCTTTTTTCTTTTTTCTTTTAATTCAAAAGTACTTCAGAATGAATCTGAAAGATCGATTAATTAACAATGTTTAATTTTAAATGCATCAAACATTAAGAAAATAAACAGAATCGTTTGAAATAATCCGCCGAAAAATGTTAACCCTAGCCTCATTACTGTTGGGAGAAAGAAAAACTGAAGCCTTACTCATTTGACGGTGGGGAAAATGGAAGATTTTTTTGGCGGGAAAGTTAGTTTTTAATTAATAATTAAAATTCTAATTAAAAATTCGAAAAAAGGAACCCCAGGTGCACATTCCCAACCTCCAAGGTATACATGTACCAAATTTGGTTGCTGTAGGTCAAACGGTCTGGCCTGTAGAGCGCCAACACACACACACATTGAGCTTTATTATAAGTATATAGATATATTAGTTAGAAATTATTAGAAAAGTTTCGTGGAGACTAGTTATACTTATTTTATGTATATGTGTGAATTTATATTTTTTTAACAGTCATTTTATATTAGACCATTTCACTGTAATTTTTTACGTAATCTTTCAAATATAGGAAGGTTGATGAATTGTAAATTCATTAAAAGTTCATCTGTGTATGATTGTAAAATGAATTTTGCAAAATCTTCTGTGTCTCCATACTTCTTCTCCATAACTTTGAAAACTTAAATTACTTGGATAGAACAATAACGTTGTCAAACAAAAATTTCTTATTGTATTCTTGCCCTGTCATATTGTAGCCTGCAAATGACAGACGATTTTTTAATATACAAGGCGGGAAATTTAATAACGACAACTATATTATTTCCTCTGATATAATACAGACGTAAAACCTTTAGTCCTGCGATGAAATTATTATTTTTCTGTATAATTTGTTTCAGCTACGCCGAATTACTGGAATACCTGAATCAGTATCAGTTCTGCTGTTGCTTTGGATAGAACAATCAACTGATTTAAGAATCTCTGGTGAAATAGTGAATACCACAAAATGATTTTGTCTTCTCTAAAAGAATTGGTCAGATGGGCTGAAATTCAATTCCAGGATAAATTCCATTTCTATCGAGAAAAATACTCTGTCCCGTATCGGTACCAAACTGTTCTAGATATTTTTAAATTGATATATAGTTTCATTCAAAACATCAGCAGAAATTGGCCCTGATTCAAGATTTCCACTAAACTTTCCTTAGGGGTAATAAGCTATACAAAATATTGCTTTAGTTTTGGTTTTAGTTATATTAACGTCCCGTTGTAAAGCAATACTAAGGCTATTTTGGGACGGACCTCGTCATTTTGAACCGCGGTTAGATGACGAGGACGACACCTGAGCTGGCACCCCCTCTCCACACCTCACCAGCGGGAGGACGCTTGGCATGATGGATTTAACGTACAACAGACCCCCTTACACGACGGTTCTTCGGTGGAATCGGGTCTCGAACCTGAAACCCTACGGCTCACAAGCCGAGACCCACACACAATATTTATAATAACATCTAAAAATTATACGCATTACTAATTCGTGTTTGTTTTGCATCAGATGCAAATATATTGCTATCATTATTGAATTTCCAAACCTTGTAATTTATTGAAATAATTTATATAGAACAACTTAAATAAAGAAACATTTTTTATTTAACTACCGTGTTCATAAAACACACCAACATTTTAAAAATAGACTATGGCAGGAATCAAATTGACTCCACGTCAAGCCTTGTATTTGAAAGAATAACTACATCTTTTGGATATTAACTTTATGCAAGACACAAAACTAACTTACGGGACGTATAGAAACATTGGTGCAAAATGTTGCATTTCGGACCAATTTTTCATTTGCTTATCAAACGAAATCAACTTCCGCATTTTTACTAATGATGACATGATTCAATTCTTTTCGAACTGGTAGTGATTCAAGGGGTAGATGTGTTTAATCTAATAATGGGCAAAACTGTCAGAATTATTCTTCCATTGGTGGTCACTGATCCCAAGCTAAAAAACGATTTAACGCACGCTCTCCAGGTGCTTCATAATTTATCGTCATTATTATTTCCCTTTTTTATAAAGCGTGTTTGCGCGAGCGAAACTTCTGGCACTATTTTTAGCGTTCAGATGCGATTCATAAAATTATGTTCTCAGATGTTAATGGGAAACAAGGCCACTGGGCATTGGTCATTCGAAATTTCACTGAAAAAAAATAAAGAAGATTACATTTTTTTCTGAGTACACAGGGATTATAACAGTAATTTTCATATTTCCTGGAGTAAATTATCACGCATAGGTATATCATAAATATACCCATACGTGTAATCACGTATAATCACGTATAGGTATCACACATATAAATATAATAATAAATAAGTAATAATCACGTATAGGTATATCGTAAATATACCTTACGTATAATCACGTATAGGTATATCACAGATAAATATACAAGGATTATAACAGTAATTTTCAAATTTAGGTATATCACATATAAATATACAAGGATTATAACAGTAATTTTTATATTTAGGTCTATCACATATAAATACACAAGGATTAAAACAGTAATTTTTATATTTAGGTCTATCACATATAAATATACAAGGATTATAACAGTAATTTTCATATTTAGGTATATCACATATAAATATACAAGGATTATAACAGTAATTTTTATATTTAGGTCTATCACATATAAATATACAAGGATTATAACAGTAATTTTCAAATTTAGGTATATCACATATAAATACACAAGGATTAAAACAGTAATTTTCAAATTTAGGTATATCACATATAAATATACAAGGATTATAACAGTAATTTTTATATTTAGGTCTATCACATATAAATACACAAGGATTAAAACAGTAATTTTTATATTTAGGTCTATCACATATAAATATACAAGGATTATAACAGTAATTTTCATATTTAGGTATATCACATATAAATAAACAAGGATTAAAACAGTAATTTTTATATTTAGGTCTATCACATATAAATATACAAGGATTATAACAGTAATTTTTATATTTAGGTTTACCGCATATAAATATACAAGGATTATAACAGTAATTTTCATACTTCCTAAAATTGTGGAAAGTCAAAAAATGATAATCACAAACTAATAGATATATCACAGATAAAAATGTATAATTCTTAGAACTTCGAAAAGTAATAAGATGCATGATTACCAATATATGAGAGCAAAGATTTTTTTCAGTGCTAAGGAAGCTCAAAAATTTATTTACAGGTTTGTAATAAATCCTAAAATTTAATACAAAAGATTTTGTTATTGTATGATTTTTATAATAATTATTATCTACCAAGAATGTGAGAAAGGTAAATTCTTCAAAATTGCAAGGCAGACTCGACAGACAATGCAAGGGGTTAAAAATGTAATGAGAAAAAAGGCAAAAATAAAGAAAAAGAATTATCGCAAATGTTTCCAAAAAAGTTTCAAATCCACTTTTCTTGCTTCGAAACATTTGTTTTATTTTTCATTTATTTTTTTGGAATAATATTTGTCAACTTTTAAATGTTAACATTGATTTTTGTTTTATTCACATTGCAAACATTGAATAATTATTATAGCATTTTTACATACATTTAGACTACATAAGATAGTCTTTCATGACTCAGTAATTGGCTTTAACCTTTTAAAGAATTACTACAGACCTGACGATGGTAAAATCTATAACGACAAATTTGGAAGTAAAGTTAGAAAGAAGATAGCTAAGCGAAATTATATTGGACAGCTTTTTATTACTTCTTTGATTATTTTTGTATTCACATTGCGAACTTTGAACATGTATTGTGCTTATAAAATAATATTCTAACCTCAGTCAAAGTTTTCAATTTGCAAAGTTGCTACATAATTGGTAATAGAAAAAAAATAATGCCAAATGTTGATGTTTTTGCGATAAATCATAGTCCAGGAACATCTCTACATACTCGTATAATGTGTTAACGTGGCACAGAAATCTAGCCTTTTACTAATTATCGAATGACAACAATCAAATATAAACAAAGCATCACACGAATTTGAGATTGCTTCATTCATTAAACATGTTTATAGTTGTACTGAATCAAACGCTTCCCTCAGCTAATTAATGGAGCTGCAACATATTATTAGACGTGTTCTGAAGATAGTTCGCAATATCGCCAAAGAGGGCATTCAGGCAGAGGAAAGAGGACATAGAAGAAATCAAGAAATACTCTTCAAACATAAAGTTCCATCAAGCGCAAATATATACTTTATCGCTGCCAGATAAGTAATCCTGGTAAGATTAATGTATGATTTTTCGCCAAGCTCGACAAAATCGTGCCAATCGTTCAAAAACTCTCTAAAAGTCTGAAATCCTGAATGTATACCAGAAATGCTAACAAATAGCTTTTAAAATCGCAATAAAGAATTGTTACGTTATATTTGGAGAGTAATCGCTTCAAAATGTTTCAATTTTGGTGCCCATATATTAATCCTAAGTCTAGCCGTAATTGTCATGACTTGCCTACGGAATTTAATACTCATATCTTTTTAAACAATTGTCATAAAAAATGCTTTTTGTATTATCTTAAAATTTAAAAAATACCTTATGCCTTACTATATAAATTTCATTTACGTTCAGTTTTTCGTTTAAATTTGATAATATTTTTAATTCAATTCGATGTACTATCTGAAACAATATTTTTAAATTCTATGATGGGATTCGAACTTTCCACCAAAATATTCAAGCACGTATTTTAGCCAATTATTAAATCGGTAGTAAGATTTTCATTTTCGTTTTTATTTCGTAATATATACACTTTTTAATTTGCAGTAAACCATTTTAATTGACTTCATGTGTTTTAGTCGTATCAAATTACAAGGATAAATATTTTTTTTAAAGAAATGCATCCCGTATTAATAATTAACAGCTTAGAAATCCAATAATCTAGGCGAGCAAACTGATAACCGATGGCGGTTAGTTATGTAATATTGTAATAACTCGAATCATTCGGATTTAAGGGTTTTTGAGTTCTCTCCTCATGTGAAATTATCTTTCTTTGGTGCACCACGAGCAAATAGATGAGAATATG
The DNA here is from genome assembly GCF_947563725.1 of Argiope bruennichi. Classification (NCBI taxonomy): domain Eukaryota; kingdom Metazoa; phylum Arthropoda; class Arachnida; order Araneae; family Araneidae; genus Argiope; species Argiope bruennichi. The sequence continues at coordinate 99,098,875 of NC_079158.1, forward strand.
TTGACTAAGTTCTTGCCTTTCTGAGGGGTATAACATGGATGGTATTGCCAATGTCAGTTATGTCTTTTATGGAAGACATTGAAGTATGGATTGGTGCTGGCTGTTTTGTAACTGATTTTTATCAATGATTGGTCTTTCAGATGCATCGGAAGACTCAGAGTTAGGGCGAGTTGATATGAGTCTTTGGTACAGTTCTAGAGACGGGTACCATTTGGCGATTTCCCGCCAAATTTTTCTCGCCAAGCCCCGCGGCCGCTGTAATCTTCAGAATTGTATTTCTCAATATTATGACTAGCCAGCCATTTTACACCACAAAAAAAATCGACGAAAGTAAGAAAAAAAAATACTTTACAAGCAGAAGAAATCAGAATAAATCCAATCGTCAATTAATTGAAGAGAAAATCTTGAAATTCCCCACGAAAAGCTACCAGCACAAGATAAATCGAAGAAAGTAAGAAAAAATACTTTACAAGACTTGGGGAGCAGTAGAAATTAGAAATTCCCCGCGAAAAGCTGCACTTATACCTAATTGGTTGATATTCAAAGTCAATTCATAGCTGAATAATAACATCACCGACATCACCCCATTCTCTTCACAGGGTTGCCATACATTGCAGGCGTAGAGGGGTTGCCATATTGGCAACTGTAGCTTTAAAATTTGGCGCCAAACTTGGCAATACCAGTCTCTAGAATTTAGCCGAGTCTTTTATGTCTCTCCTTGAAATTGAGTATATTTACAAGTTGAAGTGAGTATGAATTATAAGTTTACAATCGACTGTGAATCCCGATTTTATTGTTATAAATATCGATACCTATTTTGAATACGGTGTTTATGATTCTCCAATATATGAAATTATTCGAAAAATTAATAATAATTAAAGTCAATGTCTATTTTCTATCTAGTTGTGTTAAAAAGTTAGTTTCTTTTTTCAGAAAGTATCTTCTCCAATGATAATCACTTGAAATCGTTGAATCTACGAATATAGTTTACAGAAAAACGTTGAACATTTAAATTTATTTGAAGTCAAAATTTCAATTTTTAGTTTTAAATTTATCACAGTTACAGACCAATATATGATTATATTCCCTTATGAAAATATTTTTCGAAATTTCACACCTTTGCAGAAGCGTATATAATATTTACATAACGATATTCTTTATTTTAAACAACAATTATAAGAAATGACTTTCATTCATACAACAATTTTAGAGACTTACAAAACTCTATTAAGTATTAAAAATTCGTGAATTAATGGATTTCTTATCAATACATGTAGAGAAAATAATCAAATATAAAATTTAAAAAAAAAACGTTGCACATATAAATACAATAAAAACAAATATTTTAAAATTCAATCATGCATTATACATTTAAAAGAAATTGGAATCTATCTTTTCTATGTTACAATAACAATTACTTTATCACACAACTATTAACCCTAAAATATTACAAACATTTTCTGAAACAAAACGATTCCTATCAATGAAGCCAATATAAAATGTCATTAAAGAAGTATTATAGATATAATGTAGTAAAATAACCAATGAATTTTAAATTTTTTACGCATTTTAAATATTTAATATGTACCTAAGAGCATTCGACAAAAATACGTTTCCATGCTAACATGTTAAATATTTTGTTGCTGTGTCTAAGTTGACGAACTAACAATCGCTGGTTTCCTAGAACCAATTTTTCATAAGCGGGAATAAAAACCGAAACAAATATTCGCAGAATTATGGAAGCTTCTGATGATTTTGGGCACTGCTCCAAACACAATTTGGCTCTCTGACGGCTAAATGAAGGTGGTAGACTCTCCTCCCTTACCTAAGGTGAATAAACCCACCAATTGTTGAAAGCGCAGATAAGGATCCAAAAATTGCATGCTTCCAAAAATCATGGGTATACTCTCAAATAGACATACTAAGCAAATGTTTTTGTATGACTGTATTTTCTTTGGAATTTACTGATTTTTATATGTTTTGACGCATTCAGATGCTTTTGAATGTTTCATTGCATGAGTGGTTTTTGATGGCTTTGTAAATTGCTTTTCCTTCCATAAACGTAGACTAATTTATGTGTATAAAATTTGATGAGTTGTAATATATTTTATGCAATTTCATGTTTTAGCAAGAAGTTGATATTAAATTGGGCAGGATTCAATAAAACAAGTCGTTTTTTAAAAATTTTCTTTAATTTCCTTGCTTGAATTATCAAAATTTTACTTCAAAAATTTTATCCAAGCAATATACCGATTATTTTGTTGTTTTCAATTTAAGTTATTGTTACTTGAGAGAGTATTGACTTACCTTTTTTTTTAAATAAAACTTTGTGGTATTGACGTACAATCTTTGTCCAGCAAAAAGATTGTATACCAAGTGTCTCGAAAGATAGTTTATAAACTTTAAAGTTAGGCCAAGCATACAAAACAGTCATTTTAGCAATAGAAATGGGATAAGAAATATACAGAGTTTTACAGCATGTTTTTTTTATCTTTGAATTAAGCAAAAAAAGATAGAGTTCGTCAGATAAAATGCGAATAGAGACGTCAATACAAAATAGAGAATACAAATTTGTAATAGTACAACAACTCAGTTGTAGAATGATAGCAGCAAAAAAATAGCATTTTCACACTGCATTTTTTTTGAACATTTAGATACCACAAAGGTTAAGTACTCCGAAGGTTTGTTGTTAATACTTTTTGTGTTATACAAATTTGTAATAAAAACAGCAATTCATTTGTAGAATGATTGCAAGAAAAATGTTTTTCTCTTCAGGTAAGTGTTTTTGAACATTCAAATACCACAAAGTTTAAGCACCTCAAAGGAATGTTGTTAATACTGTGTTTTAATTAATGTTGATGCATATGCATTGGTATGGCAAACTTGTAATTTTGTTATCCAAATAGCTAGAATGATATATTATTGCAGATTTATATTCTATGAAGTTTGTTTTCACATTTCATTTGATAAATCCTGTTCTTTAATCTAATTCTCTAACAATGATCTGCCTGTAATATATACTCCTTTTGCGTATCCAAATTAAGAATTGTAACAAAAGGGACTTGATTCTAAATGCTTGACGTAATATTACAATTTGTAAATAATATTCCGAGGCTCTCTTTATATATAAGCAATCTCTTTCGATTCGTGGCTTTGAAAGTTAAAATATTGTAATTTTCAGTGCCTTCATTCAATCATTTGAGCCAGCTTATCGAAGTTCTTCAAAACATAGAATAATTATTATTACTTTTTATTTCAAACAAAAATGTACGCCGTTAAGGAACAAAGAAAATTTCCAAATCACTAGTATGATTTTCTCTTTCTGCAATTTGTCATTTGTGGGAGGCAGAGCGTTATATAACCCAAAGCTTAAATAACCACAAATTGCTATAGGTAGGAATCAAGTCAAATCTTATTTATTTAAATGGTTAAATGCAAATTTTTTTCATTATTAAATTAACCATACCAAGACTATTTAAAAAAATTTAATGCTTATTGAAACGATTCCATTTCTTAGAAACGCATTGAATCTAGCACTTATAAAGTATTACATTAAAAGTGTTAAAGTTCACTTTTACACTAAATACTTTTAAAGTGTTAACTAAAAGAGTTACCACCATGTTAATTCCAAATGAAAAGATAACATAAGAATTGCAAGAATATATATTTAACTTTTTTCCCTATCTTCTTGCAGATTTTATCAAGAAAATCATCTGTAAAATTAAATCAAGTGTTTTAAATTCGGGGAACACAGTGAATATCTTAATATCAGATGAACATAATGGTACATATCAAAAATTTTAACAAAAAATTTGTAGCTTTTATTTCTAAACTTTTTTTTTATTTTTTACAAATTTTGTAGCTTTTATTTTCACATTCGCCAATGACATACAACAATACAACAACATTCGCCAATGACTGATTACGTCATAGCGATTGTTGTTAGGAACTGATAGAATGACTTCGATGCATCATTACCTCTACAATCAGTGAGTTTTTTTTAGAAGTCGCATAATTATACCATTATGCAAATGAAGATTCAGAATTGTTTAGATACGAGGGCAAAAATTAAGTGAAGTAGAAATGCTTGTATTTTACAAATAAGTGCCAATCAGGTTTGAAATATTCGAAAATCGGAATATTAATTGTTTCTATGTTTGGTACTACTTATCAATGTGAACAACTTTTTTTTTTTTTACAAATGAATAGAAATACGTGTTCTGTAAAATCCAAAATTACTAGAATTCCTTTGATCAGCTTTGAAATTAATAACTACATGCAAAAGGAATATCGGATTTGAGGAAAATAGTGACAGGAATACGATATTAAGTGATAGGAAAATATAAATTTTACTGTTATCCCATTTGTCTTTAGTTTCTCGTATGCGAATTATATAAAGGTAAAGTATTGTAATCGTTAAAAAAAACTGAACTCAAAATTTCAACGTATCTTCACTTCAAAACTTCAAACCTACCTGAGTGTGAAAAATACATTTGTTGAATTTTGTATCCCTGTGAACATAAAGACCGAATAATGCTTTGAGCAGACGGATGAAATTCAGTAGGTCGTCTTTACACCAAATTTTCATCAATTTTTCTTTACATCAATAAATTCGTGAATCAGTAGTTGCTTTTTATTTCAAACAAATTTAAATCATTTGAGAAAATTTATTAAAGTTTGGCAAAACATTTCACAAATTCTAACTTAACTTTAGAAGCTCAAGTATCATGGATTTCTTGTATCACAATGAAAGCATTATTTTCCAATTGGATTTTGATACATAATCTAGTTTTTTCCCTAGTTGAATTATTCTCCCTCATTTTGGACTCTACTTCACTCTGAACCATATGTTATTTTAATAAAAGAACTTTTTCTTGGGTATACCTTGTTGCATACTATTTTTCATTCCTCTTATTGACTTCAAGTGTAAAATCTTTGTTAACAATAGCAAATTTTAAAGTGGACTTTGCCATTGGTTGAGCCTTTTTAAGTATGAATAAAATCAAATATTATTAAAACTGATCAGGATATTGTGAATATATAAAAAAAAAATGCAATATTAACTGTTTTTCTAGTCTTTTGTTTCTTGAGAAGGGAACCTACTTAAGACTAAGATAGTGTACATATTTATGTTTTTTGTTTTTTTAATATTTTTTATTCATTTATTTATATACGTGCAGTTTTGTGTCAGACCTTTGTTTCTATCTTTTGAGAAAAACGTGTCTAAATTATAAATTCAATTTTCGGATACTATTAAATGCATGCCAAAGATTAATTGACAAAAGACTCGTCAAGGATAACATGATAGATTCATTAAAAATGCTAAACTTAAAACAGAAGCTAATATTTCATAACTTATGTACGCCGATGCTATGCTTGTATCTGTCATTACAAGTTTATTAGAGAGTATGCAAGAAAATTTTGGGGAGACCAAAAGACGAGCCTAATATTTATGTTCGGTTTTCTGGTACTTGTGTATTAATCGCATCCCAGCAATTAATCGCCAAAAACGTAAGCTAATAGACTAACTATTAGCCACTAATGGCATGAAATTGATAATACAAAAGTGCATTTATTAGAGTGTATGTGCGAAATTTACAGAGAGTCCACTTCCGCTGGTTTAATTACAACTCAATGCTGGAGATTAACTTTCATTTTTGAGCAATAGTTCATTCACAGTGTCATAAAATTTTATTTTTTTCGTATAATTTAAATTTTTTCTTTATAAATCAACTAGCCGCCTTTGGCGACCAGCCGGTTCTCCAATCTTATTCAGAAAAAGGGACCCCAGGTGCACATTCCCGATCTCCAAGGTATACATGTACCAAATTTGGTAGCTGTAGATCAAACGGTCTGACCTGTAAAGCGCCAACACACACACACACACACACACACACACACACACACACACACACACACACACACACACACACACACACACACACACACACACACACACACCTTCAGCTTTATATAAGTATAGATGAGTTGTGATACTTTATTTGTTTCAGCAAGTGAATGACGCTTATGAAAATTGCCTAATCTAAAACTTTTATAGCTTTCATATTTCATAAAGTGTTTCAAAATATCTGCATATCATAAGCTTGTCATCTAGTTATTTTGTTATTAAATGCCTCTTATTGCCATGGTTACTTTTAAATCCACAAATTGACCTTGCTTATTCATTTGGTTGATTGATTAGTTTCCGATCCCGTTCTTTGGACGTGTATAGCTCATAAAATTTTTTCCATATTTTTATTTTACAATATTTTATTGCTTCTCAAATGTAGGTTATTAATGGTTTGTGTTAGCTTTTAAAATAAAATGAGTGTATCAGGGCTTTAGTTATATTAGATTGTTAGTCGTGGATATAGATTTTATGGATAAGGTAAATTTTATATGTTATATTTACGCCTCTATAACATTTATTCCATTTTCGAAATTGGAAATTGTATTCGATTATCTTGTTTAGATCATTCATGGTATCCCCGATCGATTAAACTTCATTATGATATTTTTATGAAATGAAAAACGCTGCGCTGATTTTTTTTTCTGTAATATTATTTCATGCAAATTAGAAATACTAGGAATATTTTGTTTTCTGAAGAAAAGTTTAAAAGATATCTGACGGGAAAAAATATGGAAAACTGCGAGCTCAGAATGTGATTATTAAACGCTATGCTATCAAAGATGAAGTCAGAATTTGATGGTAATAAATCTGAGCTCTTTAATTCTTGAATATTTAACGAAATCAACAAAGAAGAAACTCAGTATAAAGAACTGTGACATTTTACATTAGTTAAAGCGACTTGATGAATCTAGGAGCATCGACAGCTTAACTCAGTCCCTGTAATTAATTGTCAATAAAGATAAAACTCATTATAAAAGAGAACTATGATATTTGGAGGTTGATCAAGGTGACCTGATGAAACTAAGTACAGCTTAACTCAGTTCCTATATAAAATTGTCAATGAGGGGAAATCCAAAATAAAGAAGAACTGCAACATCTTATGTTGATCAAAACGACCTGGTCATTCCAGGTAGTTTAAGACAGCTCTATTGAATTATTAATAAAGAAGAAATTTAATTAAAAGGAAAGCTGTGATATCTTACATTGGTCAAAATGGCTTGTTGAATCTAGGTAGCATTAATAGTTTAGTTCAGTTCTTTTATTGAATTGTCAACGAGGGAAAAAAATCAGTATAAATGAGAGCTGTGACATCTTATGTTGTTCAAGGCGATTTCATTAATCTAGGTAGTATCTATAACTTGATTCAGATCTATCGAATTGTTAATGAGAAAGAAATTCAATTAAAAGTAGAGCTGTGACATCTTACATTGGTCAAAATGATTTGGAGAATCTAGGTAGCAGTGATAGTTTAACTCAGATCCTGTGTTAAATTGTCAGTGAGGAGAAAACTCAATACAAAGAAGAGCCGTGACATCTTATGTTCATCAAAATAACTTGGTGAATCTAGGTCGCATAGATAGTTTAACTCGGAACATATGTTAAATCATTAATGAGGAAAAAACACAATATGAAGGATAACTACGACATTTTATGTTGATCATGATGACTTGGTTAATCTAGGTAATATCTACAACTTAACTCAACTCTATCAAATTGTTAATGAGAAAAAAATTCAATTAAGTAGAAAGCGGTTGACATCTTACGTTGGTCCATATAGATTTTTTATGTAGTACATGAAGTATGAAGTTTCACTCAGTTTCTTATAATGAATGGTCGTTCTGGAGGATTTTCTAAAGAAACTGGCCTACATTTTTGTTTCATAATGAGGAAAACTAAGAGACCATTCTCACAACAGCAAATAATTTGTTGCTCAGACCCAAGACGATCTACCATTCCTGAATTATATATGCTAAGAAAGCAATTAGAGGATAGAACCCATAGGGTTCATCCTCCGACTTTATTCTTAAACGTGCTGCATATGTGCCCGTAGATTTACATATAATTTGCTCTTTTAAAATTCTACACCTATTTATTTGTCTGTTATGATTATATTATGATCTGTGATTATATCCTTGGCATATTATGTTTATATTCTAAGAATCCATATCATATATTCCTTTGGGGGGGGGGTTCAGGCATAGCTGCTAAAAATTGCATCACCAAAATTTACAAAATATTGTTTATGAATCTTGTATGTATTCATGTTCAAAGCAAAGCATTGCATTTTGTATTTTGTGAAAAATGATGAATTATACACTAGCCGCTTTAATTTACTCTATATGAAATTTGTACAAATGCCTTTGTTTGTGATTTAATTTTTGGACATATTATGTTAGTGTCTTAAGAATTCATATGATACATATGCGGTCTCTTTTTTGGAGTTTTTGTTTCAGACAGATTTATTAATACAAAAATTTAAAAAAAAAATGTTGCCGATGAATAATCTTTGGATTCATGTTCAAAGCAAATATAATATTTTTTTTGGTATGAGATAAATGGCATTATTTTATTTGAATCTCAAAGAAACATGTTTTTACTATATTATCTTCTTTAAAAAAAGAATAGCTCTTATAATATTTTGAAAAAAGTGTGATTTTAAATTTCTTAAAATGAGCAACGAGATAATATTGTTGTTTCCGAAACATCGTACTTCTGTTATTAAAATTTTATTGATGATTTTCAATATTTCCAAATGGAAAAAGAATTCCTGTTACAGAATGCTTAAATAAATTTAGTATAATTTGAAGTATAATTTCGTTTAAAATCTAAACTTAAGAAAATTAATAATGCGAACATATTCTCCTTCGCCATGTTTTTAAGTCCTTTAGAAGAATGTTTTCATTCTTTGTATTAAATTTTTAAAATTCTTTAATCTCACATAGAGTGGCATTTTCAAGCAATTCTTAATTTCTCGTGTTCGAAGTTTGAAAGCAGAAAGCTGTAATTGTCAAACAATTTAAGCTTTCGATATCTGGGCTACATTTCAGCCCTCCTTGAATCAGAAAAATGCATTTTTTTGGAATTGTATCAGTTAGATTACTGTTCTCTCTGTCTGTTTTCATGATAACTGAAAAATGCTTTAAGTAAGAGTGGATGAAATTTGGTATATGGCCTTACACGAAATTCGCATATTTTTATCATATTTTCTACAAATTCATTCAAAGGAAGCTTACCTCTCCGGTTGTCTAGGAGTAAATGAACACAATAACTACAAAACGTAAAAAGCTAGATAGATAAAATTTTGTATACAGGTTAAGCATCTAAAATATAAAACTTGTATCAACTTTGGAGCAAAACCCAACCCAGGGTTGACCATTTGTCAATCTATACCATTGCATGTATGTAAACTCGGTAATTCTAAAACGTAACAGTTTAATTAAATGAAATTTGATTCACAGTTTTAGTATCTAAAGTGTACATTTTGAAAATTAAAGAGTTAATTAACTGATATTAAAATTTTCGCGGCCCCTTCATTGAGCAATGGGATATTTAGACCACAAACTTATTCTTAGACAGGATGATTATATAACGTTTCCTTTAAAATGAAAGGCATTTAACAGTTTTACATAATTATGCCTGTTTTGTACCATTTTTAGTTTTAATATCATAAAAATGTAAATTTTTCTGTTTATAAAACTTGAGCAATTAATATTATTATATAGCACATGAAATTGACTAAGAATTAAAGTTATTTATCTTGTATGTAATCATATGAAATTTGAAGAAATCAAGTGCTATTTTGTTGCTATTGGCGATAGCGAGGACCGAACTTGCAGCGTTTGGGTTTGTAGCCGAGTAACATGACCACAAGGCAAAAGTAATTACTCGTGTCTCGTCGCTGTTATCTGGCTTATAAAGCGTCACCACAATTTCAACAGGATAACAGGATTAAAGAAAGTTGGATTATCTATATTCTTTGCCATTTTGCTATTATGAATCCGACAAAAATGAATTAAATTCCCTTAAGTTAATGATTATGAAACTGTAATAATAATTAAATGATTGTAAAAGGCCATAATTTAAACAAATTAGTAGATTTTGTGCATTTTAGAGAGTAAAGGTTGAACAAAGAGCATGCCAATGAAATGAAAAGGCAAACTGAATTCTCCATCAGTTAATTTTTACGAAACAACAAGCTTTCTACCAACTTATATTAACTAGATATAAGTGTTCACGGATCTATTTGAATGCTGACGCATTACCAACTTATATTTCAAGAATACAAAATTGATTCTTCAAAATTCAACATCAGACTGCAAAAAGTTGCATAAGTCAGAATTGTAAAAAATTATATTTACGACAAATCATATAGCAAATGCCAACAACACAGCCGGCTTAGCCTTGTTGCGGTATAAATTTTGATACCTCAAGCGGTATAAATTTTGATTTTTTTTTCTTTCACCTTCATGATTTCCACAACTAGTTATTCTTTTTACCGTACTTTTTTTTTAAAGTAAAATTTTTAAAAGTCATATTTGACTAAAAGTTCGTTTTAGGACATGTTCATTTTCAGAGAAATTATTAATTCGTCAACTGCTAGTGACAATAATATCTTCCACATTCCTCTGATACAATCTGGCAGTGATCATTTTCTGATTTTCTTCCGGGTTGCAATCTACTTTAATGTGCATCTTTACACTGCCAAGAAAGCTGTTAATTCCATGCCTCCAGAGTAGTAGGTGTATAATTCACTACCTACTATTTGGATCCTCAAAACATCAGTTAACAAATCAGCCTCCCTAAATGGCACATAGAGTATGGCACAATATTGTGCGATAGTATATTATTCAATATTCAATAGTCTTGTACAATATTGCGATTACTGTTTAATATTATGCAACTTGCACAATATATGTGTATAACTAAGGTTAGAAGTGCTTGAAGAGCTCTCCTAAACTTGGTTATTTGGATCACCATATTGGCCCAAATGGAAATATTACAAAGATTTTAATACTATCTAAATATTTTAATACCAAGTTTATTAAACGGTTCTACGTCTATCAGATAATTAAAAAGAAGAAATTGAACCAGAATTATCTTCAAGCAACTTTAAAAATTTTAAAACACTAAATCTAATATTCTTAGATTTAAATGTGAAAAAATTAAATCGCGCGGCTTTGATAAATCGAACGAAAGTTTAAAATTATCTTAGAAATCCTACAAAAAATGTCTTGAAATCGTAATGCACTCCCTTTTTGCATTCCTAATTTGCGGAATCCTTTGCAAATTGTCAGTTTCATAATTCGACCCTTACCTTGGGTATTGCACTAGTGATGAGAAAATAACTTTTGACTTGCATTTATAAACGAATGAAATAACGAAATTCGAAAATATATGGGAAGTGCAACGGTGTACCTTAATTGCTATTATTGAAAAGCACAGAATGTAACAAAATACATCACACAATAAACTTTCCGAAAATAATTAGATTGATGTCAAGTACTAATACATTTAAAAGATCAAAAGAAGGCTGGGATAGCCAGGTTGGTAGGGCGTTGGATTTTTCATTCCTTGGGTTGCGAGTCAGAACCCCGCCGGACGAAGACTGTGTGCGGTAGCTGGAGCATGTATAAATCTGTCGTGGTCACAAAGTCTTTCATGTCGAGAGTAATACCATTGGGAGTACTGGTTCAGAGGGGATAGTTCTCTGATTCAGGTCTAAATGACGATCTGTGGATGAATAAATGAAATGAAAGAATGAAGTCCGCGCCTTAAAAAGGGTTGTGACACGTGGGTAGCTAAGTCGTACTGTTGACCCTAGTTGGCTGTACTGAAAAAACAAGAAACATTCATTCGGCTTAAATCGCTGACAGATAACTGTCAGCGGGCTTGTAAAGTGCCATAAGTCACAACACAGCTGAAAAGAAACGGAATTTATGAGTAATGCGAACCAGCTTATCATAGCCGCTTTTTATTAACATATAATTAGAGTCTACATTTCTTTTCGACTCTAGAGTCTATTCATTGTAGGGAGACAAGAAAGAATGGGAGTAACTTCTAGGTATGCTCACAGAATCGCAGTTATACTTTAGAAAGATTTATAAATACGGGAAATGAGAAAATGGTGAACATTCTCATGCGTAACTTTATTGCATTCAAATATAGTGAATGCTGCAAAATTCTTCAACGAGCACAAAGACAGCAAGCTTCCATTACTTAATGCAGCGGCTCGTCAATTATTATTGCGAATTTGTACCATTGCCTGAAATTATTTTGTAAGTTTTTTTATTTGTTTTCTTATTTTTTAACATTGATAGTACGATATTCAATGAAAATAATAATGATGATGATGAAAATAAAGAAAGAAAACAGAAAAGAACTAATTAACAAAAGATATCCAACTCGATGTTGGTAAAAAAATGAACACTAGAAAGAGTCAATAGCCGTCATTATGCAGTAGTGAAAATAAAAACCTAAAAGCCCTCTTATAGCGCTTATTGATGGCTGGGCTTCTCTAGGCATATTGCTAACTGTATGACGCTCCTTCATTTTTTTTCTTCTATTGTTTCTCTTTTCTTCTCCTAACTTCCGTGTATATTTGATTTGTTTATTTTAGTTTCTCTAGATAATTATTAATTAATCTGGTTTCCTCGTATTTCCAACAAAAGTTTATCGCTTTCACTAGATGTTACTCATTGAAAAAAAACATTTTTGATAATTTTTACCTTCTCGTATGCGAAGTATAGAGAAAATATTGTAATCATTAAAAAAATACAACTCGAGATTTTGGCGAATCTCCACGTTTTAGACCTCTCTGAGTTCAAAAATACCTTTTTAGAAAATATCCGTCTGTTCTGTCTGTCTGTGACAAAGAGAACCGAAAAACGCTTTGAGTTTGACGGATGAAATTTGATATACATTCTTTGCACAAATTTTGAATAAACTCTGCCCAAAGGAAGTGTGTCCATCCGGCTGTTCGAATTTTGTAAATGCAAATACAGTTTTGCATCAAATTTTTGTTCCAATCTGTTGAAAAAAATGTGTTTAAATCACAAATTCTATTTGTAATATTATTAACGCATGCCAGGGATTAATCGCCAAATAACTCGCCAAGGATGGCATGATTGATTCAGTAAAATACTAAATTGAAGACAAAAGTTAATATTTCGTAACTATTATAAACTAATGCCATGCAAGGTATTCTCTGGCATAGTATTTATTAAAAAGTATACGAGAAAGTTTTAGGGAGACCACCCTCGTTGGCTTAAAATACATATCAGATAATTGTGACTAAAAATGCTGAGCTATTTAGAGGTAAAGTTGTATTTAAAAAAAAAAAAAACTTGTATTTCAAATGTATTCTCTTGGTTAATATTTCTGCAATACTACTCATTCTTGAGCTGACTATTCGCTACTATTTTATGTGAACTCATTTAAAACAGCTTTTTTTCCCGAAAAGCGTACAATCAGGCGATGCCTGGATGCTGTATTTTAATTTTCAAAGATAACATTAATTTCGTCATTATAAATGGATCTTGTAAAAGAAAGCAACAAGCCGTGATATATATATATTGGAACGTACGCTAACTGTTTAAATTCAAATTTGGAAAAATATTTTAACTTTGAAGTTGCGCGGGTATCTGTCTTTTCCACATTTCTGAAGATCTAATTTCTGTAATTTTAACTTCCAAGCGTTAATTTCCATGTGAAAAATCACAGGTCTAAAACAATGCTTGTTCAGCCATAAACCGGAAAATCTTCTCACCGAAACTACAGGGTGGTCCAAAAAAAACTTCCCCTATATATGAAACCCTAGCGGCCTATCCGCTCAACCAATCGAACCAAAATTTCAGACATGGTTGTTTGAAGGTATGCGCTGGAGATTGTGATGATTCTAAACAACACTGGGTTCACGGTTACGGTTACAGTGAGAGAATTTTGAAAGTTTCTAATGGCAACACCCACTTTTTCCTTGCGCAAATTGATCAGCGTATTGAAAAACCACAAATGGCGTTGGAACGATTAGCGTGTGACGAAAATTGCCGCCGTAAAGCATTTGCAAAAAAGAGCATTATAAAGGAATAATGACAACGCAGAGATCAACACATCTTCGAATTCTGACACATCTCGTGGACCAGATGTGTACACCTTAGATTTCAGATAACCCCAGAACCAGAAATCCATAGGAATGAGTCGGGGGATCGCGGTGGCCACGAAACTGCAAAGTTACTAGAGATGACTCTATCAGCAAAGTGTTGTTGCAGCACTGGTCGAGCACATTGGGCGACGTGTGGAGGAGCCCCATCTTGCATCCATACAATGTCCCTAATGACATTTCGTTGCTGAATTCAGGAATAACGGAATTCTGCAACTGTGTAAGAATTGCAAGATGCGATAACACGTGAAGTTATGCAGATTCCTCCTTTCATGTTACGTTCGGCATTGTTGTCCACAATCTCCCGAATGCAATGCGTTGTCGCCTGCGAAGATGAACACGTTGAAAACCTGTAATTATAACTTTCCATTCCAATAAAAACTTTTTTTCTCTTTCCTCTCTGTGTTGTCATTAGTCGTTTATAATGCTCTTCTTTGCATATGCTTTACGGCGGCAATTTTCGTCACACGCTAATCGTTCCAACGCCATTTGTGGTTTTTCAATACGCTGATCAGTTTGCGCAAGGAAAAAGGGGATTTGCCATTAGAAAATTTCAAAATTCTCTCACTGTAACCGTAACCGTGAACCCTGTGTTGTTTAGAATCATCACAATCTCCAGCGCATACCTTCAAACAACCATGTCTGAAATTTTGGTTCGATTGGTTGAGCGGATAGGCCGCTAGGGAAAGTTTATATATAGGGGAATTTTTTTTGGACCACCCTGTATTTAAACTCTGAATACTTTCTTGTGATTTCTTTTCCTGTTTTAATATTGTTTCAGAGAAAAGTTACTATTATTCCTAATCATGATTTAAGCAGTTTCTGAATATAATTATCTTTTGTGCTAGAGATTTAAAAGAATTTGATTTAAAGATAATCCTCTCCTACTTATTTGCCAAAGAACTTTTTACAATTTACTTTAAAACAAGGTGTAATTTTCGATTCTAGTGACCATAGTTGAGGAATTACAGAAATTTTCCAGAAATTGTGTTATGAGAACTATTGCAATAAGTATAGTAATTATACAATTTTAAAAAGTGAAAAAGAAAAATCCTTTTACAGTTTATTATGCTTGTTCTTTAATTATAAAAAAATCAAACTTTTCTTTTCTATAATAGTTATGGCATAAGTTCTCTCTTAAAATTCTTGAGAAATCTCGAAATAACCAAATCCATGCTAATTTCATAATTAAAACATAAAACTGTTTTGTAGATTCTGATGGCAATATTTTATATAAATTTGCACAAATAAAGATACTTTAAGATTAACATCACTTTGGAGATTGTAAACACTTGACCTTAAGCCTAAATACAGACATATCTTTTCCTATGGGCTTCGAGAAAGAATGTAGCGGTTAATAAAAGTAAAAAGACGACAAGTTGTTTCATGGCTCTACTAACATCATTTATTAAGCTTAATGTAGCAGCTTTCAAGATCTCGGGCAGTGAGGCGTGGAAATTGGTGGACATGTGCGGCCTTGGAAAATCGTGTTATGACTTTCTCCCCTTTCATCCGCTGATGGAGCAAAAAGAGCCCATCATTCATTGCGACCGAGACTATTTCAGAGTGTCCTTTACGGGGAACTGCATCCATCGGCTCTCGCCCGGAGCCGGAATGAACTCGAGGACTCCAGAAAAATATTCCTTTCTTGTTATGGCTATTACCTTTTAACTCCAAATGTTTTCATCATATACATTTAATGAATATGAATGTAAAAATATACATTTTATCTATATATAGTGAAAAAATGTTTATTAGTATGTTCTGTTATATAATATTTATAGATTTTGATCGATATCAATGACATCTAATTCCTGCTCAGAATAAGTAGAAGGTCACTGTCAATTTTTTGAAAACCAAAAATTAAAATTTATATTTCATATATAATTTTAATTAAATTAGTTATTAGTAAATTATTAATAAAAATGATCAAATTTAAACATCTAACTGTCGCAGCTATATCTTCCGGAAATATTGCCACAAAATAATTTTTAATGCCTTAATAATTTTCAATAATTTTTTTACTGATTTTCAAATAATTAACTTTTTATAATGCCGCTTTAATTTTGGATAACTTCTTAATATTTTTCAAATACTTCATCTTGGTATATAATAGCTGACAATACTTTTTCAAACTAATGACTAACTTTAAATTAATTTTAATGCTCCATCACATCCTTTATTCTCCAATTCACGTTTATGTTCATTTTAGGATTTAAGAAAAAAAATTGGTATTTTCTGGTAAACTGGTAAAAGTTTTATTTTCTTATTTAGTTTATTCGTAACATATGTATTTTTTAACTGGCACGAGTAATAATTTATAATGGATTTATTTCATAAAATCATATTTTTCATTCTCTTTAACTTACAGATGAAATTTCCAATAACAATAAAGGTGAAAGTGTGTGTGTGTGTATTGTCGCTCCACAAGTCAGACAATTTGACTTAGAGCTACCAAAATTGGTAAATATATACTTTGGAGAGTGGGAATTAACACCTCGGAAGAATATTTAAATTTTTTAAAATTAAAAATTGAATTAAATTTTGACATTTTTTTTCATGATAATTTCCGAAATTATTATTGCACAAAAATGAATTTTATATCATTTAAAAATTAAAAAAAATTAACGTTTTAATGATACTAATTTAATAGTGGTACACAGTTTTTTCCAAAATTTTCAATTTTTTTGATACATATCTTTTTTATTTTTTTGCTAAACTTCCAACAATAGTAATCTATTGCTGGAAATAGATAGAATAGAATCAATCAACAATAGAATCATTGTTGCCTTGAAATTTAAACCGTTTTTATTGTTTCATCAAATATTTAATGGCGTGATTTTCTTACATTGTTCAAAGCTAATGAAGAAGGATATATAAAGTACAAGAATTAATTCTGTTACAAGAATTAATCTGAAGCGGCATAAAATTTGCTCTTGCTCTTTTTAAATCCATTTCCAAGTAAACTATACTATTTCCTACTCTTAAAATGAATAATCATTTTGAATATTTAATTAAATAATAAAAATTGTAGTATTTATAATCACTTTCTAAAATAATTAATGCTCGAAATCTGTTTATGCCCATCCTAAAAAAAGGAATAATTTTCTCTTTAAGTATACCATTTTAAACTTAGCATAATTCTTTTCCTTTAACTTATTAACTTTCCTTTAACTTAATATTTCAAAATTTATTTTGAAGCAACAATGGCTTCTCTTATTGTAATTAATTCATATTAACCAAATTTATTGTAAAACATTTTTGAAAAAAAAATATTAAAGCCTTCAATTATTTTTTTCTTAACTTGGAAAATATGCGATTGAAAATCTAAATACAGACACTTATTTTTTTTATTTGTTGAAGTTATGTTAATAAATAATGATTTTGTTACTGATATTTTAGTAAATGCTTATCATCATTTTTTCTGATTTATGGGGTATAAAGTGATTCCAGCGAGTTAACTTTTTTGAATTTAGATAGACTAATGCATTTGCAGAAATGGTGCAAGGTGTAAAATTAATCGCAGATCGAGAAAGAAATAACGCGATTGCAATAGTTTTTATGATATTAGATTCGCCCACATTTCCCATTATTGACATATCTTCAATCGCGTATCTTCCGAATACTGATATATTTTCAGTCGAACGAAATTCTTAATTTAAAGTTCAAATTAAATAGATTAGAATTATTGTTGGTCTCTCTGTCATGAAATAGTATTCAATTCGAAGATTAAACAGATCTGATAATATTTTATTCGATTACCCTTGATTTTTCGAAGTAGACTCATCTGATATTACGTAATTCTTGTTTTGCATTCGCCATTTCATCAGAGCCGGACTATAGAAGACTTCGTACCTTGATCCACTGTCAGAAGGTCAAGAACTTTAGAATCTCACATGGGTCTTATTTAAATATCAAGCACAAAAATTGAAGTAGCGTCTCATCTGATTTTGGTTCAAATCAGAAATCTTTTGCATCTGGATTGTTACGGATACATAAGTTCCAGCAAAAGACATATATGGATGTAACGTCTCATCTAATTTTGGTTCTAATCAGAAATCTTTTGAATTTGGATTTTTAAGATTACGTAATTTCCAGCAAAAGACATATTGATATATCCAGCAAAAGGCATATATGGATGTAGCGTCTCATCTGCTTTTGGTTCTACTTTGAAGTCTTTTGAATTTGGATTGTTCAGGTTTCGTAATTTCTAGCAAAAAACATGTTGACATATATGGATGTAGCGTCTCATCTGCTTTTGGTTCTACTTTGAAATCTTTTGAATTTGGATTGTTCAGGGTACATAATTTCCAGCAAAAGGCATATTGACATATATGGATATAGCGTCTCATCTGAGTTTAGTTCTAATCAGAAATCTTTTGAATTTGGATTGTTAAGATTGCGTAATTCGCAGCAAAATACGTATTGATAAGGAAGAATTCAGTCAAAGCAAGGAATAAAATGCCACATTTTCGAATGAAATTAATGAAATAACCAACAGCCATCTCTATTTCTAGCTTAACCAGTCAAATATAATGGGAATTCGAACTCCGGCCAACAAAAATGAATTTCAATCAACGTGAGATGAGCATTCTTTAACTGTCTCAACTTATCTTTTTGTGATTAAAAATGCTAAAATTTATTTCATGTTCAGTATTTATAAAATATTGCTCCATTTTTTCCATACTACGTTCTCTTTTGGCACTCTTTTAGCCATTTTTCTTTTTAAATGTTAAAAGATGACAGGCTTATTTAAATCTCTCGGTTGGTTAATTGTTATTCAAAGCGCTGAAGGACTTATTTCGACCCTGTTAGAATCGATTTTCTTCCTTTGGAGGACCGGTGTTAGAAAAATTTTGGCACTGAATCAAATGTATCAAACAAGTAAAATTGACACTATATAATTTATTTCTGATAGTTAAATAATCGATATAGTCTGAATGAGAAGCTGATTGCAATTTAGATATTAAATGAATATGCAAAGCCTCATATTTCCTTTTTTATTTCTCGTATATGTAGTATAGAGAAAATATAATAATCGTCAAAAAATTCGAGCTCGGTATTTCGACGAATTTTCATGTTTCAGATATCTTTGAGTTCGAAAACACTTTTTTAGAAAATGTCCGTCTGCCTGTCTGTGACTCGAAAACGCTTCGAGCCAGACGGCTGAAATTTGACATACGGTTGTCAGAACAAATTTGCAAATTTCCATAAAATTTTGAGCAAAATCTGTACAGTAAAATCCTGTCTATCCGGCAGTTCGAATATGAGTTAAAACAATAATTACTAAACGAAGAGAGCTATAGAGATAAAATTCAGTTCACAGATTTAACATTTATAGTGTTGACCCAATCAAATTTTGAGTTAAATCCAGTCATGGGTTGACTATCTGTCGATCTGTACTTACAGAAATATGTAAAAGCGATAATTAAAAAAATGCAATGACTTACATATATGAAATCTGGTATGGGATTTTGTGAGTACAAGTGCAGTTTTGTGTCAATTTTTTTCTCTCAATAGATTGGGAAAAACGTGTCTAAAACATCCAGGGATCTCCAGAGAGAATTCCATCGGTGTCCTTCACGACTGCATTTAATGTTTTAACGAAGTAATAACTAAATGGAGGAAACAAGAATACCTAAAAACAAATGGTGACAATGGGTTTAACTTACAGAGAAATGAGATTACTAATTGAAAAAGAAGGAAAAATTGATCAATGACATTGTAAATGTCTATATGACATGTATAAAAATGTAAACAAACATTGTAGAATCAGAAATCTGTAGCATCCATCAGGGTCCTGTGGTATTGATTTCCTTCGTGAGAACGTGGTTCGTTGGTTTTGTAAGGCATTGCACTTTTGAGGGAATAATTTCGGTTGATTTGACAAGTGGAATTTTGGTCTTAGTTATTGTGTAGTCTTGAAGATGTTTTGGCATTTATGAATATGATTTACTATGGAGTGGATTTTGAAAGGGTATTCGATGCAACTCTCCTGTGCCATTTTCCTCGAGACTTATTTCTGGCTATCTGATGTGCCATAAGAGGTTCAGTAAGCAGTCAGTGACATAGTGAATTGGGGATCCTATCTTCCCACAGCTACAGCAATGAGAATTGGCCAGACGGAATCTGTTTTAAGTACATCGGGAATGGGCCGTGTCCAGTGAAGAAAAGTACAGCATCCAACTCAAAACTCAAAAGCAAAGAAAATCGTAGTGGGAATTGAATCTTTAACTCCTCAATTATTAAAGATAAGAATACTCTTCATAAAGTATGAATATTACTCTTATCGAAACAAATAATTTTTCTATAAAAGTTTTTGATAACCTTGTTATAAGACAAAAAAAATTGTTTTAAATATTGCTTTGTTTTACTACTTATACTTATTAATATTGCTTACTTGCTTATACCTATAAATGTTGCTTTATTTTTGGTTTACTGAATGTATGGTGTCGAACTGTAGAGTCTCTGCTTTGAAGGCGAAGAGTTGTAAAGTTAGAGGAACGGTTTCGTTGAAAGTCTTTCGGGTACTTGCAGTTAACATAAACAAACCAGTGGTTGTGGTCTCTTCCAAACTTTCTAGCTTACTTTATAATAAACTTATATTCCCACCCGAAACTTAAATCCTGAAATTTAGAAAAGGCAAGCAATACTACGAAAGCGTAGATTTTTTTTTCACTTATGAGAGTTTTGTAATATGGCACTTGAGATCTGCACGTGAGAGCTTTATGCTTCGTAATATAGTAAAAAAAAAAAAATGCTAATACGTGTTTTGGAGATTATTTTTTTCGTCTACCTGAAACCAAAATTTATTTTACACAGTTCTAAATTTTTATTAACAAGTTAACATGTCATATCTTATTTATTTAAGCCATTGTGTTTTGACTTATCTAGCTTACATGTTTGCAAAAGTTTTAGACAGACAGACAGACGGCAGAACTTTGAAAGATTTGGTTTAAAAATTAGTAAGGATGATCCTTATCATTTTAGATCCTAAGACTGTGTACCAAATTCTATTTATTAAGGTGTCCCAAAAATTTCTTTCTCATCCCGCTATGAATGGCTTTATCTGGATCTGCTTGTGCAAACATGCAGGCTTATCTATTAGCCGTCTATGTCATCGATTTCAGTAGTACCAGAGCTCTACACTCCAAAAAAGTTCTTTTGGGGGAATTGGTTGGATTGGAAAGGCGTAATTTTCTACGAGCTTCTTCCTCAAGATGAAACAATAAATCCTACAAAATACTGTCATCAACAAAATCAATTGAAACTGTCATAGCAAAAAAAAAAAAAAAAAAAAAAAGGCCAGAATTAATGAACCAACGAGGCGTTGTTTTTCATCATGACAATACGATTCCACATATTGCATTAGTCGTGAGAGAAGCTCTTACAGTTTGATTGGGTTTTACCGCATTCTACATAATCTCCAGATCTCGCTCCATCTGATTATTATTTACTTTCTGTCCTTAAAAAATTCTCTTAAAGATAAGAGCTTTAAATAAATCAGTGAAATAAGTGCGCTCCTCGAGGTTTATTTCTTGTACGAAACATAACAATTTTGGAAAGAAAGCATAATGAGGCTCCCTCAGAGATGGAAGAAGGTAACAGAGCAAAAGGTTCTTATATAACAAAACAAATAATATCTTAAACAGTAAATATTGTTTAAGATATTATTTGTTTAATATATTATTTGTTCTAATATATCATTTCATATTAGAAATAGGAAAGAAACTTGTGGGACACTCTAATATTTAACTTGCTTCATTTTGTAATTTGTAGAACAAATGAACAACAGTTCACTTGTACTCAGAAAGCAAGACAGACAGATTCCTCTGAATGGAATAAAAATCTATAAACTGAGCATAAAGACCCCATACCAAATTTCATCAGTCGAACACAAAGCGTTTTATATTTATCATGACCCTAGATAGAGTAATAATTTTCCAAAATTGTAGCTTTTCGGACTCAGAGAGGCCCGAAAGGTGAAGATTCATCAGAATTTCGAGTCTGAGTTTTTTCGATAATTGACGATATTTTCACTTTGTGTGCTTAGCATTCCAGAATTAAAATAGGAATCTGCCACCACTTCCATCAATTGATTGCCATCATCTGACATCAATGTGATAGAAATTCATAATTTTGATATGAAGACCACATACTACATTTCTTATGAGTTTACCTTGATTAGTTTTTGAGTTATCTTACACATTTAAAAGACAAACATAATTTCAAAATAGACTATTCGTATTCAAAGCGGTTCAAACTTTGGAAATAATCTAAAAAGCGAGATTAAGACTTTTCTTTTTTACTTTCAGTGAAGAAGAAATATTATAACCGTCAAATTAAATATAATACAGAAAATAATATAATACGAGTTTTCAATCAATTAATTGATCCTAATCCTATTAGGACGCATATATTGTGCAATATTGTATCAAGTGAAACAATATTCTCAATATTGTACAATACTGTTGAATATTGAACAATATAATATTGCACAATACTGTTGAATATTGAACAATATAATATTGCACAATACTGTATAATATTGTACAATATAATATCGCACATATTATATAATATTGTACAATATAATATCGCACAATACTGTATAATATTGTACAATATAATATCGCACAATACTGTATAATATTGAACAATATAATATCGCACAATACTGTATAATATTGAACAATATAATATCACACAATACTGTATAATATTGTACAATATAATATCGCACAATACTGTATAATATTGAACAATATAATATCGCAAAATACTGTATAATATTGTACAATATAATATCGCACAATACTGTATAATATTGTACAAAAACTGTGCTACTGGAATATAGTTCTAAAAATTGATTTAGGTCTGGTCGTCCACGCTCATCTCTTAAAGTGCCTTGATTTTAATAGGACATTTAATTACAAAATTTTAAATCACTAGTGTAAAAATTGACATAAACATGGCTGTCTACCCTCAGTTCATACATGATAACGCATGGAAAGAATTGATGAAATTTTTCGGAGAAATCAATAACATTGAAGTCACGTAGCAAAGAAACATAGCTAACATAACATAGCAAATAAATTGGTTAAGAAGAAGCCGTGAGCCATAGAAACATGCAAATTTCCATATAGAAACTGTTGGGTTTATATAGTTGTTGGGTTTAGTTTTTTAGTTGGGTTGTTGGGTTTTTTTAAACTGTTGGGTTTCCATATAGAAACTGTTGGCCTTATTACAAAGATAGTTCAAGGTTTGATTGCTACACAAATATTAAAAATGTTACAATGGTCCATGAAATTACTCAACAATCACGTTGGCAAATGTACGGTATTGACTGAATAATATTTTCATATGAGAAGTTATTTTGCACTGAACAATGACATAATTCAAAAATGATGTTGTAAACTTAGTACCCATCGAGTAGATGTCTGGAAACATTCGAATTGTTACATGTTTTCAGAAAAAAATTATAATATACTTTAAGCTGCAGTGTAAAATAAAGTAAATGAAAATTGCCTCTAAAATTTCTCCAATAAATGAGTAAAAATCAATATATTATAAACATTATACAATGATTTTTATTCTATAAACACGTCATGTTGGCGACAATGGTGATGTAATATTATAAACACGACATGTTGGCGAACACACACTATATACTGGTACATTGTATCTGAAAGAGAATGAAATATTTCCGCAAGATTCTGAACTATCGCACTGAACCAAATCAATACAGGCTTAGTTCCATGTCAATTGTCCAAATTTTATTGCGAAAAAAATTCGGCCAATTCCTTCTTCGGATCTAAATTATTTAGCCTAATGCCTTTTGTGCTGAAATGAATGCTGAAAAGCACAAAAATTGGAATTCATTCAAAGTCTCCACATTGCGTGAATGGAAGAGATTATCTTTGGAAATAATTCATGCCACAATTCGATACAGTCACAAGACGATTATGCTTAGTTTCGATAATGATGACGATTGATTCGAAAAAAATTTCTCCAGATAAATTTTCTTTTTTGATATTCATCATATTGATACCTGTTTTATATCTCTATAATAAAATGATTCAATAGTTACATTAATATTTAGAGCCGTCTAGTAAATTTATAAAAGAAAATATTAGCAATGTTCATATAAATTTATAGCACTTATGATAGTTTGTACATAAATAGTCGTAGTGGTGACTATGCCCCTGGAAGCTCAAAAGTAAAAATTTAATACATTGCTCATTCCAGTATTCCGAAAGTACCACTTTTCAAGAATTCTACCCAGCTAAGAGGTGAGATCAGTAGGATGAGGGCATTTCGGGAATTTTTCCGACTTTCTTTGATCTTGGCTTTCGCCTCATAAGAAACCTTTTATCTCAGTTTATTTTTTCTTTTCGCTTCCCCCATCCTCAAAGTATAGGTCAGTGCCGTACCGTTTCTGAGCTTGCTATTTTATTTTAATTCAAAAATATACATTGACTACTTGTGCGGTTAGTTAAAATGTCAAAAAAGCTTTTAGGAGTGGCAAGAAGAACAATTTATAAAATATCATTAAATGTGGGAGAAAATTATTTACCGTTGTCAATCTTAAAATGTTAACAAAAGATTCAATAATAAATAATAAAAAGTGTTAAAAGTGTTAAACATAAAAAAATTACTGTTATTTTTCAAAAAGTGAATTATCAAATTTTAAGAACAAAAATATTCAATTTATTCATTAAAATTGAATGTTTAGACCCCTTACTGTTAGTAAAAAATGTTCTAAATATTTTATTGTGAATTACTATCTTATTTGGACAATATTATGAGCTATCCGCAGTTTTTGTGCCTGATAAATCTGAGAACAATCCAATTTCACCTTACTGTTAAATGCAAACATCTTCTCTTTCCATCTTTCTTCTCACCCCTATTTTGACTGAATAAATGTAACCTGGCGCAAGCGGAAAAGAGCAAAGAGTTTTCGAATCCAAGAACGAACTGTAAAAAACTTTTTACTTAATATTTTGCGTTGCCAGGGTGATTTTTCTCACGCATTTCTTCGTAATTCATATGTGATGATCATAAAAACAAAGTTTGTTTAAACGTCGATGTTAATTTTCGCTTTAAAAGTCTTTTAAGAAATATTATTAATTTTCCAAAAAAAATCTTAAGAATTAAAAATGAAACGCATGTACTCAAAATTCTAATATTTTTAAAATTTTTAAGGCATTAACTTGATCATATGTCCCTAATCTAAGACGAAAATGAGTGAAATTCTTTTTTTTTCCATCGAATTAAATTAGTTTCAGGAATTGTTGAAACTTTTTCTCCCTTAAGTCCAATATACGGGTGTAATCTGTCTTCTTGAAGTCCAATATACGGGTGTAATTTGTCTTCTTGAAGGACATTTAGGGGGAACTGTTTTGCATTTTTAATTCTTTGGAAAAAGAAAACTCTCAATAGATACCCCAACTGCAGCGAGCATTTCGTTCCTATTTGAATAACATTGAGGATGATCATAGAATCCATAGCTCACTTCATAACCTCCCAATTCGTATTTCTCAACCATGTCATGCTTTTAAATCATTAAATCCCTGATAAGAAAATTTTTCTAACCATAATCTTGACATTCATAGAAAACTCATGAATATGGCCAATAAAAGAAGAATGAGTAATCGATGATACATTAGGTAACTGGTTTCCTTTCTGGGAATGCCATTTACAGAAAATTACTCGTTAAGTGATGACATTACCTGAATGATCGTAGATTACCATTCTATGATGGTATTAATTATTAAGAGAATATATGCTCAAGAAAGGACTGTTGATAAGGTTTTATGGAAGGGGAGTTATAATCAGTGATAATTCAATTTGATAACACATACAGTGGGTCCTTGGGTTCTAATAAGTAATCCTACGTATGATCCCGATTTATATAAAATTAACTGAAGTTTCTAAACAGAATTTAATTTTGAATATCATCAATCAAAATTTTGGGTAGTAAAATTCTATGATTAAAAGAAAGATTATTTAATTTTAATGAGCCTTTTCGATAGCATCCCAGAAATAAGACCATGTATTATGGCATTCATCTGTGATATGGATGATTGCCAGAATATATATTATCTATGTTGATAACAATCTTTATTGGTCACTCTGCTTGAATTGCATGATTAAAAAGTCGAACATGAGTGCATTTGTTCCGAAGTCATGAGAAGAAGTTGGGTTCATGTCTTTGTTGTAAAATTATGGGTAGAAGTTAGGCCCATCCTCTTACTGTTTCTATTGAACAGAAACAACCATCCAAAAATTGGGTTCGATGAGAAAAGTTGATGATAATACTTTAGCAATAATATCTATTAATGCTGCTTTCTTGCTATGACTCTTTACTCACGTAAGTCGGTGAATAGATCTGCTTAGTAGGATTACACTGTAACTTCCGTTCTGTTCTGTTTCGACGAACTCTGTCTTACGGATTAAGATCTATGAGGACAAAGAACGAATACGACTTAGATTTACCATTATTTATGCATGGTGTGGACACTCGCATATATCTTATTCGATCTAGTATATCTAGGTACTAATTACTATTGTAAGATAGATCAGTTAAATACGATTCCAATGGAATATTTCTGTATTTAGATGTCAAATGAAGTGATTAGCTAAAAGTAATCATGGAATAGAAAAGTAAATAGATTTGTTTTTACTTCTATATACGAGAATTAAAAGTTTCACGTCATGTGGATTGGATTCAACGGTTTATAACGTGTGACAGTTCTTCATGAATTAATCAAAAGATCACTATCAAAGCTTGAATATTCACATAGCATAAATCAGAGTGAAAACATTCTTCAATTTCAATATCATATAGTAAAGTACGGGAGACAATACGAATTTGGAAATGAAAGTAAGTTATTTCATAGCTTATTTTTTAACAACGTCAAATATTACATTGCCTATTTGTTGAAATTTGCATTAAAATATAATATATTCCACATAATAGAAATTCATATTATAAAGGGCATGCATTATCAGACTAATTTAATACAATTCAAGCATGTTAATCTTTCTTTAATTTGGCAGTCTTTTAGTCTGACATTTGGCGAATTGTTGAAAGATGATGCTAATGCGATTTCGCATTTTAGCTGAATTTTTTTTTTATTTTACAACCATGTTTGTTCTGATTTTAGTCTGATTTCTTTACTTGTAACCATCATGAGTGGTCTTTCCAAAACTTTCTCGCATACTCTCTAATAAAAGTGTTAACCCTCTTTTTCGAAGAAAAAAAAATGGATTTGGGGGGAGACCGTGAGATACAGAGTGGCCAGAATTTTATTTAGAATATCTATAGATGAGAGGTATCTTCTTTATAGTATAGTAAAAAAAACCAATACTTGTGTTTTAATTGCTTGGCATTGGCGAATAATTGAAATTCCGTATCCATTATTTGGCGATTAATTGCTGGCCAGCGATTAATACGTAAACCCCCAAAAAACACAGGCGCCTATATCCTTCGACTTTAGTTTGGGCATCTTGAACCTGAATTGTTGTTCTGGTCATGTAACTCACTGTCGTTTAATCATTGCAACGGAAAGATTGGTTTGAACCTATTTTCGATTCATTTTAAATATGACTGTTGTTTGAATTGAAAATATTTTGAATGTACTTTCTATTATTTATAAGCATGACGGAAATGTGTATGATTAATTTTAAATCAAAAACGACATGGTAGCATCATTATTAGCGATTAATCTTAAATATGATTATAGTTTCTTTTTTGAAATAGTTTGAATGAACTTTCGATTATTTTTAAGTATAATAGAAATGTGAATGGGTATGATTAATTTAAAAAGTGATATTATTGTGTGTTCATATTTATATTTCATTAATGCATAAAACCCAGTAACAAAAGCCTTAATAATGTAATATTTTAATATATATAAAATTAATATAGGTTTAATAATGTTAAATCCTGCACCACAAATTTCGCATTTGTATTCCATAGTTAAATATATATTCCGATATCTATTTTGAATTTGAATTTGCATTTTACTGGAACAAGAACATTTCAATATCAAATAGCACGTACATTTTAATAAAATGCGTGATTACACATTAAAAGGGAAATTATGTCATAGGGACAATACGTCAGTGAATCACATGACCTAAACAGCCAATCATGTTCAAGATACCCAACCTGGAGTCGAAGGATATAGCCGCCTGCCAAAAAAACAGAGTATGTATCTTGGATGCATTTCTTTCTGATCGATTAAAACAGCACACTGATTCAAAAATATAACTGCAATCACAAAATCATATACCAAAATTTCATTTATTTAAGTTATTGCATTTTTGAGTGACTGCGTTTCTATACCTGTGAAAGTACAGTTTGACAATCCGTCTACCCTTTGACCAATTTGGTGCACAATTTCAATAAAAATCTCCATTTTTAGATGCTAAATTTATGCATGAAATTTGATTTGTCTATCTTTTTACATTTTGTAGTTATGTCAATTTATATTCAGACAGTCAGATTAATATAATAATTAATATTATATTAATCGCAATATTACATACAATATTATTTCATAGGTATATAATTTCCTCTGAATGAATTTCGTTGAAAATTTGACGGAAATTTACACATTTTGTGTAAAGTTCATGCACCAAATTTCATCCCTCTAGCTCAAAGCGTTTTTGAGTTATATTCGCAGTCAGACAGAGACTTAATTCTTGACATATGTTTTTCGGATTCAGAGAAGCCCAAAAAGTGGAGATTCGTCAAAATCTGGAGTTCGAATTTTTAAAAAATATTTTTTTTCTTTGTATTCATGTTAAAAAAAGTAAAAACAAAGAAACTATTATTTATTAACAGAATAACAAATAGAAATAGAAATAATAGAAATTAATATATTTTTCTTCTAAAACCTTTTTGTCTCGTTCGGTAATGATCTAAGAAGCTTTAAAGAGCTTTACTGAGTCAAGTAACAAAATATGCCTGCCATTAGGAATAAGACATCAAACATGATGTCTCGACAGCTTAAGATTTTGCCATGCAATGATTAGTAAATTCTGATGTCATGTTTTCATTTTTATGAATGATTGCCCTTCCATTTTTTTGACAGATCGCTTGAAGTAGTGTACTTATTTCCCCAAAACCCATAACGCTGATTGCCTCACTCTACTTCTAATGAAAATGAAGGCTACTTCTGTTATTGTTTTCACTCATCTTTGCATAATGGCATTCCACAAATAGAGGAAATCGATTGCAAAAAAAGGGGTGCACTTCATGACAAGTGCTTTCAGTTGGGTGAAGGACAATCGAGTGCTTTCTTTTTAAGTGTAAATAATCGATGGCTGTATGTGCTGCGCTTGAGTGCCCATGAAGCAAGATTGTGAGAAATGATTGTGGACAGGAGTCAAAAAAATATTTTATTTAATCGTCTGCTTAATATTTATAGAAGGTCAGCGCAAATTTCAGATTATTATGGATATTTTATTGTCAACTGATTTCTGGTGGTTTCTTTATCGAGATTTTGAATTTAAAGTCTAGCTGGAGTTTCAAATTCTATAAAATGCACGACTTCTTAAAGTCTTATTTATTTATTTATTTATGATTAAAGTCGTAAATTTCTTTTATTACAGCATATTGGCGTAAAAGTGGCGATTCAATAATGTCTAAAAATAAGAAAAAAATTAATCATTCAAACTTAGATAACAAAAGTAAAGCTTTTATTAGAAAATAAATGTTCGGCGACAGTTAAAAATCTGCCCTTTTTCTACAATAATTTCGGAAAATATTTCAAAAACTAATATTTTAAAATTATCTTAAAATTAGAAATTTTACAGTTTCAACGGTACTAACTTCAGTTTGTGCAATTTTTCCTCTTTATTAACCATTATCGTGGCAAGATTGCTTTTTTGAATAAAAACAAAGTGTATATAGGTATGTATATATAAAAATGTGTAAGAACAAACATTTAGGCATGTGTATTTTATAATAAACATACATATTTAGGGGTACAAACATAAAAATAAAATAAAACTTACCTTAGATAAACCTGAGAGGCGCATTTTGACGGTTATTTTTCACAACTGATTTAAAATTATGACAGATAAACTACTATTTTTATTTTTGAAGTATAAATAAACGTCTAGAAATGTCATGTGTTTAATAAAACTAAGTTAAAAATTATTTTATAGTGGTAGTATATTTTTATAAAGTTGTATGTATGGTATACTATACAAAATGAACATAAGGGTTAATTTCTTTTAAAAAATTCATTGTGGACGATTTTGAAATAAGTATATTTATAGATATTTCTTTTCTAGGAAAAGTTTAAACGTTGAACTACTTTACTAGAATTTTTTTTATTTCTTTTTTTATTTTAATACATTTTTTATTGATTTTAATGTAGTGATTTAACGTTACCTTAAAAGAAAACATAAATTCGCCCACTCAGGTTCAAACTAATTCGGGGAAAGTAAACAATCTGAAGTAAATTACATATTTTTTTTATTATTGAAGAACAAGAATACATATGGAGAGTTGTATTGTTGTTGTTGCTAGAGCATATTAGCAAAATTTTATAAGGAAACTTTAAAAGCAAATTATTATCAACTTCTATCGAATTAGTTTATTTTCATATTTCTTTCTAAAGAAAAATGAGTTTAATTAATTGTTTTAAAATTTTCTTTAAAACCTTCTTATATTTCTGTATTTTCTGAACAAAATTTCAGTATTATACAGCAAATATTAAAAATTTATGAAGAAGATTAGTTATCTCTTAAATTCGTTTGGTTCAACTGGTTTCCTAATTTCAATACAAGGGCATTCTAAACGATAAAAAGGATTTTATATGTAATAATATTTTATATAAAAGTAGTTTTTACGTTAAAAATATTATAAATAAAAATGATTTATCCCGATCAACGCGCAGTATATATTTCTATAAAATTAGACCGTATATTTGAGGAGTTTTTCATGTATTCAATTCCGATTCCCTTAGAGTCCGATATTCAACAAATATGTTTTTTTTTCATGCACAAGTTATGACCTTTAATTTTTCTAAAACCGTTCTTTCAGTTAATTTTGCATCCTGTAGTTTAAATTTGTTTAGATATATTTAATATTTCCTTTGGAAGATACATGAAGATTGTTTTGAGATATGCTTCGAAATTCCAAACCCAGGTCCCCATCACATAGATACGAATGCATTTCAACTCTCTAGCTAATATCAAGCTATTTTATTATTATCGGCACAGCGGATATTTAACCCTTTAACTGAGGTGTCCGAATAACACGGATAATGTTTTATGGTGTCTCGAACTGTTCTACTTTTCAATTTAGAATCTAAAATTTAATTGTTCATAGACATTATTATATGATACAATGTCATGTACTGGTGTGGTGTAGGGGGGTGCCAGCTCAGCTGTCATTCTCGTCATCTGATCGCTGTTCAAAATTACGAGGTCCATCCCAAAATAGCGCTAGTGTGGCTTTAAAACGGGACGTTAATATAACTAACCTAACAATGTCATGTAATCCATACACATCGCAAGAGTTTTAGAAATTTAATTAAATCAATATGAAAATCTATTTCCAAAATAGAACGTGTCATCTAATTAGATAGTCTACTAATAATAAAGAATGCCGTCTACTCTTTCTCCAATATCTTTGTCTCTGTACTTTTGTTGAAATTGAAAATTGTTCTATTATGTAATTTCTTAATCTGAGGAAGAAGTTGTGTGGTCTCTTCTGAGATAATCATCATAAGTGAAAGAATAGACACATTTGAAAATGAAATGAAGTTTGTCTCAACAAATAGTTAAAAATGCCGTCCAATTTTTCTGTCGCTTTTTTGTTACTGTACTTCTTTGGAACTTGAGAATCGTTGCCTCTTAAACAAATTCATCCGAGAAAGAACTTATATGAAGTAATATCAAAAGAATTGGCAAATTTGAAAGTACCGAAATGTTTTAACATGTAAATTGATAATAGGAGAAACTCATGAATAGTCGCATGATCGTGATCAATCCCACCTTTTTCTGTAACGGTATGTTTTGAATTCTTCTAATCATAATCTACACGAATGTGCAGTATGCTCTTGAACTGTGAAATTGTTCTGAAGTTTAAATATTTCAATTTATTCCATTAAACGTGGCATAAAACATTTACACTTGGAAAGCAATAAAATATGACTGGAGTTTTATTTTTTTTATGTATCACTATTAATCGACAATTTGAGATATAGTTGAGGGGAATAAATTCTGATACGAAAATATTTCTTTTACTCAAAAACAAAACTGTTCTCGAATTATTTTTTTAACATTTGTGTAAACCATTACAAAATTCAACCGCCATTTATTAAATGCAACATTAACGCAATTGAAGAATGTAAAATATACACAACTCATTACTGATCCAAGTAAATTTGGGGATGAATATTATTTTTCCGTATTAATCGATTAATTAATTAATACTTTTCTCCATTAATTATTCTGTGAACGATTAAACTTACTTCGTTTATTAACCAGCTATTAAAGCCTACTTTATAAAATAATTAAATAAAAATAATTGTAAGAAATCAATCGGAAGAGGTTCAAATATATAAGCAAACAGTTAAAATAATCGAAGCCCATGAAACCAAATTCGAAAAGGCATTAGTCTTGTCCGAGATGATTCGCTTCCATTCCGCCAATCAATAATGCCGTGATTCGTTGCTATAAAACATTTAACTGGCAAACAGACTAAGCAATCAACATTCTAGCCGAAAAAATTTTCCTCGATAGCAATAAATTTTTTTCATGACACTTACGGGCAATTGTAAATGTTTGGGAAAATATAATACGATTGCTTTTACGATAAAACTTGGTTAGGAAATATTTTAATTCTATATTGTTATCCTAGTATTTCATTCTATGTAGAAATATAATCTAGTTTATTCGTAAACTGCACGGAAGGATTTTGTTTCTTTTATCTTTCGCTTTGTTTGCTTTACGATTCAAAGGAAATTTTATTTTTCAAAATTGCTTTCAGTTCTAAAAGATTATGGTTATAATGTATATATTATAATTAAAAAAAATCATTTTAAGAGCAAAGATTATGAATTAAGATAAAAAAACGAAATCGGAGGAATTGCATGCGATAAAGTAATTAAGAACACCGTAAATAAAAAATAGCATGCTCGTTTCTTTGGTGTCAATATTTCTCTATTATCACTCTAAAAATATATATATATATTAGCATTGGCTAACAAAGAATCGGGATAATTCTTTATCGGTCTGCATCGAAAAAGAATTATCAGTACAGATTCGTTTCAGTACAGCGTTTTAAGATTCACTTGCGAATTGATTAATAGTAAACACATTGTTTTTTGCAACTAACGTTTAAACCCTGTAAACAACTGTAAATAATTTATTACTTGATAACTGTAACCTTTGCTATAAATATGAGTTAGCATGTAAGTTTTTAAGATCTTGTTCACAATTATTGCAATATAATTACAAAGGAGTTATGCCAGGTTTACACTCGGCCATTTATAAGATCGCCAGTAGGCGGCGCATGCGTAGAAAGGCTAAAAAATACTATTCAGCCGATGGCAAGTAATTGTCCAGATGGGATAACAACATGCCTCTGTATTATACAGGGTGTTTATAAAGTCCCGGACCCATTTTGATGTTTAATAACTCGTAAAATAATAAAGATATAAACAAACTTATAGCATTTATTGATAGAATAACTCATATATTTTCCTTTTCAGGTTTGAATATTTTTACTTTTGTAAATATCGTCTGCAAGTGTGGTTAATTTCAGATAATTTCATTTTCCAGTCTAAATATCTGTACTTTTCTAAATATTGTCTGATTATTAATTGCATTTTTCTCTCTTTTGTTTTTGGCAACTATTGCAATGTTATGTTTACTGTTGATGTGTTTGTTCTATGTAGTACTTTTGTATGGGATGTTTTATTCTAGCGGATATTAAGGAGAATGCATACACCACAAGAGAAAGCACAGATTTTATGGTGGTTCATAGAAATGAAATCGATAGTGCAAGCACAGAGAAATTTCAGAAGAATTTACCAAAAAGATACTCCATTCAAAAACAGCATCTTGCGGTGGAAAAAGAATTTTCTAGAAATTGGAAGTATCGAAGATAAGAAACGTTCCAGACGTCCTTGCACAAGTGATTTTGATGTTGAGCGTGTCAGAGAGACATTTTTACACAATCTTAGAATATCTGTGAGATCAGCGGCAACAGAATTGGATATCCCAATTTCGACGGTGTACAAGGTTATTAAGAAAAAATTAAGACTGCATGCATACAAAGTTCAAATTGTTCAAGTTTTGGAACCGAACGATAGGCCTAGGAGGATGGCCTTTGCAACAGATATGCTAAGGAGGATAGAAGATGCTGCTGATTTTCTGAAGAGCATAATGTTCTCCGATGAAGCATCCTTTCATGTTTCTGGCATTGTTAATCGCCATAATGTGC
This sequence comes from Argiope bruennichi, assembly GCF_947563725.1. Taxonomy (NCBI): domain Eukaryota; kingdom Metazoa; phylum Arthropoda; class Arachnida; order Araneae; family Araneidae; genus Argiope; species Argiope bruennichi. The sequence continues at coordinate 99,133,417 of NC_079158.1, forward strand.
GCAAATGGCTCTGTGGATGCCGACATGCTTGTCGCTACCAGGCGTGAAATTGACTATCGACTTGATATTCTCCGTGCGACGAAGGGGGCACACGTGGAAGTTCATTGACAAGGGTCATGAAACTTTTTGAGTCTATTTAACCATTTATGTTATTAATTTAAATCTATCTTTATTATTTTATGAGTTATTAAACATCAAAATGGGTCCGGGACTTTATAAACACCCTGTATATTTTTATTTTCTGACTGTGCATACGTTTGTAAATTTTGGCAGGGTTTATTTTGCCGTGAAAGAATGGATCACTTATGATAGATTAATTCCGATATTTTTTGCTCCTTGTTCTTCCTAATGCAAGGTTGTTATTATTTTTTTCATTTTATTTGCCATTTCTTTTCTATAATTTTCAAAATTTAGGTATTTGACCTTTTTTTTTTATTTTACCATGATTCTTTGTGTAAATATCCATCATTTTAATACAATACGCAGTGGAAAAGAAAAACTCAGGGACGCCAAAATGGCAATTTATAGCCAAGCATGGAATGCCTGTAATTTATCTCGTGAAATTGCGGCAAACATAAATCAGTCCCTTTCTATGCATACGTTGCCTACTGGCCGTCTCATAACTGGACGAGTGTAAACCGGCATTATACCTGCCTCTCTGCAGAGATATTTTCAATAATGCGATAAGTGTTAAGTCAGCCATCTAACTCTTCGACCCGCCACGAAGGCACACGGATTTAAACCATAAAAACTGAATGACCGGACCGCCGCAACAGCAACATTGGCGGGAACTGTGGTTGAGTTCTAAGGGCCGTCACCGGCCTCGGTACAACCCTCCCCGAAGGAAGTACGTCCCGTCATCGATGGGAGGAGTCAGATCCCCCACCTATTAGTGTACCCTCCAGGGTGGCGAGATCCAACCACCATGCCGGAAGCATCTCATCCTCAATTCGAGGTGCCCCTCCGGGGAGATATGTGATAAGAGTTAAGTTAAAAGTAGATTATTGATTATAATTCAGAATCTAAACTCAATCGTTTGAAGTTTGTATTTTCTTTTGATATTTAAACTTTTCTGCAATTTCAATTCTTATAGATGATAATTTGCAACGATTCATGATCTTTATATATAGTTATTTTTTTTTTGTTAACACAAATCCCATACACTAAAGATCATACTGCCACATTGAAAAAATAAATAATGAAACATCTACGAAATAAATAATATTTTTTATTTCAAAAAATGATTAAATGAGAATGAAATATCATCGATTGAAGTTTATTAGCTCGAAACTAAAAAGATGGCCGGATGAATGAAAATTAAGAAATAGCGACACTCTTTGGCAACATTGTGTAGACAATAATCGGAAATTTCAAGAAGCTGCACATGCATTTATTCTTTTGATTTTTATATTTAATCTTGATCTAAAAATTACATTATGAGCGTTTCTTTTTGTTCAATTTTTTTTTGTACCTTTAAAAAGAATTATTTTATTAATTATACCTTTTGTTAATTAGTTTGTTAATTAATCTTTTTAATAAATCTTTTATTAAATAATTACTATTTATTTTTATCAATTATTTTTATTTTTAAAGATTAATACTTATCGCTTGCTTATTAATCTTTTATCTTCAGAAATAATTTTTGTTGAACTATTTTGTTAAATAGCATCTTCTTAAATTTTATTTTTGACAAAATTCTCGCATGATAATATTTCGTTGTTCAGCCTAAATGATTGCTTAAGTAACAAATCTTCTTACTTGTACAAGTACTTGAACTAAAGGAAGAAGGTTTTTTTTTCTAATAAATTCAAAGAATTTTTTGTAATTAATGGGAAAACTGTGAACGAAAAAATATTTAAAAATACTTTCGCTAAATCATCAAGAAAGACATTTCTAGACTAATATTTATCTATATCATTTTGATCACCAATTTTATCTACTGATTGGGCTAAGAATTTTTTTTAAAGAAGGTAAGTTCTATCTCAAACAATATTAAGTGTGTTTATAGAATTTTATTCTAGTTCAGTTCCACTAAAAAAAAAAAAAAGTTAAGTATAACGAATCGACACGATGACCTTTTTTTTTTGACGATAGCAATGTCGATTTCTCGAGGCATTTCGGCCTTGACATTTTCCGCCTGTTTTATAATAATCCCCACACAATGCACGTTCCCACATATAAAAGATCTTTATTTCCCCCTTTTTTTAATGAAGTGTATGTATAACTAACCAGCTGGGAGTGCTAGTTAAAGAGTTATTACAACTGCAAGGAGAAATTCTGAGCTCCCATTCGGGAAAAATGGTACTTCATCACGCAGTGCTGTTTTCGATTTCCCTGACTGATGAATGGAATTGGATGGATTGTAGGGAAGACTTTCTTTTTGTTTCTTTCAATAAATGAATTGTTCGCTCAATGGAATTTTCAGCAATTCGGTATGGTATGAGAATTCTCATGCAAGGGTCGTTACAAACTAGTAGATTTTCTTAGAAAAGCTCAAAAAGAAAGAAAAAGAATGGAATCAATTTATGATCACGTGACACATATTCTGCGTACAGCAGCATTTTCATTCTAGAAACTAAATAGTGTATTGTAGTTGCCGTCAGTAGTATTACATTACGCTAACAACGTTCAATCAGATGTTGGATGATATGGCAGCAAAATTTATCATGAGATTTGATATAGACCGAGTCAGCAATGTTTGATTTCGTGGATTGACGAATGGAATCCAATGATTTGCGTGGGGGGGGGATTTGTTTTTAATTCTTGCAACAAATTATTCTTTCGTTCAATAGAATTTTCATCAGTCTGGGTAAGATTATGAGAATTTTCATGGAAGGAGGAAAGGAAGGAAGGAAGGGAAGGACAAAGGAAGTTTAAAAACATGGATTTCTTTTCAAATTATCAAACAATGCAATTACATCATATTCATAACATTCATGAAAAATTCTTTTAACCAGCTATTTTCCCTATCCAATACGCATCTTTTATTTGTTGCTCGTAATATTACATCTTCCATATCTTTTCTTGCATGCTCATAATATTTCATCAAGCTATAACTTAATACAAGGTATAGCTAGATATAAGGTGACATGCGCATTAACGTTTGTCATATGATTACGATGTAGCTGAGATATCGCACATAGATGTAAAGGGAGCCCCAAAATTAGAACAAGATTTGAATTTTGCCACCAATGCAGTAAAGTGTTGGCAAACCTATTAAAATAATCTAATAGCTGATAGTTTAGGGTTAATAAAATTGGAGCTTTATACGATAGAACAACGTGTTAACGCAAGATTTGAATGAAATAAACAGTTGTTTTTTTTACCTTTAAATTGTTATAGCTTTATTGAGTCGTAAAGTACACATAATAAGGCTATGAATGAAATAACACATAGGGCAAATGACCTTCACGGCTTTGCTGGCACTTTTGTCGAAATTTTCCATGACCATTTTGCTTATATGTGGCTGAATTTTGTTGATTCGACGCTGAATTTCCTCCTTCAATGCACCGTGCTTGTGGGCTTGTTGGCATAGACCCATAAAAAGAAATTCAATGGTGTTAAATCACAAGATCTAGGGACACAATTCTCAAATTTTCGAACTGTTGCCGCCATTATCATTATTTCTGAAATATTGTTCAACAATGAAAACACCTTATTCTATCGTGTAACGCTCCATTTTTACTAACCCTAAACTATCAGCTGTCAAATAGCTTTTTTAATAGGGATGCCAACATACTGCACGAACGATGACAAATTCAAATTAATAATGTTTGTTATGCGACGATGATACTATTGAGAAATAACTTTTTTTTAAAAATGTGATTTTCGAATTTACAAAAGTCTGAAACGCAGAAATTTGGCAAAACTTAAGTTGTAATTTTTTTATTATTGAAATATTTTCTATTTGCATATTTCATATATGAGTATTTTAAAAGATATATGAGGTATTTATCTTGAATTGCAATCTGCTTTTGCTGAAAAATTCCATTTTAACCTTTTCATATATATCTGAAAGATGTTGAACTTCCTTCACATTTCAATGATTTTTTTAAATCTTTTTTTTTATCATGGGCTTTGTATCGATTTCTTTGTCATCGCTCAATTCTTTCTACTGTTTTTTAACATACATATATACCATTAATAAAAAATAATAGGAGCACATAACAAATGATGAAATTAAAAACACAACTTGCAGACATACGAAATGATATCAATCTCATACTCTCGTATACCCACCAAAGAATGCTGTCACATGAAAGAAATTAACTCATCTATGTGTGGTTTTCAATAGTGCTAAATATTAGTCATTTCATCAATTATTATTACAGATTATTTATTAACATTTTTTAATGATTGAAATTTTCTTTAGATAAAAGAAATGTTACACCCGAAGTATGAAACATCAGAAGTAGAAAGTTTTCCTCATCACTATTATGTATCATTAATAGAGTGTTCTATTAATGATACATTATTCTCATTATTTGGGCTTCTTTAAACGGTTTTACCTTTCTTTGAATATGCAATAATTGTAAAAATAGGATTGTGTTATTGATTTTTCATCCATTTTCTCATATACCATGGTTTAGTATAGGCTATTGATTCCCTATAATAATATAATATTTTAAAACATCACAGCTCTTAGCTAAAAATTCGATTTCACGATGATGGCACTATTTAGAAGGTCATTTGCGAAATATTAGTTTTTAGATCCCATAATATTTGTTGATACGAATTAAAAAAATTATACTAAAAATAAACTTAGCAAGAGAATAATAAAAATAAAATGTTTTTAACACCACTTACAAATGTATCAAAAATGGGAAAACTTTTTATCTGAAACTGCACGGTATTATTAAAAAATTAAGACACAATGAGTTCATGAGAAAGAAATTCTTGGGTTTTCATTGAAAGTTAAACTATATTATATATTTGGTAATTTTAACGGAATGTCATGCTTTTAAGACTTTGTTTTGCCTACCATATTTTTGATAAAAATAAAAGGAAGCAATATAAAATATTATACAGAAAATAAGAACATAAAAAAATGTACATTTCGATAAAATACTAATGTGAATTAGAATAATTATTATTCTGATAGAATAATAAGTATATAGATTATGTCCAAAGTATGATATTTATTCATAAAAGATTTAAAATATTAATAGAAAATTGGAATAATAAGTATATTAATAATGCCCAAAATATGATATTTATTCATAAAAGATTTAAAATATTAATAGAAAATTAGAATAATAAGTACAAAGATAATGTCCAAAGTATGGTATTTATTCATAAGATTTAAAATATTAATAGAAAATTAGAATAATAAGTACAAAGATAATGTCCAAAGTATGGTATTTATTCATAAGATTTAAAATATTAATAGAAAAATAGAATAATAAGTATATTAATAATGCCCAAAATATGATATTTATTCATAAAAGATTTAAAATATTAATAGAAAATTAGAATAATAAGTACAAAGATAATGTCCAAAGTATGGTATTTATTCATAAGATTTAAAATATTAATAGAAAAATAGAATAATAAGTATATTAATAATGCCCAAAATATGATATTTATTCATAAAAGATTTAAAATATTAATAGAAAATTAGAATAATAAGTATACAGATAATATTCAAAGTATGAAATTTATTCTTAAAAGATTTAGAATATTAATAAAAAAATATTCTTCATGATGACATTTTATCTCAATATTTGTAATTCAGATGTAAATTAAAAAACCAAAACAAATGAGTTATTGTAGCTGTTTGTTACCACACTGCAGCGCAAGCTTGATTTCGCTGTGATTTCAGATAAAGTATGTGTTTATTATTTATTTTTTTGTAAAAAAATATGACTAAATTAACTAGTTTTTGTTTTTAATAATAATAAATGTTCAAAGAGCTCTAAATTTTTTTCCTTTTTTGGATACGAAGTATTTTAAGAGAAAACATTGTAAACATCAAAAAATACGAATTAGAAATTCTTACGAAACTTCACGTTTGAGACCTACTTGAATCCGAAAACACATTTTTGGAATAATCGTTCTCTGAGTTTTGTCTGGCCGCGAACACAGTAACTCTAAGACTTCCTGAATTAGACAAATGAGATTTAATTTATGAAATTATCCTAAATTAGTAGATTTCTAACACATAAATTGTGAACCAAATTCATTGAGAGTAAATCTAACTGCCCTGCTTCCGAGTACCAGTGAACGCAGTAACTAGAATACATAAAAAGCTAGATAGATAAATTTTGGTAAACTGGTTAAGCATCTAAAACATGGGTGCGTATCAAATTGGAACCAAATGCGACAAGATGTTGACCGTCCATCGGTCTGTACTTTCACAAATATGTAAACATGATAACTCAAAAACTCATTAACTTAAATATATAACATTTGGTATGTGGTTTTATGACCATTATTATAATTCTTCATCCAATTTTGGTTTTAATCACTTCGAAAAAGGCTCCAAAATACGCATTCGGTTTTGTTCTACTTATGTATTAACAGCCTTCCATTGATAAATCGTCAAAAATATCGCCAAGGATCACACTGTAATAGTTTCTTTAGATACTACTGTTCGCAAATGGATAAAGGTTAATAATGCACATTTGGTACAGAAAAAGCGATAGTTAGTTAGTTGGTTATTTCTGATTTTGTGGCCCAAGAGCCGTATCTGGCTATGCTGCGCCAAACATATGGTTTAAGATAAAAAATATTCAGTGAAGTTCTAAAAAGTTAAAGTAAAATTTGCAAAACCCAAGAAATGTGGAGATAAAATTTTACTAGTTAAATAAAAGGGAAAATATCAATTTCTTTCAAGAAAGTAAAATAATTTGGATGGGGATGTTCTACCACCAAGTCACGAATGTTTGAAGATGATGTACCGAATAAACGTAATCGATGAGGATTAAAAATTGGACATTCTGATAAAATATGAATGACAGTTAAATTAATATGACACGCATTACCGACTGGGCATCGTTCACCAAATAGAAGATGTTTATGTGTGAGACGAGTATGCTCAATGCGAAGCCGAGTCCATTTGACGTCCAACTCGTGCACTGGATCAACCGGCCACAAAGTGATGTCAGGCTGAAAAGAATGTAGTTTATTAAAAATCTGCAAATCCCATGATTCTTTCCATAAATAAAAAATACGTTGTGAAATATATTTTTTTAAATCTGTGTACGGAATAGCTCAAGTAGAGAAGTGGATGCTGCCTTTGCTGCAGCATCGGCAGATTCATTGCCAAAAATGCCAGCGTGGCTGGCAACCAGCAAAATAAAATTTGGTAATTCCGAGTTTGCAAATTTCTCCAAAGATGTAGGATATCTACAGCTAGTGGATGTGTTTTAGTATGAGGATGGCTGAGGGCCTCCAGAGCCCTCATACTATCAGAATAAATGCAGAATTTATGGTATAGCTATAATGGTATATGTATGGTATAGCGAGGAATAAGCGATAATGTTTAGGGAAAGATTCCACTCGTTTAAAGTTATTCTTGTTTCAACCGGTAAACTTAAGAATAAAGTTATAAGCACAAATATAATGGTACGATATATGTTTTTTTACCTTAAATTTTGAGCCTCAATTACCAGAATATTGATTGTCTGTTTATTCTTCCGTACGAGAAAGCGATGACTAAAAAAGGCAAGGTATGTGATCGTGACTCTAAAATGTAAAATCTGAATAAAATTTCGAGCCCAACTGTTCAAAAGAAAAAAGCAATGAAGAAAAAGAAGAAAGCAATTGAATATTTCTCTTTGTTCAGAGCAGGAAGAAGCTAAATTTACAATAAGCCTAGATATTAAAATACCTCAAAGTTGAACCAAGGCAGTGATATAAACGGAGTGCAGAAGGGGGGGGGTGTATAAATGTCTCTCGAATTTTTTTCTGGGAGTGGGGAATAGGAGGGAATATCGTAAAGGCAATACCTTTACGTTTGTCTTAAACAATCTTCAATAATCAACTAATTAATCAAGAATAATATTGGTCATGTTTGTTATTAACATTTCTTCAATTTTCAGCTTCAATTATATATCTCATCCTAATTATTCATGATTCCCCTCCCCCCCCTCTAAAAAAACGTTTTTAAACATCGAATTGTGATGGATGTAAAACAGTATTATTTTAGCAACGTTAAATCTATTCTGTCCACTGTGTATTTGAAGCTTCCTAACGGAGTCGAGTTCAATGACATTACAGCGCCTTTAAAATCTTAAATACCGGAGTAATTTATTTCAAACTGCACATTGTCTTTTTGATAATGTAATTTCATGTTCTGATTCCTCATTTAAAATACACACATAATTAGCGATTTATTCTTCTTTTCCTTCCAACAATAAAAGAAAATCAATTAGTGAAAAGCCCGAGAAAACATTGAGAATGGCATGAATTTCATTTCAATAATGAAAGCTTTTGTGAAAATAATGCAAGCACTTTTTAAAAATGTCAAAATTATGTCAAAAAAATTGCTCGGCAATTAAACTGGTATCCTTACCTGTTATTCAAATTTTAGAAGGAATAAATTTAATAAATAGTTTGTCTGCAATGATATTTTACAGAAATGTAGAGGAAAAAAGTCGAAAATATCGATTATTACTCTCAAGAGAATATTTCCTCCTGGTAGTTTTAAGTCAAATGTTCTATCTTATAAAGCACTAACACAAGCACAGGCATAAACAATCTTTTTATCTACTATGGGATGTTAAAACTCAGAATCTCTACTGTTCATTTTAGGATACGGAAACTTGTGGCGCTTTTGCGCATGCTTCAGAAAGCGTTTATGTAGTAAAAACAAAAGGGGGGGATGACAAAAATAAAAGAGATGTTTATAGTTATTAATGGGGTGAATTCAAATTATTCTCGGAATTAGGAGGCGTAATAAGTGATCATCTTTCTGCGTACCTCCCGCTACCGAAGTACAATCATCGAAAAGTGTTAGTTTGAGGATCCTGGAACGAAGAGTAGACGTAAAACAAATAATTTACTCTTGGAGATGTTTATCTTTGCCTCGATACTGTCACGATGGTTCGTATAAAGCATTTTAACATTTTGTCCAATATTCACTTATTTCTTATTCTTTTATTATTTAGAAGGTCTCGGTAATTCTTGAAAAGTTTAACTAAATTTCAGAAAACCATGTTTAATAAGGGATTTCTTCAAATATCTGTGTCGTCAAAATGTAAATTATGTGGGCAGGTATGGTTTGATTTTCCTCTTTTTTTTATGATAACATATAAAACAATTTTTTTATGATAACTTATGACTTTCCAATGGCGATACAGGAATATTTGTAAATGTTTTAATTTAATTTTTTTTTTAAATTTTGGATTACAAGATTTATAATAGGTTGGTTTTCTTCATTTTTGAATGTTTGATAATATTGATGTTCATTATTTGTCCTTTTGTGTTTCTCCGGCTTGTTCCCTTATAAAATCAAGTATTATTTCTTGAAACAGCATGAGAACAAAATATTTTAATTTTTAAGCAATTTTTGGAATTATTTGTCACTAAACTATCAATTACTTTTGTATATTTATTATTTTCATGACTTTTAATATATTACATTTCACTTTCTTGCATACGAAGTATATAAAAAATATCGTAATCGTCAAAATATTCGAACTCGAGATTTATACGAATATCTACATTTTGTACCTCATAAACATATATGTCTATCTTTGAGAAAAATAACTTAAAAAAGATGTGAGCTACACTGATGAAATTTGGTATACTATTTTTAAACCAAATTTTTAAATTTCTAACAAATTTTGAGTGGAATCCGTTCAAAGTAAGTCTGTCTGTCCAGTTGTTCGAATAAAAGTTAACTTGATAATTAAAAAACGAAGACAACGAGATAGACAAAATTAATCGCACAGATTTAATATGTAGTTTAAACACCTATTAAAGTTTGAGGCATATCCAACAATTCAAATTTAGTATGTGATTTTGAAATTGCATGTGCAGTTTTGTGCCAAATATGTGTTTTAATAGATTGGGGAGAACGCGTCTAAAATTTAAATTATTTTTCGACATTTTTAAACGTATGCCAGAAGTTAATCGCCTCCTAACTCGCCAAGGATCGCAAGAAAGATTCAGTAAAAATGTTAAATTCTCGTCAAAGATTAATATTTTGTAATACTGTACACCAATGCCACACAAAGTGTTCTTTTATTAGAGAGCATGAGAGAAAGTTTGAGGAAGACCAGTGCCGCTGGTTTGTATAAACAGTGTTTTGACGATTCATATAATCGTTTGGATTAATTTTCTCCCGTAAACTAAATTCCAACACGAGCAAGAAATCATTAGAAGAAATGAAAAATAAAGTTTCCCAAAGACGGAAACAGTATCGTGATATCTTACAATAAAAATGATAGGAATGGTTCATAGGGTCATTCACTCGGGAGAAAAAAGAAGAGATATTTCTTGAAGTTAGTTCGAAATGATAAGTTGGAAACAAGCCAGAATAATGTGTTTAACGCTTTTTATACACGATACAAGCTTGTAGCAATTTTTTTGAACAATTTTCGTTTTATTAAAAAAAATAATTTAATCTTATTCATTCTGAAGAATTCGTTTGTCAAAGAACATTTCTCTTAAAAGATCAAGATATTCTCAGAAATTTATATATTTGAAATAATTTTTGAAAATTGAAATTTTTTTAAGGTATTTGTCTAGGTCGGAAGCATGAATTTTGAGGAAAATTCGCATTTTTCTTTTAATTATTTATTTCTTGCAGTTTTAAAAAGTAAATACGTTTCTGTTTTTAATGATATCCATATATTACTTCTATGGCAATTAGAAGTCAAGTTAAGCATAGTATTGACATGTAAGTAATGTTTACTTATAAGCATTTAAATTCTTTTAATGCATTTTCTGAAGAGCGACTTTTTCATAATTCTTATGTGCGAGTATCATATCTCAAAATATATTCAAGATATCTTAATGAAATTTATAATTAGTGCTCATTATGTTAGGCAGAATATAAGGAACTATAGATTTGAATCTGAATGCTCTAGAAGAGAATTTATGATAGTTTAATGTAAGTATCGTTGAAAAAATCCCAAAATTTTATAGATAATTTCATATATTACTCACAAAATTTTTATTTTTGAATATAATTCTTAGAAAATGCTTAGTTACACTTTAAGGTATGTTACACGTGTAATGTTACAAAAAAATATTCTAACAATACTAGTTTTTGTAAATAAATGCTAAAATTTATATCAAAATATGCTCTTCTTTCAAACGCTACATATATATTTAAATAAGTTCGCTCATATTCATTATTTTATCTTATATTAATGAAAGAACATCACACGAAATTAAAAATATTTTTTTTAATCTTTTCTGAACTTAGTCGGATACTTTAAAACATAAAAAAATTTAGATTTTTTAATATGTATTGGCTACGTAGTTTTAAATCTATATCTTCCTTTTTAAATTTTTCTATATTTTTTTTCTGTTTAAATTTCATAAATCCAGTTATTTAACTAATTCATATGTATTTAAAAATGTTCTAATAGATTATGCATAGCTGAAAGGGAACGAATGTACCAAGTATAATTAAATATTCATTTTGTGGTTTATGGTCAAAATGAGGAATTCATTTGAACCGGTTTAGTTAAACATTGTCTAATTTTATTATAAAATAAAAATAATAACATGAAGATAAAATCGACTATTTATTCAACATTTTAGACGGGAATATTTAAATTATATTTTATTTTTTCATAATTGCATGTACTTTCATTACCTCTCATTTAAAATTCTAAACTTAAAATTCTAATATTAATACTGGCAATTGCTTATTTTAAATAGTTTTATCGTCTTTACGTTAATTTTTTTCAAGAAAAGAATGTTATTTATACACGTATGCAGTAACTGATGATTTTAAGTAAAAATGGCGAATTTTAGAATCTTTCTTCTTATGTTATTTTGGTTAGAATTTATATTTCAGTTAAAAAGTCATAGTTTAAGTAATTTGATGATCCAAAATCTAAGTATTTTCTTTGGTCGCTGTTGAGATAGAATGTAAAATTCGTGTCAACAGCATTAAAATTATGGCTTTAAATGGTAATTTCATGTGAAAATGATGAATCGGACTTTAAAATTATCTTCATTTAATTTTCAATATAAATTATATTTTATTAGTTAGTTATACGCATAGAAGTAATTTTAAGACCCGAGACTTAAGTTCTAACTATAATTATTACTGTTAAAGAGTGAAAATCATGAGAACATCTGCGAAGTTAAAGCATCAAAGGGACTATACAGAAGTAAGGTGCATAAATCGGATAAAGAGATAAAAAATTGCATTGTTATTTAATGTGATGCGACACTGACCAAACAACTGGTTCGATATTTTAAAGAGGTTCGCAAAGTTAGAAGAGTTACTTGAGGTAATCATAAAAATAAAAAAAAATAAAAAAATAAAAAATAAAGCTAAAGCGTATTTAATTTACATTGAAAAGCCGGTCGGAAAAACACAGATTTATCAAATTTATTATTTCTAGTTTATAATAATTCTATTACTATGCGTTAGAAGAATCGGCGTTGAATATCCCCATTTTCTTCTCCATAAGATTACAAAAACAGTTTATCTAAAATGGGGAATGAGAATATGTATTGATTAATAAATTTAACTATACATTTTCTCCTTTCTTGGTTATTTTATTCTCGCTCTTTTGCTTTTCGAAACAGTTTTTTTAAAATTAATTATTATATTGAAAAGCGGGTTTGGAAAAATAAATTCAGATTTATCAATTTATCATTTCCGGTTTATAATAATCTTATTACTATGCGTTAGAAGAATCGCCGTTGAATATCCGCAGATTCTTCTCTAGCAGATGACAAAAATAGCATATCCAAAATGGGGCTATGTATTAAAATAAGTTTAATTATAAATTTTTTCCTTTCATGAATATCTTTTCGGTGTCTTTTGCTTTTGGAAATAATCTCTTTGAATTTATTATTATATTGAAAAGCCGGCGGGCGGGGGGGAGGGAAACCAGATTTATCAATTTATTATTTCCAATTTATAATAATCCTATTATTATACACTAGAAGAATCGGAGCAGAATATCTGCAGATTTTTATCCAGCAGATAACAAAAATAGCACTTGAAAATGGGGAATGAGGATGTATATTAATTAATAAATTTAATTACAAATGTTCGTTCTCGAATATCTTTTAAACGTTTTTTAATTTTTGGAAATATTCTCTTTGAATTTATCATTACATTGAAAAGCCGGTTGGATAAAAGAAACAGATTTATAAATTTATTATTTCTTAAAAATTATAAATTATTTTATAATTAATAATTTTTTATTTATAATAAGATTATTATAATATAAAAATTATATTTGTATTATAATAATCCTATTATTTATGATAAATGAGAATGATGATATTCATTATGTAATAAATTTAGTCGTATATATTGCTTTCCTGAATATTTTTCTCCGTCTTTTGCTTTTAGAAATAATCTCTGAATTTATTTTTACATTGAAAAGTCGGTCGGAAAAAAACACCGATTTATCAATTTATTATTTCTTGATTATAATAATTATTTTATTGTTGAAAGATTTGGTTCCATGTCCGCAGATTCTTCTCTAGAATATGACTAAAATAGCACCAAATCTAAAGTGGGGAATCAGAATATGTAAGAATTATTATTGATAATGATAAATTTCCTTCTTTTTTTAATATTTTTTGTTCATGTTTTGTTTTTAAAAATTGTCTCCTTTCATTTATTTTGAATTGATTCCATTAATTTTTAACATTTCATTATTTTAATCAGCGATAAATTAGTTTTCAAAAGATAAAAGCATACAAATGAAGAAAATCGATAAAATTTAATATATCTTTTATCATAATTCTTTACTGAAGTTGTTATAATGTCTATATATTGCGTCCTGTAATCATGCTTCTATTCGTGGGCTGAAATAGTTTCTTTATATTGCGTCCTGTAAACATGCTATCCACAAAATGTAACATTTTGCAGGACAATTCCTTGACTTTAAATAAATAAATCTGATATTTTAGTTTAATTTAGTTTTTCGTCATATTTACATTCTTCTATGAAGCAACATGAGACTATTTGGTAATGGACTTTGTAATTTTGAAATGTTTACAGATAACGATTTCAACCGCGCCTATTATATTACGGCACATTCCATGAACCGAATATTTAACAAACTAGCAGTTTCTAAAATTGCCACTAAATACAACAATCAAAAATGAAAAAAATTTTGTCTTTATTTCTATATTAGACATATAGTATTTCTTTAAACTTATAAGCAATTTTGTAGTTAAAAATAAACTTTCACATTTGCTTAAATATTGAAGAAGGAGAAATAACATGTAAATGTTTTATGTTCAGTAGAATTTTGCATAAGCAAGTTGTTTTCGTCTAAACCAAATCCATAATAATGCTTGTTTTTCATAAAAAAGGGTTCATACTGAAATTGCTTGTTGTAAAGTAGTATTTGGAAATGAGGGTTTTCATTGTTTGTGACTCAAAAGCATGTATCGCTATAGTTACATTTTAACTGTCAGTCGAGTGCAATGGATCGATTAGCATTTCTCCAAAGAGAGCTTATTTATGAAATAAAATTTTTCGTTTCCTAAATTTAAAGTAACACAAATTTACGCCATTTTAAGGATAGAAAGAAATGGTTTTTAATTAGTGGAAAAGAAAGATTAAAACAAAAATTTAAATCGGAAACAAATAAAATTTGTATAATTTTTAAATGGTGTAATCATTTAATTCTAAATTTCTTAGAGAAATATTATTTTATTACACTAATGTAGAAAAGCAACAATTTCGCATGCTTACAGTTAACGTGGAGCCCTGATGCTAAGTTATGGATTTCCAGACAAAAGGGTTCTAGGTTTGAAAACCTATGCCATTAAATATACACATTATATATATGTGTACACATTATATCTCTAAACCTGATTCTGACTCTCATATGTCCTCCCACTAAAGCCCGCTCCGACGGTCCGTACGCGTCTTGAGAGAGGCACATTTCCCCCTCTTTCTTCTCTCTTGTGGTTTTCCGGGATTCTTTGATGTCTGTTCATTTTACCGACAATTTGCGGGTAGCTCCCGATCAACGTCCACAGGTGGGGTCGGTCTTACAATGGGCCAGAAGGCAGATTTACGACCATATCCGTAAAGGCAAAGGCCGACGGAACCGAACTTAATACGGAGATTGAAGTTTGAAAAAGAGGGTGTCAGCTCAGGAATCACCTTTAACACCCATCCATTGTTGAAACCTAAACCTCGCTCCCAAAATAGCTCACGTGTTGGTCTTGTATATAAAATCAGATAATTTTCATAAATTTATGCGGTAGCTTGATGGTAAGGTCTCAAATGCGGGTTCGGAGACTTCCAGGTTTGATACCGATTCCACTGAAGTATGCGGGTATGCGGGTTTGCAAGGGCGCTAAATTCATCAGGTCCAAATGTCTTCCTACTGATGTGGTGCAGAAACTTCACAATGAGGATGCCAGTCCAGATAATGTCCTCGTAATCCAACTGTGGCTCGAATCTGGAAGCACGACCCAAATCAGGCCTAATATTGCTTTAAAACGCGAAGCTAATATAGCTGAACTTCTGAGTTTACAGTTTTCATTGTGTTTACGCAAAAATGAACTAAAAAAAACCCACGGAAAAAGAACGTTGGGATAAAAGTTATAAAAGTTTTTTTAAAAAAAAAATCGTTTAGTATACTGTAATATACCAAAAATTCAGAGGTCGAAATAAGGATAGTAAAACTTTGACACTTAGATTTAAATACTCTAAATCAGAATTTCAAACATATTTATAGTATAATTTTATTTTTAATGTTTGAGATTTTTTCTTTTTATAT
This sequence comes from Argiope bruennichi, assembly GCF_947563725.1. Classification (NCBI taxonomy): domain Eukaryota; kingdom Metazoa; phylum Arthropoda; class Arachnida; order Araneae; family Araneidae; genus Argiope; species Argiope bruennichi. The sequence continues at coordinate 99,149,313 of NC_079158.1, forward strand.
TCATTATGGCTAAATTTTTTATCCTATTGTTTCAACTCGCGTTTTTACGATTCTTGTTTTGTCAGCGAGATTTTCGGTGACGAAATATTGTTTTCTACTTTTCAGAACACTTATAAAACCTGGTTTTATTAAACGTTATTATCTTATAAATTTCCAACTTTCGAAATATATAAAAATTTCATAATTTTATTTTTCTATTAAATCTTGTAATCAGCTTTTTACACATTTTTCACCAAAATTCGGCTGTATATATTAAGTTAAATAAATTATTTTGTAATTCTGCAGACAATAAAATGTTTATAAATTAATTACATTTTATTTTTAAATTACTAAAATGTTTTAAGATGTAACATATTTAACTTTTATAAGTATTTAATGCTCTTAAATTGTAATTTTAAAGTTGAAAACTCTACTATATATTTTTTAAGTATTAAATTGTCTAATTATACATATTAAATTCTTAATATGATACTCCCTATTTATAGTTTTTATATCATATGCTGCAGATTTTATACTTCATTTTGTGATTAGAGTTCTTTAGAAGTATGCATATTCTTTTAAATATATAAATAAAATAATTTTAATTTAATAATATAAATTTTAATTGAGAGCATAAAATTAAATACAATTTCTAACCTTCAGCTCTTCAAAAATTAAACAAAAAAAAAATCGAAAATAAAATTTCCTTTTTGCAAATCTAAACAAATAATAATAAATTGAGTAAGTATAATAAAAAAATGTAATAAAATAGCATCACTAAGGACGAATTCTTAGAACTGCTTCAAATTTTTCTTCGTACCTAATAGTCTCGTAATATTCTGTTTTATATGATCCATATCTCGCAAATTCAATGTGAACTCGTAAATGTGCTTTAGAAATTCTTGTTACTTTTAAAAGGTTTTGTTGCGTTACTATGAGGTTACGCCCAGCAACTATAGTTGCTTTTACAACTTCTGTAATTAGTCCCGCAGATTTTTGGAATATACACATATGTATATTATCAATACTTTTTTAATAAGTAAAAAAAAGTATAATAAAAGGATGAAAGAGTTTCTGAAAATAAGTTATATGTTCTTAGAAGATCCATCGGAACCTATATTCCTTAAAATGAAATACATTCCTTTTTAGAATATTGAGAGGTAAATGTTGTCTGCTTAATGAAACTTGTATTGATTTACCTTATTATTGGATGTAAAATAAAATTTTTAAATCAATAGGTGACATTTTTTGTAAGTCTGTGAAACGATTTTATTGAAGTTTGAGGTACTTTTTAAGTGTTTCTACGTGAAATTGTTGTACCAGTTTAAAATTAGATTGTTTTGATCAGAAAATGATACTGATATTTCATTTCTTGTATGCCTTGTATGATAAATCATTTTATCATAGAAGTGAGCTATAATATTTTATGTAGTCTTGTTTATTTCGGGAAAGAGAATTATATTTGGAGAAGAAATTAAAATCGAAAAGAATCACTTTTCCCTCTTATATACCTACAAACAAGTTTATGAAACGCAGAAAAAAAAAGAATCTTGCATGAAAAAAATTTTTCATGGCATGTACAGCCAAAATAAGAGAATCGCATGAAATGATTTGACATAAATTTAAGATGAACTTTCTGACAAATACAAAAAAAAAAAAAAAAAAAGGAAAGAAAAGAAAAAAAGAAAACAAGAATGAAGAAGAAACAGCAACACGTTTAATTTTTATTGTCATATATGTAGGGATTGCAATAACGGACCAAAATTTCAATACCGGTATTCGGTATTTTTTAAATCTTAATACCGGGATGCCGGTTTTAATACCGGTATTAGAAATTTTGGAAAAAGAAAGAAAACACAGGTGTTTCTTTGTTTTATTTGCCAGTTTTGTTAGAGAGTGTAAATATCACAAAAAATAATTTGTAACTTATAAATTATAACAGTATATAATCACAAAAAAGTAAAGGAAAATCTTATTTATTTAAATCACAAAAAAGTGTAAATATCCCTATTCAGTCTGTGGTACTATTACAAATTTTTGAAAAGTGATCTGAAAAAACATAATGCATCAATTGTACTGTCATTAAGCCTGAAAAGTAATTTTGTTTAAAAATCACCAGCTGTTGAAAACGCTCTTTCGGCATCTACGCTAGTTGGTGGTACTGTTAGCAATGCGCGATATACTTTTCCCAAGTATTTACCTCTAAATCCCTCATCTTCAAATAAATCGATTTCTCTTCGGATGATTTTGGATATAGCTGATTTCTGTATTGTATTTTGGATCGTTGAAATTTTTTTATTTATCGCTCATTCTAATTTTTGTTTAAGAGACAATTCCTTTTCACTATCAACAGTAGTGACATCATAATCTTCGATAGTTGAACTGAATACTGAATGTGGATAGGTTTGGGGGAAAAAATTTTTAAAAAACTTTACTCGAACTTAATCAGATTTGAATTGGTTATTTTCTTTTCTTCTTTTCATTTTCATTTTTAAAATCATTAGAATTATGTAAATACCATAAGACATTTTTTATTTCGGTATGCCTTTCTTCTGTGCGATTTTTCAATGTAATATATAATTCTTCAGATACTAATGTGTGCTGTTCTTTCAGTGACTGCAACATGAAATTTATTGTTGCATTAGCTGTTAATAAATTAAAATCTCTCCGACATAAGGCTTCAATAGTCAGTTTTATTGGAAGTAGAGCTGATATAGTTCTGTATATTAAGTCGAATTCACTATCTGAAAAATTAATTTACAGGTGTAAGTCTATTATTGCTTTTTGGATTGGATTTCTCAGTTTCAAAAATCGTTCCATCATTAGGAGTAAACTGTTCCAACGTGTTTTAGAATCTAATATTAACATATATTCTGTTTTATTTTCAGTTAGTATATATTTTAGTAATATATCCTTTTTATAGGGGAACGTTTAAATATTTTAACAATTTTTCGAACTTTATAAATTATAGGAAGCAATTCTTGATGGGTTAATATTTCATCCTCATTAGCAATACCTTCTTTAACAATTACATTGTCATTATCTTCATTGTCAATATCACTCTCACTCTTACTCTTTTCAAAGTTGGAATCCGAAGTTTCTATATCCACAGTATTTCGTTTCTTCTGTTCTTTATATTTTTGGTATAATACATCTATTACTCCTAATTGAATTCCATGTGCATAGCGCAACTGCTGATTTACACCAATCAACTTTCCAACTTTTTTCATAATTGTTGCTCCATCAGTCATTATGGATACAATATTTTCTTTCAGGGATTATCCATGTTTCGCTAATTTAGATTTAAGCAATTAGTTAAGCCATTAATTGGCTAATTAATTTCGCCCGTTTTGAGACATAAAAACAAAAACGTATACTATATTGCTATGTTCGCGATACCTGAAAATATAGTGGAGACAATTTTAAAAATTCCTCGTAAATATCGAAAAACCGGTATTTAAACTTGTGAATACCGGTATTACAAAATTGTACAAATGGCTCAAAATACCGGTATTCGGTATCCCGGTATACCGGTATTGCAATCCCTACATATATGCTATTTTATGGCATGCATATACTGGATTATATATACGGAATCGCATTATCTCCGTCTCCCCCCCCCCCATTCAACGTATAAATTTTGAAAATTTCTTTTTTATTTTTTAAAATTTATTTATAATTTAATATTTGAATACAAATAGTAAAATTCTTGATATTGTCTTTGAAGAGAAATCTCTACAACAGCAATTTTAAGTGAGAGAAAGTGGAAAAATTTGTGAGAAACTGTTTCATGCACTAGTATAATTTTTCACTGGCTGCACATGCGCAACAGTAAAATACAAAAGGCCTCATTCTTTTTTCTGCCCATTTTTTTTTATACATTCTCCTAAATCTAAAGAATGACACTATATTGTCAGCAATTCCTTCTTTGGATTCAATCAATTCAAATAGGGAAAAATTCACACAAAACATTTCTTTTCATTGCGGTATTTTTCTCATTCTACACATGCGCAGTAGCAGTATCGAAATTTTTCCTTCTTTTTCTTTCTTACTGAGTAGCTTTTGTCTGAAGAAGGTCATTGTATAGTTGGCTTTCACAGTATAAGATTTTATCTTAAAAATAGATAAATGAACATTGTAGCAGTTGCATTACTCTTATCTTCTCTTTTGGATACTAGATGGCGATACCTGATTAGGCCATCCCATATGTCATCCCATGGTGTATTACGATTGTAATTAGAATGAGATGTGACGCTGAACTGTGAAGCCGCGCGCGTGAATGTTTTGTGTTTGTGCTTGTTTAGTGTGTGAATGTGATCATTAAAAGAAATGTTCCTAAAAACACTCGTCCTGTTGCTTCCTGCATGGATCTTAATAATCTACGTACCACCACATTGGCGCCCAACGTGGGGCCCAACTGAAAAGAATTTGTGAGGAAACGAAAGTGACGTCGTCCCGACCATCACAAGAAAAGTTTCCCGCCACGACAATATTTAAAAATATTTAATTTTAAAAATAAGCTTTACTCATTTACCTTTCTATTTTAATGGAAATATTTTATATTTTGCATTATTGGATATAGCTTTATGAATTTGTTAACTTCATTTAGAAAAAATTCGAAAAGGTATGAAAAATATGGAGGATAAAAAGATATTTAACATTATAACTTTAAGTTGACATTCTTTCAGTAAAACTCAAAAAAAGCGACAAATTAGAAGCAACGGCTGATGAAATCAAGCCAGATGATGGAGAGAGTTGAATAAAATCTTAAATAATATCACTTTATAAATTTGGAGCTAGCGTTTGAATTTATTTCTTTTTGATATAACTAGTGTGAATAAAACCGAGAAAAACGAAATATGAATAATATAATTTTAAAGAATTTTTAAAATAAATAACGAAAACCGGGATTTATATTTATCGTTTATTTTAGCCAAAATCTAAAACTGTTTTTTCAAATAAAGTGAATTTTTCTCTCGTATATAAATACGAAAATAGCTTCCTCAGAAAAGTATTTTATTCTATCCTTGCATTGTACTCGCCGCCTTAGGCAACCAGCTGTTCGTACGCAATATTAACAACATTTATTTAGTCATACCAACCAATTTTGATAAACTACATCTTATCACCCGAAATGAAAATGCTATTTTAAATTATACTTTCATAAGAAATACAGGGTATTTTCATAGATGAGCAATACACACATTCGATAATAATGTTTTTCAGATTTTTCTAGAAAATGGATGGCAGGGGAAATACAAGCACCCATTGATGACATATCTAAGCACCATGAGATTTTATTTGACATAAAAATTGACGAGATTTGTATCTTAGTTGAGTTTGGGGAACTCGGTTCTGATTTTTACTTTAATGAATAAACACTGAAGTAAACGTCATAAGTGCTTATAGAAGTAATAAGTGCCTAAAATAGTGCTTACGGAAGACAATCTACCTTTGATATATATATATATATATATATATATATATATATATATATATATATATATATATATATATATATATAATATGTAATAATATTTTAAACTCTAATTTCAATTCTAATTAATTTCCAAAGTTTTTCAGCCCATAGTAACTACATTCTAAAATATTCTCTTATCTCGTGATCCCATTCCACTTTTTCTATTTAATTAATTCAACTGAAGCATTGTGAAAATGCTTTCGTCTGCGGTTCCCATGATCCGAGTGAATGGATAAGAAATTGCTACTCTAAACAAATTCTTCTAAAAAATGCTTGTTTCCCTTGTCTAAATCGGCGCGTGTAGAGAAATCATGGTATATAAAATCATGGGATAGTTAATTTCTCCCTTTTTTATGTTTCTTCTGCTCTTGTGCCGCGCTATGAGCGGACGGACGTGCCTTGTCCGCGCCTCTTCTACAAAAAAATTATGTCTTGAGGGATGGACATAAAACAAAGTTAAAATTTCAAAGTGTTTTTTCTGTCTTCGGCCACGACTCCGCTTCAAAAATTATATGTTTATATATAATTTAATTTCATGGGTAAGTGTCCTAGACCCCTGTGTAATATAGTATAAAAAATCAGGTTATTAGTTCACTTTAAGTGTTCTCCACCCCGCATAAAACAGTGGACCGTGGGCATGGTCGCGTAGGTTTAGAGCACTCACGTTATTTATTTAAATATTTATTTTTTCAGATTTTCATTCATCAGTTTTTTTGCATTTTAGTATATAAGAAAGAAACTTTTGCATGAATTGTACGCCACTTGTAATGTACAACAAACCACATGTAGTTACAAAATATTGGCGTTTGGTATAAATCTGCATTTTTGTGTAATCTAGTGGGTGAGGTTTAGTAATTTTTTTCGGCGATGACGACTTGGTTCACAATAAATACACAAGTACAAAAAAAATCGAATTTATATTTTGTAGACTTTTTTGTCGATTGAAATCAAAATTTGACTTACAACAACAATTGTAATCAACAAATTACAGCCAAATTTCATTTATTTCAGTCATTGCCATTTTGACTTATCGTGTCTGTATGATTGTACCGAGAGAAAGCAACTCTTGGTCGAATTCAGTTAAAATTTCATAAGGATTTTCATTTTAACTGTTAAAACTATGAACCAAATTTCATTTAAGTAGCTCTAAAGTATTAAATGTATTAATCATTACATTTAAATGCATGCAAAAGTACTAACAAACTTACGGTCAATACCATGATAGATTTGGTTCCAAATTTGATACAGATCTTTATTTTAAATATTAAAATTGTGTACCAAATTTTATCTATCTAGATCTTTACTTTGTATAAATATGTTGTTCACTTGCGTTTCGATAGTAGGACAGACAGACTTCCCCCAATTTGCTGAAGGTTTGATGCTTATATAAAAATTTAGCAAAAATATCATAAACCAAAGTTCATCTTCATAGCTCACATCATTTTTTAGTTATTGTGTTCACAGACTGAGACAATAAAAAAAATCCACGATAGACAGACAAAATTCCAGAAATGTTTTTTTCTAACTCAGGAATGTCTGGAATTTGATAATTCGAGAAAATCTGGATCTCACATTTTTCGATGATTCAAATACTTTCTCTTTGTATATTTTGTATAAATGAAAATAAAGAAAAAAAGGGGAAATGGGAAATGAAAGGAAAAGTTGGTAAAGAATAGAAAATAGTGTTTTTGTAAATGAAATTTTATCTCCATTATTTTTTGTTAGAAAGTAGTCAGTTAGAATTCTATTTAACTGTTTCTAATTAAAAAAAATATGTAACGTATAGACTATTATAAAAAAAATAATAAAGTTTAAAGTAATAAAAGTAAGTAGAAAGTAAAACATCAAAACAAGCTAAGTAACAGAAAATATTAAAGGAAATAAACGATCACTAACCCAAAAATAATAAAAATTAAAAAAGTACATCCTTATTAAAGAGAATTTTTTTTATTTTTACTATTTTTTTATGTTTTTATATATTTTGTAATTCCTTAGTATGCATATTAAAGAACATTTGACCCACATTAAAAAAAATTACAAGGAAAACTGATTTTTGTAAAATGAAATCAAAATTAATCATCTTACTGATAATTAAATTCTAAACAAAATTAAAATATTGTATTGTCTTCCAGAACACATAGAAGTATAAGTTTTCCAAACTAAAAGTATATCAAGAAATGAACAAAAAAAATCGATAACAATACTCTGTTTTTACAATCATGAAATAAGCTAAAAAAAAAGTGCGTAAAAACATTCTAGGAAACTAATTTCGAATGGAAGAAAGGTTAATCTTTGACTGGAATGTTAAACTTCCGTCGTAACTAATGATTTATTTTTCCTAAACTACCTGCCTATCGTTACGTATTACAGCACTAACATTTAATCTTTTGCTTGTAATTTGAGTGAAAGTTTCGGTCAGGATTTCTGTCACTTGTCCAAATAGTCTCTATTTGAATTGTTGGTCCATGAAGAGATAATGGGGACTCATTATATTACAACATTGAACTGGTTATACTAGAAGAAGAGGACACTTGCCAATAAGTCAGTTGTGAATTTTCATTCCTGTTATCTGTCAGTCAGATTAAACTGATTGTTAGCATATTTGTATTGCATTATTGTTTTTGGTAAGACTGTTAACATTTTAAGAGCAAGAAATTCATTTTTAAATTTGTCTATCCTGTAAAGTTTTAGATCCCAGCATCTTTCTAACATAATACTGTGCTCTAGTGCTGTACAATATCATGTTCACTTATCTAGTTTTTCTTATACTCCATGTATTTTTCATTCTAATTCTTAACATTTATTGTTAATGTTATGTTTTCATATTCCGTCATTTGTATGTTTTGTGGTGGATTGGATTAAGCGAGGATAGAACCTTCAACCGTGTGGTTCGCAGCCGAGTAACATGACCACAATACAAAAGCAATTGCCCGTGTAGCGTAGCTGTTAACTGGCTTATAAGCTTTCACCACAGTTTCTTTGCAACTGATTGCATTGTCTTTCATTCATTTTGTTTCTCTGTTTTTTAATAAAGTCCACCTACATCTGTACCAAATCGAAAAGGGGCCACATGAGCTCTAGAATCTGATTTTGGTGTGGTGTAAAGTGTTAATACTTGCTTTTCTGATGATAAATAAATACCTTGATACTGCATTATACTTTATATAGTTAATTCGCCGCCTTTAGGGACTAATTGTTCGGCCACCATATAGATAGTATTAATTCAGTCAAGTTAACCACATTTCGATGAACTAAAACCTATCTTACCACATGAGATACATACATGAGTTTCATTCTTATAATTTTACAATAAATATAAAGTTTCTGATAAGTTAAATATGTTCAGAAAATGCCAAAATGAATTGGCGATTAATACTATCCAAATGAATTGGCGATTAATACTCGATTAATTTGTTACGCTTTCATTTTTTTATATATCTGTTGAAATGACAGGAAAAAGGAAAGAAGACAACCACTGATGAACTAATGAAACGCTATGAACTATCTGATAAAATAAGAATTGATGAAATTGACGCAAAGATCAAAATTGGAGAATTCCGCTTTTTATCACATAGAGAATGGAATTAGAATCTCTTTCAAAAATGGGGCTGCGTGTTGAGACTGTCGAAACTCGAAAATATATGTAGAAGTCATGAGTTTTCAAGTGAAATGAAAAAAAAAATTGCAAACTCGCTATAGTTTCTTTCCGAGATTAATAATTTCGCTATTTTAAATATATAAACACAGCTTGCTTCTCTAATTTTTATTGTACTATTGCATATTATTGTTTAAAGTTTTAAAAAATCCGGAGAAACATCAAAATATTATTATTGCATATTATTAGCTTATTTATTGTAGGTTTCAATCAATTCTTTAAGTTGTAAGTTTAGGGTAGTAGATAACAAATAATAACTCAAATAGCTATTAATAAAAAATAAATAATAATCGAGTGTATAACAGTTATTTAGCTCACACCTTAACCCTTTCTAGGGCCTTGGGATTTATGCTTCCCACCAAATTTATCAATCTTTGTATGAAATTATGTAGGTTGACATAAGTTCTGACACATTTTTTTAGTAAGTCAGAAACTTAGAGGCTTCAGTTCTTTATCTCAGACAAAATGATGCGTCTTGATTTGTTACTTAATTATTAATGAACCAAATTAATTAATGAAATTAAATTTATCTAATAAGCTAAATGCATCCCTTTTCTTATTCTAATTTCAAGCCTAAAAATATTTTAACATAATATGACTAGAAAAAAATGGCCCTTTAAAGGGTTAACTTAACTCTTTATGAATAAACTGTTCGGTATCGGCGAGTAACTGATTCGCAGGGATTAATGCCAGCAAAAATTTTCAATTAAATGTTTTTTGTAATTTCATCTCTCAATAGCTTTTTCTGTAAAATATTTTTAAACTTCAAATTTGGATAGTTATAACTCATAATATTATCAAAGCCATCCAATTGTTTTGTTCATTGCACTATGTATCTTTAATTTTCTGCCTTCTTCAGTAAAATTTAATGTGAAATGATTCACTTTCTAGGGGATGGGAGAGGGAAAGCAAGTATGTCTACCCTCGATCATGAAATAAGTTTTGTATTCTGTGTTTTCCAGTCGAAAATATAAAATGAATTTCCCCTCAATATACGAATTTTACTCAAAACACTTTCTGTTGTAAAATATTACACGTATTCATTTACTAATCTTTATCTATTTTCTCTAGTCCATCTTCTTATAATGACTAATAATGTTTTCTTGAATGATATATGAAAGTTGCACTGCATCATATGATTGCCGTATTACAATCACTACATCATACAGAATAAATGTATGATCTGGTTTTGAAAGAACCGATCTGACATCATTAAGGAATGTATGACCATTTGTGGCGAAACTATAATAATTTCAGAATAGTTTCCATTCTATGATTACTGAAATCTATTAAGAAAATTGTAGCCATAAGTGATCAGACACATAATATTCTTTTCCATAGCATGTACTTGAAATGATGAATGACATAAGAGGATTTTTCCGAAGAGTATTTGGGTTTTTATCGTGAATAATAAATAGTAAAAAATGTTCAGCTTCAAATAATTCCAGTATTGCTGGTTCATTATTGAATAAAATCTCAAATACCATCATATAAAATATATAAATTGAATAAATTTTGCTTATTCCAGGAAGCAAAGCATGGCGTATTTCGTTATTATAAAATATTATTTGGTAGTTTTGAATAAGTTTTATACAATACATTTGATAAGACATTTTTATATTTAGGAAAAAAGAATGCAAAATTAATTTTTTTTATTTAATACACTATCTAGTAAAAAGAAATTAACTATACAAAAGGGCTAAGAATGATTTAAATCACTTGAATTTTATTTTTCAGCCTCTTCAAAAACTTTCAATTAAGCTTTCTTTATTGAAAACAAAGAATTGCTAAAATTTTACAGAATTTTTGATTATTTTTAACAATATTCTTCAATTATATTATTTACAGTGATTGAATATGCAAATAAAAAAGTGAAGTACGAATAATTATTTAGTTTTGTTTCATGGCAAGTAATAGCATAGAAAATCATTAGAGCAATGTTGCTGTATTAATGACTGAAAAGAAAGTTTGAATAAAAAGAAAGTATTAAGAGAATGAATTCATTGCTATCTTTGCTTACAATGAAACAGCCTTTAAATCGTTTTTCTCACATATCTCTGGTTATTTTGAAGAAATAATTCTGGCTAGGTCTAGACAAAAATATATCTGGTGATTTCTCATTATGCAATATTAGGGATCGAATTCGCTTGTAAGCTGACACCTGATAGAAAGCCTTAGTTTGAATGGATTTCATTCAAAATTTTAAAAAAAATCTTTAAATGTGACGTAAAGTTCATATACCAAGTTGCATCCGTCTAGCTCAAAATGTTTTTGTTGTATCCTATTCACGGACAAACAAACATAATGCCAAAAATGTGTTTTCAGACTAGGAAGTGTGAAACATGAAGATTCAGCAAAATCTCGAGTTTCAATTTTTCGACGATTACAGTGTTTTGTATTTCGACGATTACAGCATTATATATTTCACGTATGAGGAAGTAAAATTGTGTCCAAAAAACAAACAATAATAGTGAACATACGCTAAAGAAAAACATTTTAATAAGTTTTGCAGCTGCTCCGCATTTCTATCTTTACGCGCGTTGTTGTTTTCCACATGAGAGATGTTGAATAAGAATGAAGCATGCACTGATGAGTGAACATTAATTGAGACAACAAAAGACGCATCATACGTGACATGAACAGATGCACCAACAGTTTCATCCTGTTGTATTTTGTGTTTGAGTAACTTTACACAAAATAACATTTACTAAGTGGAAGATAATGAACAAAAATGAAGCACGCACTAGTGGATAAACATCGAATCAGCAAATTGTAATTGATTAGAAAGGTTCAACAAATTATTGTTGAATTTGTGTTTCATTGCTTTGCGCCATTTTCCACTTACACAATACCATCTGAAAGTAAACAAGGCATGAAATTCATTAATATGCATTGCTTTTGCATCGCTTTTCTACTTGTACTGACTGCTACCAGTGTCTTTTTTTTCTGTATTTTGTGTTGCAATTGTTGCAGCCACTGTTTCAATGTTTTACATTTTTTAACAGCTCCGAGAAATTAATGATGCATTAAAATAGGTTTTTCGTTCGAATTCAGAATTTTGTTACAATAAGCATAAATGTGAAGTTCGGTTGTTGTACATTTAACTATTGAGAGCATACTTTCAGATACAATACATGCCTTGACTGTTGTATACATTAACAAGACTAGATTAGAATTAACGTACGATCTCCAAAATTGAATGATTTTGGGATGATTTCTAACCAATGTAATCAAGATTTTTTTTTTTTTTTTTTTTTTTTTTGTAATTCTAAAAACCGTTTGTTATGGTTTCTGGCATCTATCCAAGTCGATAGGCTTTGGGTTAGATGTTGGACGTTTGGCATGATTTTAACGTGCTTGGCGAAACCATACAGTAATCTTACCATTAGCATTTCTTCTAACGACAAAATTATTTTATGAAGACAATGTGTATAATTAAAAATTCTAAACATTTATCGAAATTTGCTTGGAATTTAGAAGAGAAAGAAGTGTTGAAAATTTATCACACGGCATTGAAATTTTTTTTGTTAATACCAAGTATGTTTCATAATTTCTGTAACAATCTGCAACATAAATTTTTGTAACATTTTGTAATTTTTATAAATCTTAGGAAATTATTGTAGATTGATTTAACAAAAAAATTTATTGTAATACTATACGAAAGCAAAATGTCAAGCTTAAAGATCGTCATCATCTTTTTATACCTTAAGTAATGTTATAGAAAGAGCAGTTGTGTTTAGAAATGCTCAATCCATAAAATTTTCCATCATTAATTATTTTTGCAATTTTCTCTTTAAATACAACTAAACTATAAAGAATGGACATTTTATTAAAATCATGATTTAAAGAGAAATCTTTTGAATATGCCAAAAAGTAAACTGCTTGATATTTGGACTCTCAACAATGAGAGAAAAACTTAAGAATAAAACATTTGCAGTGGAATGAAAAAGATTAAAATTACAACAAAGGAAAGTTTTATTATAAAATACGCCCAAAATAACTTTTAAATTATAAAAATTAAAGCAAAAGAGGCCGAAACCGAATAGATATCTCAAATAAGTAAATTTTTAATATCTAGATGGTGTAAAAATCATTTTTGTGGCAGAAAGTTTTTCGAAGAAGTCAAAAGAAAATGACAAAATGTTCTCTGCTTTTTAATTAATAAAAATTTCAAAAATTGTCTCAGATGTACACGTTTCATTTCCAAATTAGTGTATGCCCGTTCCGTAGCTATAGTTCACACACACACACACACACCTTTATTATTATTAAAAATATTTAGTGATTATAGCCTTAGCAAAAAATAATGTCCTTTGTTCTTAAATAATTGCCTTTGAGTATCATCTTGCTGAATATGGTATAAAATTAATTTATTCGATGATGAAAATAGTAGCAATATATATATAAAGTGAAAAAATTCTGGATTATTGAAATAACAACAAGTAAATGAATGCATATTATGAATGGTTTTCTTATTTAGATAGTCATCGTATTAAAAATTTCTTGAAATCAAGAATTTTTCCATCATTTTTTAATCAAAAAATTCTTATGTGGCGAATTAAAGAGGCAATAGAATTAGCTTTGTGTTCCAGTAAGTACGCTTCTACGGTACTAAATGAATCGTGAAAAGACAGAAACTGGTTGAGGCGGCCGTCTTCAAAACAGTTGTGGCCAGAAAAACCAAGAGGGAGATGCAGGGAATTGTAACTGCATCTGTGAGTAAACTGGTGTAAAAATAAACTCGAGATGTGTTAGAAATGTTTAACTATCTTACAGATAATCAGGAATTAAAGGAGACTATTTATCAAATAGTTAATCTTCTTTTTCTTCTTCTTAATTTAAGTTACAATTAAATATTTGAAAGAATTGTTGATAAAAGTAAATGACGAAATACGTTGGATCTTATGTTTAAAACTGCGATTATGTATATAAAAAAGATGTAAATATTAATTTACACCATTTGTCTAACTTAGTTCTACTTCCCGAAATTTTCCAAACCCAGTTTGCTGACTCTTTAAATAAGCATATACTGCAATCCATAATTGCATTGATTTCGAAAATGCCACAATCCCTTTTAGCACTAACTTATTAAATTATAGTATTCAAAGAAATAGCAATCTGATCTGCGCAATTCAGCTTCTGTTTGTGTAACATGCGATTCAAGATGTGCGCGTGTTAAATTAACTACTTGAACAGGCGGGAAAAAAAATTTTATTCATAAAGAAGTAAACGTTTCTAGCTGAAAAAACAGTAATCTGTTTTTTCCCCTTGAAATTCAATCAATCGATTAATTTCATTTGAAACATACATGCCATGATTTTTTTTATTCTGTTGTTCATTCTATATTGATTCGCCATGTAAATTAGAAAAGAAGAAAGGGGATTTTATGAACTGGCAGCATACTCACAGCAATTTTATCGCTTCTTATGATATATTATCTATTTTCATACTCTTCTTTTTAACAAGGATATTTGCTATATGTCTTCAGAGAAAGGATTACTAATACTGTAACATGTATGAGTTAACATCTTAATTATTTTGATCACAAGTTTTTTATTAAATTAAATATTTTCAAAATAGTATTGCATTTGGAAATTGTGTTAAGGAAACAATATAAATAGTTAGAATTACAAAACACTTTATTGCTTGAAGGATGAGTATATGAAGCATAAAAATTATCAAAGGTGAAATTTGTTTGATTTTTTTTCCACACAAAATTCTCATTATTTCTCATTTTCCTGTTAGAAAAATTCCCATTATCTAAGTATTTCATTTCAATCAATATCGGTTAAGAATTGGTTAAAAAAATCATATATTTAACCAGTGGAAGTAGTCGTCCCAAGACTTCCGGATACTCTAATAAACTAGAGAGAACGCTTTACATGGCACAGGTATACAATAATTACAAAGTATTAACTTTTGGCGTGTATTTAGCATTTTTACTAAATCTATCGTGTCATCCTTGGCGAATTATTTGGCGATTATTCTCTAGTATTCATTAATAGTATCCAAATATCAAATTTGCATTTTAAGACTTTTTTTTTCAATCTAGCGAAACAAAAATTTGACAAAGAATAAAAATTACAGGCACAAAATCCCATACCAAATATATTTAAGTACTCGCGTTTTTGAATGACTGCGTTTATATGTTCCTGAAAATGCAGACTAATCAACAGTTAACTCAATGTTGGATTTGGCACAAAATTTGGCAGGTGTCTGCACTATAGATAGTAAATTTGTGAACCGAATTTTATCTATCTAGCTCTCTTCACTTTGTAATTATTATGCCAACTTATGTTCGAACAGCCGGACAGAACAGATTTCCGGACAGAACGGACTTTCTCAGAACAGATTTTACTCAAAATTTGACAGAAATTTGCAAATTTTGGAAAAGGACAGAATACCAAATTTCAACCGTTTTATTCAAAGAGCTTTTGAATTATTGTTGTATCAGAATGACGGACATTTTACAAAAACGTGTTTTTCGACATCATGGATGTCTAAAATGTGGAGATTTGTCCAAATCTCGAATTCGAATTTTTCGGTTATTACTGTCTTTCTCCACACTACGCATACGAGAAAATAAAAATATGCTTTCTGGGTTTTATCATTATTAGAAAGTGTTGCCTTATTTGTAGGTATCAAACTCAAGTGGTCGGATTATGGCTTCTGTGCATAATGTCTTAATGTCAATTCGATCTGTTGATAGCGAATTTGTATAATGATTTTGTTTTGTTACTGCTTTTTTGTGATATATAACAAAGTTTCATTTATATATTCATTATAGGAAATAAACTAAAATACTTTCTAAATCAATGGACTAGTTTTTAGAATTAACAAATGCAATCAACGAGGTTAAACATCTTAAATGCTTAACTACATGTTACTAAATCCACCTCTTAGAATTAGAGAAGGTTTAATGAAGGCCTAAGAAGGGACGAGATGATTTTTGTTAGATGGCTAGAAAATATCTGTCAGCATTTTTTTAAAAAAAAATATTGGTTAGTTTTAAAGATTTATTTTAACAATATTTTGCATTTTTACTAAAATCAATGAAAATTATATTACTTCTTTTAAATGTAAATTCCCTTTTCTTTCGACAGAGACCTTTCGATTTAAAATATGGTAATCGGAAGAAGAAAGTTATATATTTCTTCCTCCTGCTTTCTGTACAATCATAATTCAAAATTTAACAAACAGGACTGAAATGATTTGATATCGACTGACTTTAGCAAAGAAATGCTTACGTCTAATAGGATTGCTGTCTGAAGTTTTGCAACAAGAAGGGGTGGAAACATAACTGTGAGCCAGTTTCTCCAGATTGTTCTTTGAGAAGATAACCATAAATTGTTGCTAAAGCACATTTATATTAAAGCCATTTTGATTAACTAAAAATGCATCTCTTTCTTTGAACCATATCTTTTTACGTCATTGATTTGGCTAGACATTTCCGATCAATTTGGATTGGACCGTTGTTTTTGTATTTCGAAATGCAGTTTATCACGAAAGATATCAATTTTAGTAGATACTTTTTCATTATCCGACAATGAACATCGGTTAATCGATCCAGTATACTTAGATTTCATCATTTATACCCAAGTAAATAGATGTAAAAAGGGAGGTGTTTTCATGTTCATACTATTACAATATAGTCCGATTTATGTTAAGCCCCGTCATATATAGAAATATCTATTTCGTATGTTCTAGATACCTTCTTCTTCGCATCTAATAATAAAAAACTTTTATTATTAACTTAATTATTTAAAAAAGTTTTTTTTCCTTCTTCCTGGGTTTATTCTGTGCCAAAACTTAACTAGTGACTCAGAAATAAATTTTAAAAATTGATGATAAAATAATTCAATAAATAAAGAGTTAATTTATTTAAGTGAAACTGAATGAATAGTCTTCAATTCGATAGAAATTTACAATTTTAGTGTAGATCGCTTACAAAATATCTTCATTCTAGCCTTTGAGATTTTGAATTATCATATTTAAAAACAGAAAAAAAACAACTAAAATATAGATTAATATAATTCAAAAATTCTTTTTTTTTTAAATATCATGGATGTCTGTAGAGCAAAGATTCTTTAGTCTCAAAGTAAACCTTTTTTTTTATATTTCATTGATTAAAATTATTTCTCTTTGTAAATCTCATACATGACCATATAAAAAAAGCACCTATTTAAAATTCAGCTTCGTCCGAAAGGAGCAGAAACATTGTCTACCATTGATCCCTAATTTGCTATTCATTTATGGCGGGAAATAATTTAATAGCGCTCCTTCGGAAGCCTTCTCCTTCGAGGATAGCGGGTCACGCAAAGGCATGCCGAGCTCAAATAGTTAACCTGATTAAGGTCTAATACGTGCCCTCGGTCACGAAAGGAATGCCTTTATGGGGTACTTCGGAAGAGATTAAATGTTGACGAGGAAGTGAAAGAGATGACAAAGTCAAATGTCAATATTTGGTATGCAAAGTACGATTGTCTGGGGAATTATGACAAAGACGTTAATAATATTAATGCGCAGTTCTAGACTTAACATTTTTTGTTTCATGTAGACTTTCTAGACTTTCATGTAGACTTCTAATATTTTCTTTCTACATTTTCAAATGTCTAATAATAAAATGCAGTGATCGTCAAACAATTTGACGTCGAGAATTTAATGGATCTCCATGATTTTTTTAAATATTTTTGTGGATAAAAAGAACAAAACACAATCAAATTTGGCATTATGTCAGTCTGTCAATAAGTTTGAGTTAACAGTAATTAAAAATAATAGCAATATAAAAAAGTGAAATTTGGCACCAAAATTGTAGACTTATATCAAATTTTGGAAGAAATTTATTAAAGAGAATTCTGCCTGCCCATAGTTATAGAAACATAACTCAAAAACATAAAGAACTTGATGGATGACAAATGGTATTGTTACGAAAAATTCCGCTAAAATCGACTACCAGTACGCTGTAGTGGCTATATGGGGACATAGTCAGTAGGTCTCAATAACAAATAACATTTATTAACACGAAGACATAGACGAAAAATAATTATCGAGATGTACACAAGCAACACAAAGCAGCGCTTACAACAAATAGCAATTCACAAGTAGTATTCGAGAGTAAAAATCACAACAGCACACGAAGCGGCCAGACAGAACTCAGCAGAAGGAAGGAATCTATGTACTATTCATTAAGGTCTCTCCAAACGGCTGCTATCCTGCACTGTCTCGTGACTTCATCTGTATTCAATTGCCGACTCACTGCTAAACTACTAATTACTCAACACGATAATAATTCGATGCTATTTCTATACTTGTCTCCAAGTTCTGCCACTTCTTCTGCAGCTTCTGTTCTTCATTTCTCAAGCCATTAATCGCTTGAGCTCCATTCAACGCTTTAGTTTCGCTGGATTGATCTAGCTAATTTGTCGCTAAACACCTATATGACTGACTTCGGCTGACAGCTTTTGATAGAATTCGGAGCGTCACAGAAGGTTCTCGAACAATCAAGCGTAATTCGCCTCATATTGGTGATTCTAGATCCAGTTTTAGTATCTTAAAATCCAAGATTCTAATATATATATTTGTTCGACAACTTCATCGCCAAGCATGGGGGTCATTAATCCGACATCCGATCAGAATCCAATAAAGCTGACCTTAAAACTATTTTTTCTACTATGGAACTAATTGTGGTGAGTAACAACATTGCAGATTCGTAACAATATTATCATCAGAATTTCAAATTTGTAACAAAGATTAGACTAAATCTTGGTTCGGTTGAATGTCTATTTGATTACCTATGCGTATATAAATGAAACGCATTAACAGAAAATCGAAATAAGCAAGGCCAAATTAATTTGGTTTCTGGTTTTCAAATCTAACAATAAAATCAATGCGGAAATTTGGACAAAACTGGCGCAAATCCTAATCTGTGATCAGAAAAGGGTCTAAAATGTATACTTGACTATATTGACTATATGGCGAAGCTAAACTCAAAATACATCATTGTTCGTAAGAATACAAATAAGTCGAAGAGAGAACGTTTACACTGATTTGAAATAAAATAAACTATATTACATTCATTTTCCCAGGATTGAAATTTTGTTTTGTATGTTACTTTTTTTTATCAACTCTGCCATCAAAGATAATAATAATTTAAGGTATGCGACTACGTTCGGAAAAAATTTCTTTGAAAAACTTTCGAAATTAGTTATTTGAATATTTGCATATAAAAAATTGAAGAAAAAACCATATATGAGACCAAAATATTCCAGCAAAGGGCAAAAGTTTTTTTTTAACTGGAAATAATTAGCCTTTTTGGCTAAAAAGTGGTACAAAGCAAAACTCCCTCTAGTTTAGAGGTTTATGAAATGACTTGCTTAAACAGATAGCTTAAGGAAAATATGATTTAGTCCTTGAACTAATAAATACGTTTTATTTCTGTCTTTTCTTTTTAAATATTGGGGTTCAAACTGATAAATAATATGAAATTTACAATTTTTTTTCCACATTGTAAAGCACTAAACAACTATAAAATGTTTTGTCATAGACAGACAGACGGACATTTTTCAAAAATGTGTTTTTTGAACTCAGGGTGGTCTCAAACATGGAGATTCGTCAAAATCTCGAGTTCGAATTTTTTGACGATTACTATGCTTTCTCTATACCATGTATACGGGAAAGTAAAAAATAAGCTATCTTCAAGATTCTCGAATATTCTGGACCCTTCAATCTTTGTCGCCAAGTTCCTGTCGCCCCTTCAAGACTCTTTAGCAAAAAATTAGCACTACTATAGAATTAGTTTTATATATAATTTTTTTAATTTTAAAACGGTTTTAATTTCTTTTTTGTAAATAATATTTAGGAAGTCATTTAAGAAAATAAAACTCTAAACCTTCCTCTAATTTTCCTTTAAACAAATTTCTAATAAAAATTTCTAGTGAATTGCTCCGAGATATACATTTTTACCATTCACAGTATATTTTGTTCTAAATTTGGTAGCATAAGGCCAAATTGTTTTGCTTAGCGCCCACACACACATACGCATTTTCTTTTCTTATTATTAGAAGAGATTATTCTAATTCGAATTTAGATTTGCCTATATTTTGAATCAAAGAAAATTCCAAATAACTGGAAATATAACATTTGCTCAAAATCTCACTCATATAACGAACGCATTCCACATAACCCAATCTATTTTCTAGCAAAACTTAAATATAAGCTTCAAGTCCACGAATATTCATTGCAGCGTAAACTGAATGAATGGAAAATAGGAGTCATTAACACCATCCAACCAGATGCAAATTGTTCCTACACATATGAATTTTTTAAGCCAGCTGAACATGAATAATTGAATATATTGGCTCCAACACAAAATCTGGAAAGCGATAGTACCTTGCGAGTCATTTTCCGGTAGTCAATAGCTTCGAGTAGAACTTGCGGCTTGATGAAATGCGCTATTATGTTGTCTTGTTACACATTTTTGCAGGTAGGAATTTTCGGTGAAATGCCTGCCTACGGCATATAAATTGCCCGATTAGAGGGAACTGCGGTATTTCAAATAGAAGTTCCATAAATACTGAAGTTTTGTTCCGATAATTTGGTATCCGAATATATGAATACAGAAAGAATTCTACGAATAGGGAAAGAAGATAAAAATAATACAAAATATTTTATTTAAAGCTTTTGCTTTCGTAGAGTGATGAGCATTTTGTTAATGAAAAAATTGTGTATGTATTACCGGGTTTAAGGTGTTTTTTTTAAATTTTTATCTGCATTTGTAAAAATTCAGCGAAAATGTCCTCCTCTATGAGGTGATAAGAGGAACGTTAGAAAGCTGTTCAGAATCAACGATTGTGCAAGAAAGATTCTCAATGTTAATTATAAAGCAAAAGCGAAAATTGAATTTAAATTTACGCTGTAGCGATCGATAGCAATATTGATTTTGTTACAGAGAACTAATAGACCAACTGACTGGTGAGAGAATGCTAAAAGCTGCAACAAGCTCGATAGCGGATTACGATGTTTTTATTCTACAAAAAAACACAAATGGCAAAACGTGCTCAAAAATACAAATTGAATTAAACACCACCATACAAGCAATAAGAAGCATAACAACAACTCTAAAAACTCAGAGAGGACTTGCTGGAGATAAACAGTTCAAAGAGAGACTTTACTCGTCTACACTTTTCTTTCGACTCGACTTCTAGTATTGTCTGTGCGCTTTCGCGTTTATAGCTCCCATGAAATATTTAGATTCGGTAAAATGTAGAGTTTGAAATTTTTATGACGCTTCTTTATAAACTCTGTACTAAAGAAAGTTTATAAAACGAAAACATTAATTTTTAGATGATCTGTGCCTTTTTCGGCCACTTTGAAGCTATCTACAATTGCCGGGATGCCTAGTTATCGAATAACAGAGTTTATTGTACTTAAAATAAATAATTGTTCAGTAAGACTAAACACCGGAAAAAATACGATAGTTTTTTAAAAAAAGTCTTATTACTGTACTTAAAAGCAGAACATTTTTTAAATGCAAAAATATTATAATCGTAAAAATAATTAAATTTTAGAGATCTCGACATATCAGATCTTCCGAGTCTGAAAAACATATTTTTTTTATAATTATTTTACGTCTGTATGTCACTCTGTCTGTTTGTGAATAAGATATCTCAAAACTGCTTGAGCTATGCAGTCGAAATTTTGTATACGGAACTTTGCACATAATTTGTAGATTTCTGTCGAATTTTGAAAAGATTTCACTAAGAGGAAGGGAGTCTGTTCGGTTGTCCAATTGAAGTAATCGCGATAGCTCAAAAACGGAAAAAAGTTAAATAGAAAAAAAAAAATTAGTTCATAGATTTAGCATCAAATATTAAAACCGTACAAAATTTGGAACCAAATCCATCTGTCGTCCGATTCTTTAACAAGCATACGAAAGTCACAACATAAAAATGCAATGACTGAAATAAATGAGTGTGGTGATGTGATTCCAAGTATGGTTTTATGGATAATATTTGTTTCAAACGTTGGGAAAAATGGTGTACAAAGTACATATTCGGTATTCTGTTACTTATGTATTAACCGCATCTCAGTGCTTAATCACCAAACAAAAATTACTAAATATTGTACACTAATAGATTATTTCATAATTATTTATTAACAATGTCATCCGGTTAATATACAAGACGTAAGTAGGGCACTGAAAATAAAAATCTGATCATTCGTGGCTTTCTTGATCTTACCCAAAGTCTATCATTTATGCGGGGGTGGGGGAGGAAGAAACAACTTTATTAGATGGTATGCGTAAAAAATTGAGCAAAGCTCTTCCTCTGATTTTAGAAAGAAATTTTGTGGCAAAAATCTTAAAATGAAGCGCACTATAAGTAATATTAGAAGGAGTCAGAATTATTATGAAACTATCACAATAAAAAAAATTCTATGCTTTAATCTATACTTATAATAAAGCTCAATGTGTGTGTGTGTGTGTGTTGGCGCTCTACAGACCAGACCGTTTGACATACAGCTACCAAATTTGGTACATGTATACCTTAGAGGTTGGGAATGTGCACCTGGGGTTTCTTTTTTCGAATTTTTAATTAGAATTTTAATTATTAATTAAAAACTAACTTTCCCGCCAAAAAAATCTTCCATTTTCCCCACCGCCAACTTTCCCGCCAAAAAAATCTTCCATTTTCCCCACTGCCAACTTTCCCGCCAAAAAAATCTTCCATTTTCCCCACCGCCAACTTTTCCGCCAAAAAAATCTTCCATTATCCCCAGCGCCAAACGAGAAAGGCTTCAGTTTTTTTTTCTCCCAACAGTAAGGAGGCTAGGGTTAAAATTTTTCGGCGGATTATTTCAATCGGTTCTGTTTATTTTTTTAATGTTTGATGCATTTAAAATTAAACATTGTTAATGAATCAATCTTTCAGATTCATTCTGAAGTGCTTTTGAATTAAAATAAAACAGAATAAAGGAAATTAAAAATTTCTAATCCGCATAGCGTTACCCCAACTGGCGTAGAAAAAATCACGTATTTGCATTACGTAACCGGCGAAGAAAATTCACGCATGCGCATTCTGTTCTGATTGTTGCCATGACAACGTTATCATTGGATGATTTAAGTTATTTTTGGGTTAGTTGCATGCTTTTGTAAGTAAATTGTATTTATGTTAGTTATATATTTTTTGTATATGCTTATAGTTTTAAGTACATCGTTTTTAAGTAGTTTTTTTAAAACCTGTTTTCAACCGTTTATTTTAAACGATTTGTTTTATTTTCTTAGTGTTTGATGCATTTAAATTTAAACATTGTTAATGAATCGATCTGCTCATAATGAATCTAAGAAAATTTTGTTGACCAACTCTTGAGATATTACATAAATTAAAAAAGATATTCTTTAGTGCCCATAAAGTTTAAACGCTGAGTGACTCTCAGTAATCAAGTTATAAAAAAATGCTTTGTTTCAGTAAAAAATATTATTATATTAATTGAAGATAAATTCTTTCCACTTTAATTTAAAGCATAAATTCTACCGTTTTCAACCGTTTATTTTAAACGATTCGTTTTATTTTCTTAGTGTTTGATGCATTTAAATTTAAACATTGTTAATGAATCGATCTGCTCATAATGAATCTAAGAAAATTTTGTTGACCAACTCTTGAGATATTACATAAATTAAAAAAGATATTCTTTAGTGCCCATAAAGTTTAAACGCTGAGTGACTCTCAGTAATCAGATTATAAAAAAATGCTTTGTTTCAGTAAAAAATATTATTATATTAATTGAAGATAAATTCTTTCCACTTTAATTTAAAGCATTAATTCTACCGTTTTCAACCGTTTATTTTAAACGATTCGTTTTATTTTCTTAGTGTTTGATGCATTTAAATTTAAACATTGTTAATTAATCGATCTGCTCATAATGAATCTAAGAAAATTTTGTTGACCAACTCTTGAGATATTACATAAATTAAAAAAGATATTCTTTAGTGCCCATAAAGTTTAAACGCTGAGTGACTCTCAGTAATCAGATTATAAAAAAATGCTTTGTTTCAGTAAAAAATATTATTATATTAATTGAAGATAAATTCTTTCCACTTTAATTTAAAGCATTAATTCTACCGTTTTCAACCGTTTATTTTAAACGATTCGTTTTATTTTCTTAGTGTTTGATGCATTTAAATTTAAACATTGTTAATTAATCGATCTGCTCATAATGAATCTAAGAAAATTTTGTTGACCAACTCTTGAGATATTACATAAATTAAAAAAGATATTCTTTAGTGCCCATAAAGTTTAAACGCCGAGTGACTCTCAGTAATCAGATTATAAAAAAATGCTTTGTTTCAGTAAAAAATATTATTATATTAATTGAAGATAAATTCTTTCCACTTTAATTTAAAGCATTAATTCTACCATTTTCAACCGTTTATTTTAAACGATTCGTTTTATTTTCTTAGTGTTTGATGCATTTAAATTTAAACATTATTAATTAATCGATCTGCTCATAATGAATCTAAGAAAATTTTGTTGACCAACTCTTGAGATATTACATAAATTAAAAAAGATATTCTTTAGTGCCCATAAAGTTTAAACGCTGAGTGACTCTCAGTAATCAGATTATAAAAAAATGCTTTGTTTCAGTAAAAAATATTATTATATTAATTGAAGATAAATTCTTTCCACTTTAATTTAAAGCATTAATTCTACCGTTTTCAACCGTTTATTTTAAACGATTCGTTTTATTTTCTTAGTGTTTGATGCATTTAAATTTAAACATTGTTAATTAATCGATCTGCTCATAATGAATCGAAGAAAATTTTGTTGACCAACTCTTGAGATATTACATAAATTAAAAAAGATATTCTTTAGTGCCCATAAAGTTTAAACGCCGAGTGACTCTCAGTAATCAGATTATAAAAAAATGCTTTGTTTCAGTAAAAAATATTATTATATTAATTGAAGATAAATTCTTTCCACTTTAATTTAAAGCATTAATTCTACCATTTTCAACCGTTTATTTTAAACGATTCGTTTTATTTTCTTAGTGTTTGATGCATTTAAATTTAAACATTGTTAATTAATCGATCTGCTCATAATGAATCTAAGAAAATTTTGTTGACCAACTCTTGAGATATTACATAAATTAAAAAAGATATTCTTTAGTGCCCATAAAGTTTAAACGCCGAGTGACTCTCAGTAATCAGATTATAAAAAAATGCTTTGTTTCAGTAAAAAATATTATTATATTAATTGAAGATAAATTCTTTCCACTTTAATTTAAAGCATTAATTCTACCATTTTCAACCGTTTATTTTAAACGATTCGTTTTATTTTCTTAGTGTTTGATTCATTTAAATTTAAACATTGTTAATTAATCGATCTGCTCATAATGAATCTAAGAAAATTTTGTTGGCCAACTCTTGAGATATTACATAAATTAAAAAAGATATTCTTTAGTGCCCATAAAGTTTAAACGCTGAGTGACTCTCAGTAATCAGATTATAAAAAAAATGCTTTTTTTCAGTAAAAAATATTATTATATTAATTGAAGATAAATTCTTTCCACTTTAATTTAAAGCATAAATTCTACGGGTACTAACAGAAAATGAGAGAGATACATATTACGTTATGACTGAAGGCCTTTATAATATTATGAATGAATTATATGATAATCAAAATTTGAAGTTTTAAAATATTTTGATGAAGAAGCTATTAAAGTAGAAATTGCATAAAATATTTAATTATTAAAATTTTAACGAACATTAAGATTGGCGAACCGGCTGGTCGCCAAAGGCGGCTAGTTTAAAATAAAAATACATTATAAATACATTGAAATACCATTTCGTTTAGAATATTTCTATCAGAAACTCACGCTTTTACTATTTTTTTTTAAATTCCATTTTTTAAACTTTCTAGTAAGTTTGTACAAGTGCATTTTATAATTAAAAAAATATTTATATGATCAATTTCGAAACACAGCAAAGCTTCAATAAAGATATCCCCTAAAGATGTTCTAAGGAAAGAAAAAAAATACCATTATATGCATACCAGTTTATGCAATCGCATAATAAATTGCTTCTTTATTATAGCTAATTTATCTAAAAATATTATTACAAGCGTCGAAATACGCTTGCAATATTTTGAATCGCTGAAAAACTACGTCACTGAATTTTCATGAATATTTATTGCAGCGATACATTTCTAAACAATAATTAAATTCGTATTCAAATTATTTGCTGACAATGACGTTTGATATACGTCAATGCTATCAATTAACTATTGCGCAAATTGGTATCTCTGTTCATTAGCACTGCATATAGCCGTGTTGCAATACACTTCAAAGCTAAATAAAGCTAATCGAAAAAGAATGTTCGATTTTCGTGGCACAATGCTTAAATGATTGCGTGACATTATGTTGCAACTAAAAAATTGCACCAGCGAAAATAGTTTCGTGGAAAAAAAAAACATGCGAAATTGCCAGATTGTCGTATCACGCATACGACATTTATTTTGAAGTGCCTGTTCCAAATAAATAAATGTCCTTAAAATTTGATGTCAGAATTATAGATTAAGATATTTGATATTCTGGATTTATAATACAAGTTTTAAATGAATACTTGTCCAATTGCTGCGATGATGCATGACGGGAATTTTTAATGCTCAAATAAAATAATACGTTTTTGTTTTTATGTCTTCCTAAAGGACGAAATTAATTAGACTGTGAATACAAAGTTGCATCGTACAATCAAGAGAAGTGATAAAATATTTTTTGACAACGTATTGTAAAACTCTCCGCGCTTTTGCGCATGCGTTAGGATGGGTTTAATTCAACAAAATAGGGGTGAGAGGAAAGATGAAAGGAGGAGATGATTACATTTAACAATGAAGATTCGCGGTTTTATGAGTCTTAAACACTACTATAGTGTGTTTAATTGATTGTTATTTAATATCCGCCACCGGCAACAACCTGCCAATATTCTACAATTGCTAATTTTTGTTGATTTTAAGATTGTGAAGCGATTTGATTTCCAGTTATCTATTATTTTCGAAACGGACAGTATTTTTGTTTTAATGTTATCTTTTAATCATATTTTATAATTTTTATAAGAA
Source organism: Argiope bruennichi (assembly GCF_947563725.1). Lineage (NCBI taxonomy): Eukaryota > Metazoa > Arthropoda > Arachnida > Araneae > Araneidae > Argiope > Argiope bruennichi. Next base: position 99,176,536 of record NC_079158.1, read on the forward strand.
ACTTTTCTTAAATCAGTATATGAATTTATACTTCTATCTAATTTTACTTTCTCGTATACGAAGTATTTAGAAATTATTATAATTATCAAAAAGAATTCAAATTCTGGATTTTGTCAAATATCCACATTTCAGACTCCCCTGACTTCGAAAAACAGATTTATCCATTATGTCTGTCTCCTTCATATTACTTATGTCGGTCTATCTGTTTATTTATGATTTTTTCTTGTTCTATCTATAATCTTACGCTTTTATTGAACGGAGCTAGTTTCGTGTTTGCAAAGATTAACTTTTGTAATTGATTTTTCTTTCATTTCCTGGCGTATTAGAATTAAAATTTTTTCTCTATTTTTGTATTTTTGATGAATAATTGCTATTTTTAGAACACAATGGTTGGCTAATCATCGTATTTTAATTGATTCCATATTAATATGGTCATCCGTTAATGAATTAGAGATATTAATATATATATGTTAAGGGCAATATTATTAACTGATTATTATTTAATATCCTCTATCTACAACTAACCGTGTACTATCATCTGCATATTCAAAATAATTAGAAAACACAGAACCAATTTACCAGTGGTTAATTTACCAGCCATAACCACTGAAACTATTACATCAGTTTTTGTTTCATATAGAAGTTAATGACATTTACATGCGTCATCTTTGATCCTTTGTGCTCAACTCATAAGGAAATATGGAAAACATTATTTCATTATACATTTTCTTTGAGAAAATAACATTGTTTTCTTATTGCAACCACAAAATAAAATGTCGGATCTGCCGATTTCATCAATTTTTATGCTATATGATATCATATGATGACATGTCATCAGGGATCGTCTACCCTTTCCACCTCTATTTTCGAGATTAAACAAAAATACTACTTTGACAAAGCCTCAGTTTCAACAAAATAAATAAAAAATTTTTAATTAAATTTACTATCGCAAATTTCAAGTTATCGTGTGAGAATATTATTATTTTTAAGTCATTATTTGTCTTAATTAATTTAAGTCATTAACCAGTTTAAACCGGTTTGAAACAATCACTAGACTTTACAGTCTCTATCCCCCCCTCTCTCTATATATAAAATGATAATTTTTTTAAACCTTCATTTTCAATTTTTCTAGCTGGCAAACAGAGTTTTGAAACTCGACCGATTTTGAGATGAAATAACAGCTATGATGTCATAGTTCTACATCAACTTTTTAAAAACACATCTGCTGTCAAAGCCGCATACATAATAATAAAGCAATACTGGTAAAAGTATGTCAACCTTTTAAGAACGCATCTGCTTTCAAAGAAGCATACATGATAATAATGCAATATTGGTAAAAGCAGGTAAAAAAATATATGCGATTAAAAGACGATGATGAAGATTGCCATTTATGCTTTATTCATTACCTACATGATTTCGAGCTTCAAAACCTCCTAACCAAACCAACATCAAGTTCTCACATGATAATGAAATTGCCAATTTTCGTCGCCATCACAATTTCGTTACTTTGGAATCAGAGCTAACTCTTCAGAATGCTCTATCATCATTATACAATTTCAATTTAAAATTATCTTTTTTTTTATAAGATGTATGTTATTGAAATGGGTCGACATGAATATATATATAAATCTTTATTATGGTTGCCGAAAGCGACGGCTTTAATATGATAAAATTGATCATGTCAAAGAATTTTGAAAAGATGCATCTGATCATATTAAAAATATGATAAAGTAAGTTACAATGCTAGAAGTAAAACTTGTACATTAATGATGCAGAATTTTGATTGGTTTGCTATACTTCAAGCTGACAAAATTATCAAGTTGGAGAAGAAATTTGTTAAATGGTTGCTGGAGCTAAGGATTGTGTCAAAGTTTTATTTTGCAATATCTCTGAAACTGGATAGGAAAGAAGTAGATAATCTCTGGTGATCTTTTGAGAGAACATAACCATTCTCATGAAATAAAAATTTTCGAAATTGATACAGTAGTTGTGGCTGTATAGTAGTATAGCAAGGATTATCTCTTTAGAGAATGTACAATAATGCAGTATGTGTTTTCAATTTGTTTCGAAAATGGAGAACAGTGTAAGGCAGTCCAACCTTCATGACATATATAAACATTCATATGAAACAAAAATTGGTGAAATAGGAGCAGTGATTGGAGCTCAGTAAATGGTTCATTGATTTCTCTTATTATTAAATATATAGATTAAATTATTAAAATATATGGATTAATCACTTTAAATGTAACATAAATAAAAAAAATTTATGAAACATGTTAAGATAGAAAAAATATAAAGTATTAAACTTTTCAGAAACACGGTGTAATTAGTGTACTAACTGACATCCAGCTGGTTCTATTGGAAATATTGATTGCATTTAACTTTAGTTAAATATCCTGTGCATAGTTTAATGTTCAGAAATCACTCGTTAAAGTATTTTTAAGAAAAATATTTTAATTTTAAAAATCTTACTCTTGTTCCACTTACTGTTACTTGAAGCACCCTAATGGAGTTGACATCAAAATTCAATTAGAAATAAAGTTTTCCCCTTCTAATTCTCCTGTTCTGTAATTTTACTTTGTTATTCCTCATGTAAAATACACAGATATCAAACAAACATTCTTCTCCTTTTAAGAATAGAATAAGACAAAAACAAAAAATCAAATATTTGGAAACAGTGAAAGCGACTTCGATTTAATTAATATATTACAAAAAAATTTCGAAAATCATTTTTTAAAAATATTAAAACAGATAAAAATTGTTGCTATAGTTGCCCAACATAGAATTTTTGGAAAGATAATTTTTAAATTTTAATATATCGTAAATATTAAATTTTTTGCGATAATATTAAATGGATTTATCGTAGAAAAACATAAAAATATCACCGAAGTTTTAATTAACTATAACTTTAATCAATATTATAAAAAAAAATCGCTTGAAAACGCACATTTTCACTCTGCAAACTATAACCGTAACAAATATGGAAATTTCAGGATAAAAGAATATATATATATATATATATATACCCTCCAGCACACACACACACGGTGAAGATTAAAAGCAGAAAATAATCATAAAGAAAAATTTTAATCAAAATAATCATAATCAAATTTAAATTTTAAATCAGTCGAAACAAAATCATAAAATGTCAGGAATTCTAAACAATACTGTAGAGAAATTAAAACAAAAGTACCAATAATGAAACAAATATTTAAAAAAATAATTAAAATATATGAATACTATAAATTTGTTGAAAATCTTTATTTGCTTAAAATATTTCTGTTATTGCCACACGCTTTTACAATTTTGTTTTGTGTTTGAGATAAAGGAATATTTTTGTTTGAATTTTAAAATAAACTATTTCTGGAAATTTCATATAACATCACCATTTACAAATACGTAATTAATTTATACTCAGCTTAATCATAAGAGCACATCCCCCGACTCAGAAAAAAGGAAAAGGACCCTTTAAAATAAAAAAAGAAGAAAAAAAAAAAAACTCCTTTTGAACTTTCAAATCAGATTAGTTTTCTTTTTTCATTACAAATTAAGTATCGTTTGTCATATAAAGAACAATGTTGTTTGAAATATTTCGATATTCTGGGAACTAATTAATTTATTCCATTTTTATATTTTATTTTCTAGCGCAGACGATTCTTAAACAACCAATATTTATTCGCAACTTGCGTCATCAATGACATTTAGTACGTCACTGCTATCAATTACTATTGGACCAACTGAAGTTTTTATTCATTACCGTGACGCGCAATAGTGTTCTAGCAACCATTGGCAGTGAACGAAGCTAATCGAATGAGAGAACGTTCGATTTACGTCGAACAAAGCTCATATCGTGCCGCGATTTCATTGCTTGCTACTCCTCCCCTTTTTAGCATTTAAAAAAAAATTGGACCAGCGAAAAGGATTTCGTGGAAAAGATTCCACAATTGCTAGTTTGGCATGTCGGTCAAGCTCTTAATTTTAAAGATCCCGTTTGAAATAAAGACTTTAAAATACAATGTTATGTTAGAATTATAGAATAAAGAAGTTGTTATAAGGGATTAGTTGGTGGTGTGCTAACATTTTGTTGTTGTTTTGAAGATATGTGAAGCAATTTAATTCAAATTATCCATTATTTTCGAAATAAATCTAATTTTTTGTTACAATGTTATTTTTAGAAATTTTATAATAATAATTTTATATGAGTTCATAGCTTTCTCTGTTTTTATATTCTCATTTGCGTATAATGTATATCTCGGAGCAATTCACTGGAAATTTTAATTAGATTTTTTTAAAGTAAAAATTAGAGGAAGGTTTGGATTTTTTCCGTAATGACTTCCTATATATTATTTACAGTAAATAAATAAATAAAACCGTTTTAAAATTTAATAAAAAATTACGTATGATACTAATTCAATAGTAATGCTAATTTTTTTGCTAAAATTTGGCAATTTTTACTTTCCCGTATATGATTATAGAGAAAGCATATCTATCAAAGAGTTGTCTGGCTGTCGGTTTGTATTTCGTATGCAAGTGAACGCAATAACACATAAATGCAATTACTTACAACCACAACACAGATCTACATTTCCTAACTTTTGTTCTCAATGATATGCAATGCATTCGTGAACTTACCAAAAGCCCACATTTTGAGCATGATTTGGAGGGAAATAAAACGCCATTCACAAACATTCGTAATTAGATGTGGTAAAATCGTCTTGCCTTGCATATAAAAGTCAAATTAATAAGACAGTACACTAACAGCTTTTAATCATGATAGTCCTTATTTTGAAGACTAAAGCAAGAAACCTCCCTTAAAGTTGGATTTTTTTACGCCTTTATTGGACAGACAACTCATTTTATTGATTCCATGAATATGACAGAGAAAAAAGCGTAGATCCTATTTATTTTTGCTGTCAAAAACTTTCTTGACACTCAAAAGGCTGAAAATTAGTTTGATTTAACCCTTTAAAAGCTCATATTTTTCTAGTCATAGTATATTAAAATATTTTTAGGGATAAATTAAGGAAAGTTAATTATATATATTTAATTTGATTAATTAATTAATTTGGTTAATTAATAATTCAGTAACAAATCAAAATATTCCATTTTGTGGGAGATAAGGAACTGCAGCATTTAAATTTCTAAGTTATTGAAAAATTTGTCAGAAATCGTACCAGTCTACATAACTTCATACAAAAATTGACGTATTTTTGTGGGAAGTATAATTAGATGACCTTGAAAGGGTAAATTAATAGAAAGAACTTCCCATGGCCCTTGAAAAGGTTAATTAATAGTAAGAATTAGATTTTCAGAAATATTGCTTGTAGTAAGAGCATATTTATTACTCTCTCAGGCATTCAGGAAAATTCCTGGAAATTTTGGAAGTACTTGTGTACAGTTGTGAACCTTATTACTTTAAGATTTTACACGATATCTTCAAAATGTTCGATATTCTAAATGCCAGACAATACAGTGTGGATATCATAATAATGTTGTTGGGTATTTTATGTTAATACTGAACGAACGATATCAAACAATTTCGCCAGGACATCACGATAAGAGAGGGTTAATACCTGAGCAGATGAGAAACTCATAGGATCACAAACTGATATTGGTTGCAAAAGGATGGGATGAACAAAGCTCTTTGAAACATGATAAAGAAAAAGAAACTTTCGAGATGAAATCACAATAATTTTCTTTTTGTTTCATTTCTTTTCTAATTTTTAATTAAAGTATAGAAGATTTGAAGAGTGCTGTGTTTTTAAGAAAAGAATTAAAATGTTTCACAAAATTTATCAAGCGAAAAGTTTTTAATGTAACGATTTCATATAAACACTATCAATTGTGATTGCTATAGCCATTAGATAGCTAATTCTGGTGAAGAAAAAGGTATGCGATTTCAAGAAATTACAAAGAAAGTGGATGGCCAGTATCAGGAGAAAGAAAATATGCATCTATTTACTGTTATAATCTGCAAAGAGACTAAATAACTAATCTTCACACAAGAATGTCAAACAAAAAAAATTTGATGTGGAATTAAATTAAGTTTTCCTTTGTTTTTGTTCTTAGTAATTCTGAGATTCAATTGAATGAATTGAATAAAATTTCGGTCTAGAGAAACTTCTTTAATTCTTTCACATCATCCTCTATTTTTTATATATTTATGCTCTCTATTTTCTATTTATTTTCTGAAAAATTATTGGTATTTCGAATGATCTATGATAATATGGGACTAATCCAAATCTTTTTGATTTAAGTTAAAATTTATTTCCAATTTCAGTGCAAAGTTGTTTGTTCAAGATTTCAAAACAGAATGAGTTGGTGTATATATTGGAATATTCTTTGCTGCGGCCATATCTGATCTGTTGTTTGGGATTTTATACATAAAATAGCCACCAAAAAATTCCTACCATGAAAACACAATCGGACAGGTACAACAACTACCCTATCAGAAGATCCAGGACGGTGATTTTATTGGCACGGTGATTTTATTGGACGTGATTTTATTGGCACGCTAAAAAATCGCGAATCCCATCTCAAACATTGCATATTGTTGCTGAAGAGCAAAATCCATTACTAGACATTAATACTATGAGGAATTAGATTTATTTTACTAATCTAGGACAGGTATAAAGGCTTCAGTTTGATTTATAGAACATTACAGATAATAAAGCATCTTAAATAAAATTTTGCATTATAATATTTTTTTGTTTGAAGAAATGCAAGCTATAACTGTATGACCTCAAACATCAGATGGGTCTATAATTGGAACAACAGCGGGCATAGATAGAGATTAATATTTCCAAATGGTGTATAAAATGTGACAAATAATGCTTATAAATTGGATACCTGTTCAATTATAAACCCTGCCAGAAGATGTATAAGTTCTGGTCATTAATAGTTACAAAGACTTTTTTTTGTTAGATGAATGCGACAGACCAGGGGTTCAGAAAAATAAAAATTTTTGGATAAGGCTTATAAATTATTATAATTTATAAGGTACTGAATGAAATTACGTTTAAATAGATTTGTTTAGAATAAATACAAGCTATCCCTGGAACTGCGTTCAAATAGATCCATTTAGAAGTGCAATCTCTCCCTGGGACTGCGTTCAAATAGATCTGCTTAGAAGAGCAAGCTATCCCTAGAACAGCGTTCAAATAGATCTATTTTTAAGAACTGCAAGCTTCCTTGAAACTGCTTTCAAATAGATCTTTTTAGAGGAAATGTAAGCTACCCTGAACTTCGCCCAAAAAGATCCACTTAGAAGTGCAAGCTCTCCCTGGAACTGCGTTCAAATAGATCCGCTTAGAAGAGCAAGCTATCCCTAGAACAGCCTTCAAATAGATCTATTTTTAAGATCCCCGTAATTGCTTTCAAATAGATCTTTTTAGAGGAAGTGTTAAGCTATCCTAAACTACTGTCAAACAGATCCATTTAGAAGTGCCAGCTATCCCAGGAACTGCGTTCGAATAAATTCGTTTAGGAGTGCAAGGTATCCCTGGAACTGCGTTCAAATATCCGTTTAGAAGAAGTATAAGCTATCCCTGGCATTTTATGGTCTCGAGAACTTCCCTTTAGACGGACATATGAACTGGTGTGGCAGGGAATCTAGAATAAAGAAGTTAGTACTTCTTCTGATATTTATAAAGAATTACAAACAATAAGAATAAAGAATAAAATTCTCAAATGAAATTTTGCGTTCTAACGAATCTAGGTACAAGCTATCACTGGTCAATAAAGGCTTCGACGGCTTAGCATTTGAGAACGCAATAACTGGCACGACAGCGAACCTATAATAGGAATGAAGGCCTTTAAGAGGTGTTTATAAAATGTTGCAAATAATAAAGTGTCTAAAATGGAAGCTCGCACAGCAGTAAACCTTGTCAAAGGAAATACAAGCACTGGTCATTAATGTCCTCGAGGACTTGACTTAGCATTCATATCTTAGTTGTTAACTCTTAATCAATACCTGTGTGACCAGCGCAATCCGTTGCTTGGCCCTACCCTTTCTTGCGTGACCCGGAATCCAAGTCTCCTGGCAACAGACACAACAGGCGCTTTCCGAATAACCTTTCGTTTGTTTGGAATTTTTAAATAAAAAGAATTAAAAAAATGTATTTTTGAAAAATTAATATCTGATGTTTTTCGAAATGGGGTCATAAACACAATCTGAAGGACTTTGAGCTGTTCTTTGTTTTATGATAAATTGAATAGAACAACTTTAAGACTAGACTATTTTTAGAGAAAGGCGGAATGTTAAAATGCGACACTTTCATTAACCTTCATGTGGCTCGATATATGCAAATAGTTGTACTTTAATGAAATTAAGGGTCCTGTACTTAAGTAATTGAACAAGGTTTGACCATGTCCCTGAAGTTACTTTTAGACTAATTAGAAGTTTAACGTTGACGTTTCCTCACTTGCACATTAAATGGGCAAGTCAGGATTACACAGGATTTCAGAATATAACTTGCACATTAAATGTGCAATTTATAGGTAAAGAGTCTGCAAAACAAAAAGTCTGCAAAACAAAAAGAAGAACAAGTAATTTAATTAAACTTTTAAGTGTAGGAATCAAGTTATGAATTTCAAGTTGAGGATGGTACTATATATATGTTACTTAAAAACTTTGAATAAAATTTTTATTTAAAAAGTTTTTTTGAATTTTTAGAAGCATTTTTAAGTATATAATTATAATATACTAATTATACTTTATCATTTATGCATCTAGTTAAATAATTAGTAGTTTCTGTATACTTTAAAGAAGGTGGTTTTGGCGAGAGGTGTTGAATATTTTCTGAAAATTTTATGAAGAAATCAACTTTTAAAAATAATGATTTTTTTTTTTTTTAATTTCAAACAAAATTTAACATAATTACGTATCATTCTTACAATACTTATTTTGCATTTTTGTACATATAGTTATTGGATATAATTCGTAATTATCTTTCGCATGTATAAGAGTCTAATTCATTAATGCATCATTAGCAATAAAGATAATTTAACTGCAATTTTTGGCGACCATTAAATCTTTTGTTTATAACTTGGCTTCTTCAACAAAGTATTAATAAATTAAAGCTCAATAGACTATTACACTTACCTATTTTACATTTTTGTACACATCATTATTTCATATAAGTCGTAATTATCCTTCGTATTTTAAAGGAGGTCCATTTATTAATGCATCCTTAGCAATAAAATATTAATTTAATTGCAGTATTTGGCAACCAGCTAATTCGCTAGAATGATATGTGGTTAAAACTTTTATTTAAATCTTTTGTATGTAACTTGGCATTATAAACTTCTTCAACAAAGCATATTTAAAACTCAAATTTTGATAGACAAGCAATTTAAAATCTTTAAGAAACCTTTCATAGCTTTAATTGTGCCATACACTTTTCTAATACAGTAGACTCCCGATTATCCAGATTATCCGCGCCTGCCGCACAAAGTTTTTTTTTTTTTTGACTGATTTTTTCAAATAGGTGCAGTTTTACAGTTATGCTTTTGTAATTACATAATACATTACAGTATTAAAACAGTACATATGTATTAATTTTTCTGTGTATCCTTGATGCTTCTCGTAAATACAAAGCACTTTTCTGTTTTCATTAACAAAATGCATTTTAGGTTAGTTTTGAGTGATATACTAAAATATTAAGCGTTAGTTAAACATTTCCTGCTGTTTATTTTACGTTTTATTGTACATAAAACGATTTTTCAAAGTTGGAATGACTGTTTTCTCTTTTGCTATACTCTTTTTTACCTTTTTTCGGATTATCCGCGATTTTTGTTATCCGCGGCGGCCGCGCCACCCAATTCCGCGGATAATCGGGAGTGTACTGTATTCTCACATTTCATTTAAATTTGAAATCTAATTATAAAAAGTAAGTAATTAAACGCAACTAATCCCAAAACCTTATTATTGAATCGAAACTCGTTTATAAAAATATAAGTACAGAAAATAAAATTATCCAATACTGATATTTTATGTTTACTATCGATTGTATTTCACATGTTCATGTCCTTAGAATTATTCGATAAAAACTTCAGCGATTCAAGAAAAAAAGTAACTCCAGAAAAACAATTTTTAATCTAAAAGAGCGATGCTGTATTTTTATATTATTTTATATTTTTATATTTTAAAGAAAAAGAAAGCAGTATTTAAAAATGGATGAAAAATCTGTTGCTAAAACCTAACTGTAACTACAACAAAACTTTAAAATTTCTTATTAAAATTACGTTTTAAGGTGTGCGTACACACTAGAAGATTTTTTTTTTAAATTTTAACTTTAAAAATCCAGTTTTTTTACAGTAGGTCATTAATATATGTTTAAACTCATTTCAGTGAGAAAAAACCATATTACACTAATTATTAATTAATTAATGCTTAATGAGCTAATTGGCATAAGAAGCATGATATTGGCATGCATTAAGAAGCATGATATCTTAAATTCTAATTTGTACAGACACACAATTTTAGTCGGAAATGATGCCTAATATTAGTCTTCATGTTGTCTGCCTCAATTAAGTTATAAAAATATATAGTTTTTTTCATCAACGATGAATAGAAAAGGCGAGATTTTTTCTGTAATTTTAACATTTAATTGGCTATTAAAAATTTATTTCTATAAATATAACTTTGAGTGAGGCACAAAACATCCGCTATTTCATACAGGTTATTTTGATATATAAATAATTGTAATTGGCTAATTTCTTGTTGAGTTATTATTGTTTGAATGAAGCAACGTAGTGGAAAAATATCATTCTTCATAAAATGAGTTTTAAAAAAACAGTAACTAGAGTTTTTAATGAAAGCACCTCAAGAAAAATAATTATAACTCGGGAAATATTTCGAATATTGACAACATCTTGGTATCGTTTGAAAGCTAAAGGATCAGAAAATATTATTAAGCAATAAAAAAATATTCGATATTTTGAACGATTTTCGATGTTTCAAGTGTGTACATACACCTTAAATAAAAACTTATTGGATATGGAAAATAAGCTGAATCGTCATTCCTTAATCATCAACAATGGAAGAAAACACCTGGATGAAATATTTATAACAGTAATGAAAACGATTTTGAATATCATTACAGTGAAGTAACTGATAAATTATACTTAAAATTGTATTTAAAATGAATTAAAATTAGTTTAAGAATTGAATTTCCTTTAAATTGATATTATTGAAAAGATCATCTTTTGAGAATTAAAACGGTCTAAAAGTCCTTTATGTACTATTGTATTTTCAGAAATTATAGAATAAAAAAACTAGAATTTTTCATAATTTTTAATGTTTTTATAAAAATGTTAAAAAACTTTCTCTGACTTACAGATTTCCACCCTCCGAATAGTTCTAGTCAAAATTTGATACAAAATTTGAATAACAGACATATTTCCCTTTATTTTCTCTAATATTTTCTCATTTTTTTGCTTTTTTATTATTTGTCTTCGTTGATCTGATGATTCGTGTGGAAAATTTTATATATTTAATTTAAAATTAATTCTCATTCGCCTTATTTAATATTTATAGTTTCTCCAGTAAAGTAAATTTAGGCTTCAAATTGATATTGAAATGTAAATAGCAATATTTTAGCTTTCTTAATTTGCTGCATTCTTTATTAGCATGAAATTTATTTAGGAATCAAATTAAATACTAAAATTTCAGTTCCTTGTATTGCCTAACATCTAGTTGTATCTAAGCACAGTGTACTACGCTAAATTTAGTTGCAATTTGGTCAGTTGCATCTTGTTCAGTATATTTTGCGAACATACCAAAAATATATTAGCTGCATTGAAACCTGTTCCAAAATGCTAAAATGAGAGCTTTTACAGTTATTTAAAAAACCAGGTTTATTTCTTCAACATGTTCAATATCTTAGTGGGCTAAGTTTCAAGATTTCACACACGAAAAAAAACTGACATAAAATTCTTTTTAAAAAATCCCCTACAAAATTAGCTAAAATATGAAAATTTAAATAAAATGTTCCTTTTTCAGTTTTTAATATTGGAAAAAAAATACACCGTTAAATATTCGATAATACACTGTAAACGGCTTAAGTTTCATTACAACAATGAAAAGTATTTCTATAACTGTTGCATAAAAATATTTTTTTTAAATTTGTAAAAATGTATCAAAATATTATGAGTAAATTAAAACAATATTTAAATTTAAAAAAAACACACAAATTATTTTTGCACGATAATATTTTCTGATATTATCGCTGAAAAATATCTCTCTTAGATTAGATTGTTAACTAAAAAAAAATTGCGAAAAACTTATTGAAACAGACAGGTTAAATCTTCAAAAGCAAATATGTAGTAAATTTAGAACAAGCTACAGAGTTCCTAAATACATATAGACACCACCATTACCCCTTATATTTGTAGTAATATAGAGAATTGTATATTTTTTGTAACAGAATGACATTGCCCATAAAATAATTCCCATAAGGAATTATAACAGTTAATGTAATAGAATAACTGATAATAAGAGAAACTCATAAATGTAATAAGATTTATACGAAAGAGAAATTATTGCGATGTGAACCTTCCCCCGCAATAAGAAAAGAAAAGCTGAAAGACATAAAATGGCTGCAATACATTTGTGAAAATTAATATGAAAGTTCACTTTTTATTATTAGACAAAATTGTGCAAACTATGAAGAATTTTAGAAATTTATTACTCTAAATATCTATAAAGTCTTAAAAATTAATATTTTCAAATAAAATGTATTCTGCCTTCTATGAAAAATTTTGGTTAATATGAGTTATGAGATGATAAGGCTTATTTTTATATGTTTGGTGTGCTTTCAATTTTAGTTTTAGAGTTTTTATATTTACTTGTGATACATAGTTCTTAGGCTAAGGTTTTGTTAAGTTCTTATCTGTTAAACATTTTATTTCTCACTTCCTATTCCTAAATTGCTGTGGTTCTTAATTTTTAAAGAATTTTTATTACACAAATAGGAATCACCATAAAAATATTTTTGAATTAAAAATTGGTGCATCATAAAGGAAACGTTTATAATCAAAGAATGCAATATTTTTGAGTCTATATTATCAAATGAAATGCGAAAATAAAATTTTGACATTAGTATAAAATTTTGATAATAGTTGGAAAAAATGTGTTTTCCGGATGCAGGGTGATCTGGAACGTGTTGATTCGTCAAAATATCGAATTCGAATTTTTTTATGATTACAATACTTCCTCTATAGTTAGAATACGAGAAAGTAGAAAAAGCACCATTTTTTCTTTCATTTAAGTGTTTAGTGAAGTATTTTTTTTTTACACATAAAAGTACCACTAAAAATAATGATATGTTCCATTAATTGCGCATGTGCCATTTTCAGAAACTTTAATGTATAGATTTTACGTAATTCGACACGAACTTGAAATATTTAAAGAATAATAATAATAGAATTAAGAATAAAGAGCTCTTTCGGATTAAAAAAAATATCAGTTTGAACTGTTTTATTATTTAAATTACAGCAAAAGTAGTTGCAATGTCTAAAAATATAAGACGTCATAGTATAAAAATTTCGATTTACTAATGAAAAAAAAGTCATAAATATATTGATGTTTTCCATAAAATATCAAATACGAGAGAGTCAAAAAGTAGAGGAACATATGAGAGAAATTGCATTTATTTTAATGATAATAAACTGAAACATGCATTATTTTTCTACATAAGCATTCTGGACTTCAACGTACTTTTCCCAACGTTTCACAAGTATTTTTGTTTCGTTGGAAAAAAGTTTTTCGATTGTATCTGTAACCAATTTTGCACCGCATCAATGACTTCTTCACCGGTTGCAAATCTTCCTATTAACACTTTCTTCAATGGCCAAGGTATGTGAAAATCCCCTGGAGTCAGGTCTGAACTGTATGACAGATGTTCCAGCACTTCGAATCACAACTCCTTAGTTGTTTCGGCCGCCGTTGGGCAGAAAGTGGTCGAGCGTTATTTTGCAGCAATATGACACCTTTTCGCAGTTTTTCACGATGTTTGGATCTAATTGCGCTTGCATTCGATGAATAATTTCCGCAGCTTTAACATCTTCCGCAAACAAAAAGCAAATCATAGCCCTCATTTCCTCCTTGGAGCAGATCAATAATGGAGCTGCCATATTTAATGATCTGCTAACTCCAACGACTAAAGCTGGAATAAGAGTGACATGTTGCACTGAATTGTTGCCGACTACATTAATTCAGCGCTGGATATTAGTAGTGTTACCAAACACTGAAAAGAGAAATTGAAAGTCATTTTACTTTTTGACTTACTTTCGTACATTGTTTGCATGTTTTTTTCAAATTAGGATTTTTTTTTTTAATATTGAGCATATTTAAGTCGAAGTTTTCAACCTAATTTAATTAATTAAATACGATAAATTAATTATCCAATTTTTTTCATGAAATAAGGACAAGTGAAAATACTTTATCACAAAAGCGCTGCATATATCAGCTATTAACTCATTATTTAATTTTCTGTTCCTTCTTTTATGCATGAAATAAGTGTGTGTGTGTGTGTGTGTGTGTGTGTGTGTGTGTGAATATCTAAAAAAAATCTTTTGCAGTATTTCTTATTGCGTGACAAATTCTAACCACTAGAGCGGAAGATGATTTTTCTTTTTCTTTCTCATTTCCTAGTTATTTATAATTCTATTCTTCTGTGTAAATCATATACATTTTTAAGCAAGGACGGGCAGGGGATTTTTAATTAAATTCTGAAATTGAGCTTTCATTTTTAAAAAATAATTGTCATTTATAGTATTTAATTAATCTTTTTCAAATTAAATTTGGTTTTTTTAAAGAATTCCAAAACAAATGCGTATCTATCAAGACGCGATACGTGTATGAACTAATATTTTACTTTACCTTTCACAGGAAAAAGGTAATTTTTTTCGGACAATAAATAATTTCCTCCTCTTTAATTATTTTTTTTCTGCATTGAATATAAAATTTCTTTATGAGAAAGTGTTTTAAAAATATGCTTAAATGTATTCCATTCATTCGCGTGACAAACTCTAACCGTTGCACGGGAAGATAGTTTATCTTCTTTCTTCAGCTTCCTGGTTATTTCGAATTCTTCTCCACTGTGTAAATCATATGAATTTTTAAAAATGGGAGTGGCATTTTCCATTAAATACTTAATGCAAACTGTTATTCTTCTGTCCATGCTTCTCAGCGTGAATATAAATTTTTGAATAATAAGTGGTGAAATTAATTCAAGCCTTTCGCAATTCCAAGCACTTCCCGGCAATTTCTAATTCGCGAAAAGTTTTACACTGTTCATTAGGCTTAAACTTTTACATTGTCATTCAAAGTCCACATTAAAATAATTGTGGGGGACAGTTTTTGACATTAATAATAATTATTTTTTGTTTAAGAAGTGAATGTGGTTTTAAATTCAAAAACTGTTGAATCAATTTATTGAAATAATCATAAATTTAAATTATTTATATTTCACTTTCGCTAAAAAGGATGGGAAATGTTTCTTTGGACAAGATTTTCATTTAAAAAAATATATTATTCTGTATCTTATTCCAAATTTTATATTTTCGTTTTCTATTATTCTTTGGCTTTATTGTGAATTTTTCCTTTTTTCCAAAGTAAAAATATATATTTGAGAGATATTTTTTTATGCAATAGACTTTGAATATAAGCAGATATTTATAATTTGCTTCTTTATAATCTCTATGAGCCTGATATAAAAAACCAATATATTTAAGATAAGCATATGTGGGTGTGATGGGTTTTAATGCATCAGTCCACTTGAATTAGCTTAATCTTTTTATTCTTGATTAACAAATGATGATTCTGATGAATTTTACAAATGAGAATTCAATGATGAAGGAATTTATATTACATGAAGATGGACAGTTGATGTTGTTTAAAGGATCTTTCCCACCTGCGCGTGGTTCACTAGCATTTGCAGAGGAATTCTTCAACGTAAGAATTCCAGTTTCGGCCCTTTCTCAGAGTATCACGGCTTCTAGGTTTCCGGGCGCACCCTTCTCGGCGGACGTCCGTTCTCTCCCCTCGTCTAGTGAACTCTGAACTCTGCCCTCCGACTGCTGGCTATCACCGGACCGGATGAACACAGAGTGCCCTCTCGTGGAGTTAATTTACCACATCGCTCGGCCATCGACATGTGAGGTCCTCCGAACTCTGAAACACACAAATGAAGGAGAAAAAAAAGAGAGAGGACATTGAAGACAAAGGATAGAAATAAAAAAAAAAAGAGTGATGATGAAAAAAGAAATGTATTGATCTCAAGTTGCAACTGCATCAGTCCAGGGCTTCATGTGATCAGCTGAAGTGGAAGTTGCCTCAGGCCCTTCATGAGATCCTACTTTTGCTACGTCGTAACGATCATGTGGCTTTATCTTGACCACTTTGTAAGGTCCAAGAAACTTAGGTCTTAGCTTCAGACCTTCTCCTAGCTGGGTTCTTTTAATTGCTACCAAGTCGTTTATTTTATAGAGTGGGGCAATTCTACGATGTTTGTTATATTGCCGTCGGTTCTCTTCTTTAATTTTGAAGATATTTGCTTTGGCCTCCTCACGAATTGTTTCTTTTTCTTGAATCATGGAGTGCAAGAATTCTTGATCTAGGATTTCTTTGATTCTTAGGTCCGTTTTGTTTCGCATCTTCACACCTGTCCCGCGAATGACCTCTAGTTCCATCGTTTTCGGTACAACGATGAGTTCACGTCCATCTTTGAGTTCTTTCTCGACCAGAGTTTTCAACAATTGCATACGTTCGTCAGCAGCTTCTTGTGCAGTTGCGATCTTAGATGTAATTTTGCTTTGGGAACGGGTGACCATGCACACTGCATTCCTGCTCAATGCATCTACCTGTTTATTTTCGGTGCTTACCAATTCATTATTCTGAATAAGACTCAGACATTTTGGCGGGAAAATTCCTTCCATTACTAATTGATCACTTATAACTGCCTCAATCTCAACGGGTTTACATTCCTCATTAAAAGCAAATGAAAAGGTTGCAGTTTGAGCAGAAATTTCATTTCCGAAACAAGTTTTAATTTTTATATTTCCCGTAATTTTTTTTGATAGGAAAAAATGATTTGTTCACAATTATAAGTTCACTTCCTGAATCTTTTAGAAACTTTACTTTTTTTCCATCCACAAAAATATCAATATATTCTAGCATATTTTTTGGCTTAGTTCCAATTCCCGATATAACAAATTTGTTTTCTGTCTCACTTTCATTTGTAGATTTTTCAAATCGTTTTGGACAGTTACGAGCGAAATGAAAGCTTTCTCCCTTTTCCCCGCATACATAACAAATCCTTTCCGGTTTAACATTTTGATATTTGTTTCGACGAAACGATTCACTTTCCATTGCCTGTTTTTGAAACCTTGATGCTTTCGTTTCACTACTATGTACATTAGAATTACTGACTTCAGATAACGATTTACCCCGAGATGAAAAAAATAAATCACATTCGCGACCTAACTGAGTTGGCGGAAACCATGTTTTTCCTTCGCGAATACCTATGTATTCTTTAGTTTTGAAATCCAAAGTTTCGAACAATTTATTAGCAACAATTAGATCAAATAATTTTTTAAAATCTCTTTTTACTTCTCTTACCTGACAATAGTAATCAAATGTTGCAGTTAATCGCGATGCAAATTGAACATGCGATTCGTTTGGTAAACGTTGAGCATTTTTAAAATTACTAAGACATTCTCGAGGTGTCGGCTGAAATTCAGCTAAAAATAACTCTTTTAATTTTTCATAATCCGACAAATCCTGCTCAGTTGCATACGTTAAAACATTATTAGCTTTAACCCCTAGCAAATTAATTAATATCTCAGCTTGTAAGTCTTTAGGAACTTCTTTAGTAATAAATGCCTTTTCTAAGGAAGTAAAAAACAAATGCATTGCCTCGGGTTTATCAGGAACAGAAATTGTTAGTGTTTTAATACTTCTTATTAAATTTTCAACACTAAAAGGCACGTTTGATCGCTCACTAGGCAATGATTGTTTTTTCAATTTTTCTAGCTCAATCTCCTTCTCGAGTCGGGCCAATTTCATTCTTTCAATCTCTAACTTGGATTGTTCAGTAACTGCCTGAGCCGTACGATCCTCAACGATCGATTTTATGACGCCACGGACAAATTCTTGATCCGTTTTAAAAACATCAGAATTCTCAATTAATTTCTTAAGTTCCAAAATTTTAGCATTTTCTGACACAGTTTCACCGAGTTCTTCGGCAAGTATTTTTAAATCACACTTCTTTAAATTATTCAAGATACTCATTTTGAAGAAATATGAAAGACTAAATATAAAACAGAAGTAGCACAGTACCTTTTAAAATTTGCTGTTCACCGGCTCCGAGCCCCCATGGTTGTGGGTGTGATGGGTTTTAATGCATCAGTCCACTTGAATTAGCTTAATCTTTTTATTCTTGATTAACAAATGATGATTCTGATGAATTTTACAAATGAGAATTCAATGATGAAGGAATTTATATTACATGAAGATGGACAGTTGATGTTGTTTAAAGGATCTTTCCCACCTGCGCGTGGTTCACTAGCATTTGCAGAGGAATTCTTCAACGTAAGAATTCCAGTTTCGGCCCTTTCTCAGAGTATCACGGCTTCTCGGTTTCCGGTCGCACCCTTCTCGGCGGACGTCCGTTCTCTCCCCTCGTCTAGTGAACTCTGAACTCTGCCCTCCGACTGCTGGCTATCACCGGACCGGATGAACACAGAGTGCCCTCTCGTGGAGTTAATTTACCACACATATGCTTTACAGCAGATGATGTCATGTTCCAAGTGCCCGTGCATGTTCATCCCTTTCAATTTTTCGAAATGAAATGGAACCAAACGATAATTAATTGTACCAGTTTATTAGCTTTATGTATTCCTTTACTCTAAAATAAATTTATACTGTTAAAAATAATGTTGCTAATGACAAATAACTCCGGTTTTTTTTTTTAGGTATTTTATATTTTCCTCAAAATACTTTTATAGTTTATAATCTAGTTTAATCTTCACTCTAATACATAATTTCCTTTTTTATACATTAAATTTTATTCATACCAGGTCAGCCAACCATAATACAGCAATTTTTAATGCTGGGGATTTATAAAATATATATTATTAAGAAAATTTAATACATCTCTGTTTTGGAGATAACAATTATTGCATTTGCTGTCTTTCAGAATTAAAATTATTAGTTTTAAGATCATATTATTTTAACTTATTCCTTGTTCTTTTATTAATTAGTGTTTAATAATTATATTGTCATCTATTTATCCTATGTATTTGATATCAATTCTCACCAGGACAATTAAATAAGAATTGTCATATTAAAAAGAGAATGACCTACATTTCGAATATTTTTCGCCATTTTATTAGATAAAAAAAAACAAATTTGAAAATTCTAGCAATGGCGTCTTACAATGTAACAATAAAACTTTTAAATCATGTCATAATTATGCATTTGTTATGGTTAGTAATCAGGAGGAAATGCTAATCAATTTATTAATATTAACTTTTATTATAAATGATAAATGATTACTTACACTGACTGTAATATACTAAATGCATGTGATTAACAGTTGTCATATTTTGTAGTACGATGGCGAAAACTAAATATATTTTCAAACCAAATAAATTACTAAAATCGACATTTATTATCATGTGAAAACATGATTAGTTTTGGTTTGAGGTTTTTGAAGTCACAGAATGCACGGGCAGAAAATTGGCGATTTATCGCTTTTGAGGCATCAATTTTTCGATTTTAGGGTTATTAGAAAATGATAAATGTTGTCATATTTGGCGACTTATCTCCAACAAAAATTTACGACTTGGCGCAAATGTCAGTCATACAACCGATACTTTTGCTTGACCAATAAAGGGCAATAAAGATCGTAAGAAGTGATCGCCCAAAGAGGCACAGATGAGAATTTTCAATTTTTCTAGCTGGCAAAAACAATTTTGGAGCTCGAACGATTTTGAGATGAGAATAAATAAATACATAAAATAAGTCCGTTGTTTTCTAAATATCGACTCATACGTAATCTGATAGTCACGTGATTTTTTCAAAACCGGTTTAAACTGGTTTTTCACGAAAAAAAATTATGGCCTTGTGAAAAGAATTTTTAGAACTCGGTTGATTTTGAGATGGTCAAAAACCATCGCTTTTCTAAATGTTGGTGATTGCGAGGTATGAGTCATGTGAGGACATGATGGTGTTTATCTGTCGAATTGATATCATGTGATTTAAAAAAATAATGTTCTCACATGATTGCTTGAAATTTGCGATAGCAGATTTCAATTTTTTTCCCCTTAAATTTAATTTTGTATTTTCGTGGAACTTTTTTATAAACACAGATATGTATAAAATAACACTTGAAGAAGTTTTATTTGTTCATAGCTAGTTCTTATTATGCGAGGAAAAAAAAGAGATGTGCTTGCTGCTGGAATAATCATATTTTAAAAAATTTATTTTTTTATTTTATTAATAGAAAGAATTTCTTTATTGTGGTTCCGGATGTCAATAATTTTCTTTATTTAAAATATTGTTTTGTGCTCAAAACTGATTTTTCCTATAGAAAAATGTATAAACCTTTCCAGTTATCAGCTTCTCAAATTTTGGATCAGTACTTGGTTCTACATACAAAAGTAAAAAAGAAATCTATTTCCATGAAAATTGTTGAGAATCGATTTTCTTTTCGATCCTCTGTTTTCTATGGCTGTATAAAATATTCAAAATGGTTGTGCGTGTTTGAGAGATTGATAGCAGCGGATGTTATGGTTTTCAAAGTGAAACACGTGACATATAAAAACATCCTTGCAGCATTGATTGTCCCACTTTATCCCTTTCGAGAATTGTAAACATTTCAAAACATGTTGTTTTCATCTTTGAGAAATTGCTGTTTTGCTCAGTTTCTCATATAAGAGTGTTTTCTCCATTAAAAAAGAAAAATATATTTCAGTGCGATGTAATATTATATGGATTGGTGAGGAAATACTTCAAAAACATATAGCTTTCATTCTAAAAATACGTAGTGGCTTAAATAGATGACGTAATATATCACAATATATCTGTTATAATAAAGGTTATGATTCAGTCATTATTAAAACTAATCATGATTATTATTAAAAATTACCTATTAATTGTACTGGCAGTAATTCAGGGTGATTCAAAAGTTTCTTAACATTTGAAAGTTCAATAATTCAAAAAATAATGTAAGTAGAGGGGTAAAAATTGACACACATGTTTTAAATAACATGGGGTTTTATTCAAATAAAAAAAAGTGCAAAAAAAGGTCAACAGATGGTTTATTGTACCCTTTTTCTTCGAAAATGCGTTGCTCTGCTTTTCAAATATGAGCGTGACGGATGCTAAGTATGCCCATATGTTATAGAATCGTATCATCCCTAGCCTGGCTGATAAATACCTACTGGAAGGTACGATTTTTAAGGTGAATCTCCACCCCAAATTGCTATTCATATGAATGATCTCTTACTCACACCATTTTAAGAAGGTCGCATGCTAAGCCTTCACTTTCATCATGCTTGGCCTCCCAAGTCGCCAGATCTTAATCCAACTAAATTAGTTGTGGGTTTACCAGAAGTTGCAAGTGTATCGGGGTTGTCTGCCTACATTAGGTATGCTAAAAGATTTCATGCTAATTTTGATTTCAATGCATCGTAAGAAATTCATAAGAAATCTATATGTTTTGGTATTTATTATATTTTAATTGTCATGTATTAAGAATATAATATTATATATAAATATCTATTTTTTAATATTTTTTTTATTGATTTTGAGATGATAATTCTATAAAATGCCAATATTTTTTCCAGAATTTAATTTTAATTTCATATTTATTTTAATTTTAATGACTTGATTTAAAATAAATTTACTGAATTATAAATTTACTTTAAGTTATACGTTAACGCTGATGAAATAAATAATTTTTTAAATAAAATATTTCGGGTTTTTTTTTTTTTTTTTTTTTGTATTTTGTCTTTTTTTACTAACAAATAATTGCTTGAAACGGTGAAAGTTAAAAAGGAAACCTATGCCATTATTTTGTGCAATAAAACTAAGAAGTCTACGGCATTTTCAAACAAACCTCACCCCCCCCCCTTCTTTCAGAAGCAATTTCTTAAATGATGTACTAAAGACTTAGTGCTGAATAAAAACAATAGGGTGAGTGGTAAAGACACTAAATGCTTTTTTTTATAATTATAATCACCCGGAGTGACATCCCCAAAATTCTCTAAAATAGATTTTAGCCCTCCCCCTCTGCATAAAATTGTGAATATTATGTAAGACAGCGGATGTCTTGCATGATACTGGTGAACAATCGTGTCGGAACATTGTTCTTCAGCATGAATCTGGCATTTTTTATTTATCTGTCGTGCGATCTTTGGCGATTTTGTTAGAGTGTTTGGCGATTTTGTTAGTGTTTTATTCTTGCATGCAGTTAATACACAAGTACTGGAAAACCGAATTTGTATTCAGGGCGACTTTGAAAAAAATTTTTATAGAACTACAATTGTAGTCACAAGATTGCAAACCAAATTTCATAAATTAAAATAATTGCTTTTTCCAGTTATTGTGTTTACTTTAAATTTGAAAGTTACTGACCAACAGACGGTCAATTTTTTGACAGATTTAATTAAAAATCTAATAAGAATCCGCATTCTAGATGCTAAACAGACTTCTTGAACAGACTGAAACAGACAGACTGAATTTTAATTAAAATTTGAGAGAAATCTATAATTAGGATTTAAAGTCTATATATCACATTTGATCCGACCATTTCAAAACGTTTTTGAGTTATGCTCATAGACAGACAGGAATGCAAACATAATGCAAAAAATCTGTGTCACAAGCCTTGATACAAGTGTTGACACTTTTCTTGGCAACTAAGTTTATTATATTTTATGGATTAAATTGTGGATGTCTATTTATTTGTATACATTTAAATTCCAGTTTAAATTTAAACTCATTTCTCGGAATTCTCACCGGAGCTCCTATCAACAAACAATCTAACCGGTATCCGCCACACACACCCGTGCAACTGTTTCCACTCTCTTCACTTCATCTCCTTTTTACAATGCTTCCGGAACAGCTATGTGGAGACGAGGGGCATGACAAGGGGGGGGGGGGTTTCGAGCACAAGGTCTGAAATGTGGAAATTCGTTAAATT
Organism: Argiope bruennichi; assembly: GCF_947563725.1. Classification (NCBI taxonomy): domain Eukaryota; kingdom Metazoa; phylum Arthropoda; class Arachnida; order Araneae; family Araneidae; genus Argiope; species Argiope bruennichi. The sequence continues at coordinate 99,199,746 of NC_079158.1, forward strand.
CTCTAGTTGGAATTTTTTTTTTTTGACGATTACAAAATTTTCTCTTTGTATACTTTATATACGAGAAATAAAAACCAGTCGTTACCTGCATAGAGTGGAGCATAAAATTCCTAGATAAAAATTAAATATTTACAATGTAAAGGCAGGAGAAACATTTAGTTTCCAAAATTCCATATAAAGAACATGAAATGATTTACTGTCGAAAAAAATAAAAGAATATTACAATGGTCAACTAATGGTACCGCAGCCAAAAATATAAAAATGACAGGTTTAGTATTTTGTTCAGATTTCATTGAATTATTCTCTCCGCATTTCCCTTTAACATATTTCTAGATTGAAGTTTCTACAAGATAATTGTGAATATCTTTTTCTCTTGCTAAATTCAGACAATATATCGAGTTAAAAATATCTTTTGCCATTTTGTTTGTTCTTTTTTCGTCTCATTCGCAGTCCATTAGGTTAATGAAAGTATTGAAACTTCAGTCCGCCGCTTGTTGCACCTGACTTAACAAATTGAAATTTTTTGCAAGTCTGCACGAAAGGTAATTAATAACTTTTGCCATTTTGTTTGATAATAAAAACTCTATTAAAAGGTGGTTGAGATTACCATTTCGATTTTTAATAATTACAAAAAAGAAATTTTTCTTTTTAAAAATTCGTTTTTATACTCTATCAAATATTGTAATCTTTAAAAGAATTCGAGTTCACGTTTATGACGAATTTTTACGTTTCAGATCTTCCTGAAAGTCTGAGTCCTTGTGTCTGAGTCCAAAAAACAAGCTTTTGGAATAATCTCTACATTAATGAATACTAAAATTTTAAAACTCAATGAACTAGAGAAGGAAAATTTGGTCTGGAATCTTAACACCAAATTTCTGGATTGCGATTACAAATTTGGCCGAAATCCGTAGAACTAAATTCTGTGCATCTCTTCACATGCACGTGAGCATGATACCTCAAAAATACTAAGAGATATATTTATGAAATTTGGTATGTAGATTTTTCGCCAGAATTATATACATTTAACAAGTTTTTGACCAAATTTGCACAAAGGAGATTATTTTATATAGGAAATATTTATGCAACAAACTGCACTATGCATATTTACATATTCGTGTGTATATAAATGCGATGATAGCAAAAAAAAAACTTTTCTAATTTGATTTATGATATTGCTCCCAAAATTGCAGATTTGTGCCAAATTTCTTATCCTTTCGGTGGTAAAAAAGGCATCCAAAACGAATACACAATTTTCTTCATTACATATTGATGCGTCACTATAAGCGAAGATTTTGGTATTGGTCTTTACGCTTGCGAACTGCATGATTTTAGCGGGTTTTCAACATCATTCCTCTTTTGTATCTACATCCCCTATATAATGTTACGAATTTGTAATATTATTTCCCTGCTCATGCAATTTCGTAATATGGTATACAGTTTTAGAAATAACTCTGGTGGTAGCTGATTGGATGTCAAATCAAGCCTTGGTGAGAAATTTCATGACCATTTAGCCATTTGGCGACAAAAAAAAAATACAGACATTGCTGGAATTTTAGTGATATCTCAAATAGGAGAGACGATACGATATATTTCTATTACGATATATTTTCCGGCTATGAAAAGCCTAGAGATAGAGTAATGAAGCAATTGAGTTGAGCTCAAGTGAGTAGTTGAGCGAAGTCTCTCATTTGAATGTCGATCGCAAGTTAATTTTCTCTGTGCACTTTGAACTGTGGCGGTTATTTACTAGAGATTTGCTTTTTATATGCTGTTGATTTCTGCACGTACTGCTTTGTGTAAACTTTGTTTCTATTTAATTTGTATTTCGTGCTTTCATGCAGAATTAAGTTTCGTTATTGAGTTTGCTGGATTTTTTTCACCATTTTCCCATTTTTTCGTAACAATATTCAGGAGATGTAGAAAAGAATAGTGGTAGAATAGAAAAAAAAAAGTGCAGGATTTTCTAAATAGGCTAGAAAGTCAAGAGGAGACCACACTTACTACTTTACATACTGATTAACTGATACTTACTGATACAAGCAAGGAAATAGATAAGCTTAAATTCGGTGTAGTGATAACATTTCATATGATTGCACATTTACATTCAAATTAGCATACCATATAGATAATTTCATTACGCATTTCCTTGCATTTCGTCCAGATACATCCTGTATGATTTGCTACGACATCCTCCTACAAGATGTCACATTGGCATTGCTAATTGAAAGAGAACCATTGACTCCAATGTCATTTTTACTGAGGCTGCTTTCTTAAAGCCCATTTTTCAAATGCAAATTTTAACATCTTTAACGTCGATTCATTTTCTTATGCAAATAAAAGCTATTTTTTTCATTCTCGTAAATGAAACGGATATAAAACGAAAGTGTTTAATAACTAACAAAATCTGCCCTAGCTATTTGATATACAGTAGCCTCCCGATTATCCGCGGGCGAGTTATCCGCGCCTGCCGCACTAAGTTTTTTTTTTTTTTTTGCTTCCAAGCAAAGAGAAAATGCTTCCAAATCAAGAAGCAAAAAAAAATGACTGATTTCTTCAAAAAGGTGTAGTTTTACAGTTATACTTTTGTAATTATATAATACATTACAGTGTTAAAACAGTACATATGTATTACTTTCTTCTGTGTATCCTTGACGCCTCTCGTAAGTACAAAGCACTTTTCTGTTTTCATTAACAAAATGCATTTTAGGTTAGTTTTGAGTGATATACTAAAATAGTAAGCGTTAGTTAAACATTTCCTGCTGTTTATTTTACGTTTTATTGTACATAAAACGATTTTTCAAAGTTGGAATGACTGTTTTCTCTTTCGCTATACTCGTTTTTAGCTTTTTTCGGATTATCCGCGATTTTTGTTATCCGCGGCTGCCGCGCCACCCAATTCCGCGGATAATCGGGAGTGTACTGTAGTTCCTTGTTTTAGACTTGCCTGAGGCTAATTTTTTTTTGTTCTATTTATATGGCTAACAATGACACTTCAAAATTGTATTTATTTTATGTTTTTATGCTAAGAATTATATAGGCAATTTTTATAAGGTTTCTCTGGGGGGGGGGAGGATCTTATTTTACTAATTTATTGTTTTTTATTGAAAGTTTTATTTATCACTTACTTACATCAATGTTTTATTTAGTCATTTCCGTTCCTTTTTTTATAAGTTAATTGTCATTTTTATCATTAATATTTATAATGGCTTTTCTTTTATTTATTGATATTCGTTTCCTTTTCAACGGCGGATTCAATTGTTGACACGTATCAGGTTTTAATTGTTGGATAGATACTATTACTTTATTCATACCTACGCTTGCCAGAAAAAGTCTACTTACAAACGCTCAGTAAACATTTTAGAGAGAGCAAAAGCATATTATAGTGGCAATATTAATTCAATTTTTATTTAAAGTATTTCTTGAATAATTCATTAAATATCAATAACAATTTCAGAAACATAATACTCATTATTTTAAAGTAGTAGTAATAATAATTTAAAATTACATATAAAGTTACAGCAAACGTTTGCGAGCAGATGAAAAAAATCTTCAAAAAATAACTTCCTTGGACTGTGAATTAAACTTCAATATCTGTTTGGATAAATTTTGTGCCTAAGAACCTCTGTCAATCATTTAGGCATAGATTGGACTAGCCTGGTGGTTTCTTCAGACGAAATATTATTGCACTTCATTATAATCACTCTTTTCAGCATATCTTTCGATGTTATGTTATGTTTCCGAATCTTGCGTTACAATAAATCCCATAAATGTTCGATGGGCTAAATGTTCTGGCGATTGGGGAGGAGTGTGCAACTTATTTTTGACTCTGTACAACAGCCAGAGTTTTACGTTGTAGGGAATGTGTTTGTTGAAATCAAAAATCATCGCCAAGGTTCAAATCTTGTGCGCTCAGTTTCAAATTTAAAAAAAAAATATTTTAAGATATCCCATATGATCTAATATTGAATCTTTAAAAGTTAATCGACCTACTCCACTTGCTGCCATGCACCCTCTAATCACTACGCCACCTCCACCGTGTTTAACTGTAGGCACAAGATGTTGCTTCTCAAAAACCGTACCTTGTTTTCTCCACACAATTTTACGCCTTTTGATGCCAAAGATACAAAACTTGCTTTCACCCGAGAATATTACTTTTCTCCAAAACTCAGAAGGTTTATTTACATATTCATTGACAAAATTTAAACGTTTTTGCTTTTTGACAGCTGAAATGTGTGACTTTCTACGAGCTACACGGCTATTACTATTACTATTTAAGGTGCAGTAATATTTGGTTTTAAACGTACGGATCTCAGGATATATCTCTTTTCTCGTACAGTCAATTTAGTGGCGGCCCTTACTTGGCTTTGAGATAACAGATTTCGATGTAAATATTGATCATTCTTTGGATAGAAGAATGCGTTCTTCCAACTTTTGCCAATTGCTCGAAAAGTTTTACTTCATTCTTTAGTCTTAAAATTATTTTCTTTCCTCCGGAGTAATCTCTTTTCCTTTAGAATCCATTTTAAGTCAAACATAATATGTACTATCTTTTATCATAACAACAAAACCATGTTTTTTATTCTATTTTTGTATTTCCAGCAGTGTTAAAACGAATAAGTGGTAAAAAATAAACGCAGACTATATTTCACATCATGCAAGTTCACGGAGGCTAAAAAAATAAAGATAAGATTGCAAATATCATTTTAATTTGTATCTGTATGCAGACTTTTTTCTTATAACTTTTTGTGTAATTATAAATTATTATTATTATTATTTTAAAACAATGTGTGTTATATTTTTGAAATTGTTATTGATATTTAATGAATTGTTCAAGAAATATTTTAAATAAAACTAAAATTAATATTGTCTCTATAATATATTTTTATTCTCTCTAGAATGTTTACTGCGCGTTTCTTCTCAGATTTTTTCTGGTATGTGAAGACAATAACTCAAAAATGCAATAAGATAAATAGGTATATAATAGTAAAAATAGCTTCATATCAGAACGATAAATGTCTTTCTAATTTTTGATACATCAAAAGGAAGGCCGCCTTTCGTTTTTTATGGGTATGCGAGTGTATAACATAAAAAATGAAATTTGGCCTTGATGCTAAAATAGTTATCTATAGCAAATCTGAGATGATGTAAATCAAATCGTTAAAATCTCAAATCTCTGATTTTAGATCAGAAGATTCAGAGTTCAAATCACGTCCGGATCACCACTTATTGGGAGTAGAAAAATCCCACTTTTAAATGTCAGGAACTACAAAGAAAGAGCCTAAGTCATTAATAAGAATAAGACAATTATTTGTTTTACTCCATCCCCCCCCCCCAAAAAAAATGAACAAGTAGAGGTTTCTTTTTCAAACTGGGAAAAATATTAAATTCCAGCCAACCAGTTGACATTGTGAGTAGTGAAAATCGTTACAGTCTAGCTGAAGGAAGCATTCCTGCTATTTCAGCTACAATATTTTTTTTTTAATATCAAAAACCAATTTAATACAGGTTTTCAAAATTTTTTTTATCAGACTTCATTTATTGGTTCTTTATATTAAAATAAGTTATTAATATAATTTTTAAACTTGCCGGTAGGTTACTGATCGCTGCCCACATTTCAGAATTGTAATCCAATATTAACTGACTTTTCGTTTTGAAAATGCGATTGTGATCTCTCTTTTCTTTGTTCAAAATACGGCTTCGGAATCCAACTGTAAGACTTCTTTGGCGTTGAATGATGCGACAAGTTTTCACTCCAGTTTCACTAATCATACGCATACGTTGAAGTGTTTCTCTATTCGAAGGGCCTGTTCAATATTCCTAAAACTTAAAATTTAAATTTGATTTTATTTTGCAAGAAAAATTATAACAGCTTCGAAGTAATAAGCAACTAAGAGATGCGAGTGCTGGATATTGATGATGCAACAGTGGATTATCCAAATTGTAAAGAATATTTTTAACAGGTAAAAGCTAATATGGCTAATTATTAATTATAATTAGCTAATTTTTTCAGTTTTTACTCATTATTTATGCTGCCTGATAACTATTAAACAAGGGCAATGGTAATAATTCATTAGAAATGTCTTTAAGTGTGTAATATTAAATCAGTAAAAGAATGAGAAAATTTCATGTCAGAAAAATAATTTTAATTATTTCATTAATAGTTTAAATAAATTTATTTGAATTGCAGTAGTGCTAAGGATTATTTAAAAAGGCATTTGAAAATAGTTGTTTATTATTAAGTTTCATAATAAATAGCCTTTAATCTTAATAAACTAGCATTTTAATTGTCAACTCTTAATGATAGTATTTACTTTGCATTTGTACGAAAAATAAGTGGACATATTTATTGAAATTAATTGCGAACTATCATTTTTTGGATTTCAGATTAATTTTCAGAATGAAATTAAAAATGTCTACATAAATTTTAACCCAAAATCGAATGGATCACAAACTGTTATCAGCAATGCTCATTACATAGAAGTTAATCTTTTAAATAAATGCAACATAAGAAATTAAATTGAAAGATAAATCTTAAAATAAATCTTAAAATGCGGTTATTTTTAGCTAATTAATTCCTTATTGAAAACCACGTCCAAATACAATTTACAGACAACATATGGATTTAAAATATCTAATTTTAAGAAATCGGTTTATTTTATTTAAAAAATGTTGCTTTGTTGTTAATTCTTCATTGTCCTCATGTAGTTTACAAGCATTATATTGACAGCAAATAACTTATTTTAAGAAAGTCGTTTATTTTATACTGTTAATAAGAGTGTTTTTAATTTAATTTCATAATAAGATTATTGCAATGCTGAGAGAAATTGTTATTTATTTTGTACATACGTATTTGTAAATTGAGTCTTTATGCCTAGCTACTATACAAAAATCATTTTTTATACTTTTTGTATACGTTGCACAGAAAGAAAAAAAAATATTATTGAAAAATTTTGGTCCCGAGTTTTTGAAGAAACATCTCGTTTCAAATCTTTCTCTACAACAGTTTTGAAATTATGCTTGTCTGTATGTCTATGAACGCACGGTAATTCACCAACACAACATGTTACAGGTATTGGATTTAGTATGTGGTCTTTTTCCAAATCAAATTATGAATAGAACCCATCTGTAGAAAATCTGTCTGCTTGCTTGTTCGGCTGTTCATCCACCATGATAGTTTGAAAACAAAAGAAGTAGATAAACGAAGTTAAGCGTGTACATATTTTTTTGTCAGTTCATAATTTTATGAACATGTAAGTGCAATAACTCGAAATTGCAATGGCACACGCAAATGAAATTTAGAACATTATCTTGTCACCAAAATTGTAAATACTATATTTCGAATCCAGTAGGTGTAAAGGAAGAAATACCAAATCTTCTATTTTATTCTTTGTAAAATTAAATACAAATTGTTCCATATTGTGTAGCATATGAGAAGGTCGATTTGAGGTCGAAAAAATACCTAATTAGCTATTTTCTTCTTTGAAAAATTAAATACAAACTGTTCCATATTGTGTAGCATATGAGAAGGTCGATTTGAGGTCGAAGAAATACCTAATTAGCTATTTTCTTCTTTGAAAAATTAAATACAAATTGTTCCATATTGTGTAGCATATGAGAAGGTCGATTTGAGGTCGAAGAAATACCTAATTAGCTATTTTCTTCTTTGAAAAATTAAATACAAACTGTTCCATATTGTGTAGCATATGAGAAGGTCGATTTGAGGTCGAAGAAATACCTAATTAGCTATTTTCTTCTTTGAAAAATTAAATACAAATTGTTCCATATTGTGTAGCATATGAGAAGGTCGATTTGAGGTCGAAGAAATACCTAATTAGCTATTTTCTTCTTTGAAAAATTAAATACAAATTGTTCCATATTGTGTAGCATATGAGAAGGTCGATTTGAGGTCCAAGAAATACCTAATTAGCTATTTTCTTCTTTGAAAAATTAAATACAAATTGTTCCATATTGTGTAGCATATGAGAAGGTTGATTTGAGGTCTGTTGGTTATTAATATTAAAGAAAAATTTACAAAGTGAAGTATATTTATTCTTTGTGTATTTGATATAAGTATCGTCGATAAGACATATATCTCAATCTTTTTATTACACAAAATTTGTAATAATACCTAGATTTTTATTCAATTATTCAAGAACAGAAAAAATTCTATTTATTATATGTCTCGTAATTCTGTTTCTTACTCTCGTAAATTAATATATAATTCATTTTAAGAGTAAATAAATGATAACAAATTAAGATATATCAATAACCCTGATATTTATATATATATATATATATATATATATATATATATATATATATAATATAGTACAATACTGAGTTATTCAACAGTATTTGAAATATTGTATAATAGTGTTGAGTATTGAAAAAATATAATACTGTATATTATTGTGAAACATGCTGTATTACCTAAGAATAAAAGAAATCCATTTCAGATACATTAATAATATTAAATAGTACTTTGGCATATATGAATTATGATAAGGATTTGAGATAAGTCAAACATTTCATGTATGTATATATGTACAAATACTGAGGTTGATAAACAATATTTGCAATGTTATATAATATTGTTAAATATTAAAATATATAATATTGCTTTCACAATATTGTGCAGCATGCCGTGTTACCTAGGAATAAGAGAAATCAATGTCAGATGCCTTAGTAATATTAGATATTAATTTGAGGTATATGAATTATGATGATAATAATTTGAAATATGTCAACCATTTCGTATATGTATCAATTTCATGATAGATTTTATGCAGTGAGTTATACAATCAAATGAGTTATACATATATGTCAATTATAATCGATATCAATTTTAGATATACCAATTATGATTATAACTTGAGATTTATCATTATATAAATTTCACAGGTTACCAAATATTATAGATATCAATTATGATAATTGTCAAATCATATCATGTATTGTATGAGTTGTGTAGATGAATCAAGTATTATATGAGCTACATAAATGGATCAAGTATGACAGCGATTCTCAGCCTGTGGGGCGCGCGCCCCTAGGGGCCGCGAGCACACTAGAGGTGGGGGCGCGAGAATATCCAAGAGAAAATATTATTTTAAAAAATTGATTAACTTACTGAAAGGAAAGCACACATACACATAGAAACCAAATACATTTCGACATATTTAATAACTTATTAAAGTAAAACTTACTTAATCAAAACATACTAAATTAAAAGCAAATTTAATAATTATTAGTGACTTTCTTGGGCTTGTCTTGCAAAGTAAAGTTTTTCGAAAGAAGGCTTAGTATTAGAAATAGCCACTCTCAGTTCTGTTTCTATATTTTGTCTTCAAAGAAGCCACAGTAGAAAATTCTGTTTCACAAAAGTTAGATGTTGAAAATGGTAATAAAATGTGAAATGCCCTTGTTTTTATTGCAGAAAAATCATCCTTACTCCTGCCCAAAATTCAAATAGCGATTTATTACTAAATTGTCATTTAGTTTCGCCACTTATCGGGAAGACTATGAATTTTTCTTCCTCATCAATTGAGAGTCTTTCGGGAGTCTTACGAAATGGATCCCTAACCCACTCGTAACTTGCTATCAGTTTGTCGTCAGCAAGAAAATATTTTTTTTTAATTCTTTACCAGCATGGCTAAAAGATTTCCAATAGTTACAAAACAACTTTTAAATATTCTTCTTCAGCCTTGTAAGTTTTAGTGCAATCATCCACATTTGCAAATATTGTTAGGTTTTTTGCTTTAAATTTCTGCTCCGCAATTCCAATTTTCTACAAAAAACATTAACTTTATCACTCGTATCCAACATATGTGTATTTGCTCCTTGGAGTTGAAGATTCAAGTTATTTAATTTTCCGAATATGTCGACCAAGTACCTCAATTTCATCACAAATAAACCATCGCGAAAAATATCGGCCTCTGGTCTGTTTTCTTCTGCTAGGAAATTGGCGGTTTCTTCTCTTTAATAATAAACACGTTGCAAGAATTTCCCACGTGATGAACATCTTGCCTCGCAATAAAATAGTAATGCTGAATGTACTGAAACCCATGTCTTTATAAAGAGAGGAAAAGATTCTCAATTTCAGGGTTCTCATTTTTATATAATTTACTACGGTTACAACCGTAGTTAACACAATATTCAGACCAGAACTCATTGCTTTCGAAACGAAAGCTTCTCTGTGTCACGCAACTTCGAGAAAAGTTGACACTGTACATCTTCGGCTATATCGTCAATTCGACGAGCAATAGTATCATTTGAAAGAGGTATGGACTGCAATTGTTTTGAAAAATTATCTCCAAACATAGTTTCTACAATCTCAATTGCTGATAGCAAAATAAGCTCTTCACCAATGGTGTGAGGTTCTTTACATCTGGCTATTTTATATGAACTTTGTAAGATGCAATTAAAGCTTTTTTTATTCACAGACAAAGTTTCTTTAAAAATGATTTTTGCTTTTTATATGATTTTAATTCGAAGAATTCTCTGGGTTTGTTGACGTACTCACTATGAAGCATTTCCAAATGTCGTTTAAGTTAATTAGGTTTCATGCTGTCTGCGGCCAACAGTTTTGAGAAAATGATACACACGGGCCTTTCTTCTTCATTTACTTCAGCACTGGTAAACACAAAATTTAAGAATTCTTGAGAATATTTTCCTGATTTTATTGTCGGAACCACGCTCGTCTGTGTACTTGTTGATACGTGACTATTGTCTAATGCTTGTTTACTTCCGCTTAAAAAATTATCCATGAGTCTCCATAAATCTACTGCCGTGAATATTTAATATGATGAATTGTAATTAACACGAAAACACATATAACATGCACATTCACTATAGATTCGATAGCGATAAAAGGATCGACTCGAATAAGACTAGCTGGAATTGAAACTTGCGTTATCGAACATTTTCCTTCTTCCTATGAGAAAACATTTGCTCCTCGCATGCTCGAGACGGCATAGGTCGTGTGGATTCCCTTCCACAAACATTGCTTATTTTTTTCATTTTTGTTTAGTCATGCTTCTGTTTTATTTCTTTTATTATTCAAAATATATATTTGGAGTTTCTAAATTTAGCTCACCCCGTCTAGATTAACTTTCATTAACGATTTTTTTTTTTTTTTACTTTCATATTCTTTTAACGTTATCTCCCTGTTTGGCTTTCATTTCAAATATAATATTTAAATTTTCCCCGCTTTCATTCGCTTCATCTGTTCACCGCCCGCTTGTCCAAAATGCAAGATGTGGTTTCTCGCCAACGTTGGCTCACTTTTACTCTTTTTTTGGCAGTTAGTTAAAAATAATTCAAAAACAGAATCCAAAATACTCAATATACATTATTGTTGTGTACATTTTATTGTAAGCGGGGGGCGCGATGAAAATTATGATTGGAAACTGGGCATCAAATACTGAAAGGTTGAGAAACGCTGAAGTATGATATGAAATGTATAGATACATAAATTATGACAGATATCGAATTTAGATATATCAATTATAATAATTATTTGATATGTAATTGTTTCATGAGTTGTATGATATGTCAGGTAATATCGAAATAGTATAAATATCCGAGATAGAGAAAAACGATCGACCCAAAGCAGATATAGATTAATGTACAATCAAGCTAAATTCCGTACATAAAAACTAATCAGTCAAATACGGCAGAAGTTTTTTTTTTTATTCGCTGTATTATATGACTTCAAGCAGCATTGATAAAATATATAATACAATTTACGTGTAATAACTGAGAATTTATAATTAAAGCAAATCTACAATTAATCTTTTGCACTCGGAAAAGTAATTCGATACTACTAATACCTACCTTGTTTAGTGCTCCGAAAAATAAAAATGTATATTTGTTTTAAGTTGAATTTCAAGTAATCTACATCTTATGCATGCTTACAACTCTGCATGCATTTTTAACAATAAAAATTAAAATAAACAAATAAATAAAAGGTGAAAATGATGCACCCTCTTGAATGGGGAATAAGAGTCTCCCTCCGAGGGCAAAGGGGAGGCCGCGGTGGCCTGGTGGTAAGGTCTCGGCTTCGGAACCGGAGGGCTTCAGGTTCGAGACCCGATTCCACCGAAGAACCGTCGTGTAAGGGGGTCTGTTGCACGTTAAATCCGTCCTGACCAAACGTCCTCCCGCTGGTGTGGTGTGGAGAGGGGGTGCCAATTCAGGTGTCGTCCTCGTCATCTGACCGCGGTTCAAAAGGATGAGGTCCGTCCCAAAATAGCCCTAATGTTGCTTCAAACGGGACATTAATATAACTGAACTAAACTAAAAACCGAGTGCAAAGGGTTAAAACAAAATCTAGTGCTTGAAATTTAAAATGTAAAATAACTAACATAAGATATAAAGTAATAATAATAAAAGATAAATACATCAGAAAAATGTATGTAAATAAAAAATGAATCACAGAAATATAAAGAATAGTATAATAAGCTAAATAAAAGATAATTAAAATACTATCAACAATAATAAAAAGAAGTAACATATGTGACATATTTAGGAGTACATAATAAGGCTCAAAATTTCAATATGTTAACTCTGACTGTTATTATGTTATATATTTCCACAATAACATTTCCATGTGTTTTGTACAATATTATTGATCCAAATTTTTCCCATCTTCTGATGAATTAATCTCAAAATTCCCATAATTCTATTATTATTTCGAAATAATGTTTGCCTTATTATTCTATACCGTGGACATTTATAAATGTAATGTCCCACGCTTCCTTCATTAGTACCACCATTACGGTTGATATATCTATGCATAATAGATCAAATATGACAAATCAAATATGACAAATATTAATTCCAGATGTATCAGCATATTTATTTGATATGTATATATATACAGGGTGTCTCAAAAACCTTGACCGCGGATTTTATTCCTTAAATATTGATCACAGACATATACTGTAAATTACAAAGTTGCGTAAAAAAAGGTTCAAAATGTTATGAAATCGATTAAAATTTTCAGGGGATTAAACTTCAAAAAATACAAAATTTAAATTTTTATACGGACCCGGTACAAAAAACATCCCAGTGAGTAAAATGTGCTCCGTCCTCTAATAAGGTCATGTAAACTTTTAGAATTTTATCATGAAAACTCTCAAAGATATGTTAAAACAAAGTTGGTGAAGGGTTATTCACAAATTAAAAAGCAAATGTTTACAGCTTCAGTGCAGATGACGCGACGCAGGAATGCATCCTAAGGATATAAAATATGCTTGATATCTTTAGTTTTAAATACAAATTTTAAAATCTATGCTTCCTGAAAAATACTTTAAAATTTTATACCATGAATTACAAAATATAACTTAAAAATAGCACAGACAATGAACTTATAAAAAAAAACTTATGTAATCTTTCCTTTAAGTTATTATTTCTACAAATTTTTAATACTTTTGAACCCATAAATAGCAAAATTATTATTTATTTATTCAATCATTACTTTCTTTGTTAATTTGTATACGACCCCTAAAACACGACCCGGCATGATTTTTTTCACTTTACGAACTCATATCCAGGCATCGAAAAGTGGTTTAAATCAGCATTTATGTATTTTCATATCTTTGAGACTTTTTGTGATAAATAGCTGAAATTTTGACATGACCTTATTAGAAGATGGGACACATTTTACTCTTTGGGAATTTTTTTGTACGGGTTCTGTATACAAATTTAAATTTTTTATTTTTTGAAATTTTATCCTCTGAAGATTTTAATCGATTTCCTAACATTTTACACCTTTTTTTTACGCATCTTTGTAATTTACATTATATGTCTATGATCAATATTTAAGGAATAAAAGCCGCGGACAAGGTTTTTGAGACACCCTGTATACCAGGTGGCTGTGTTCGCTACTGCTAGCTAAACCCTATAATTGCTTTGCAGTCATTTTTTTTTTACCTTATACCTTTGAGAGAGATTTCTTGTGATGGGCAAAAAGTAGCCATCGCAAACAAAGAATTGCATGACCGAATATTTTCGCGAAAATTAATAGCATCGGAATAACTACTAAGCAAAATAACTTTTATTGTCTCGGAATAAATAACATCAACGAGTTCAGCTTTACTGTGATGTGTTGAGTTTAGGTCTGCCATGCTCTGCAAGAAATGAAAGATCACCACAATCTGTACTTTCCTTACTGAATATACCAATTAATAAACAGAATGAATCGTCTAATAAAATCTCTCCTAGATAAGGGACAGGCATTTAGTCGATCGTGATCGACCAGTGGATTACCAAGACATTTTTAGGGTGACCGGTTTTACTAAGTCCTAAGATGAGCGTACTAAAAGAAATATATTTAAGGAACATTATATTCTGTTTATCTCTTGAGGAAAACGGCGTTTTACTCTTTCAATATGACATAATTTTAAAAGCACGTTGTTCAGAACCTAGGAATAACTTTTGGAATCTAACGGTCGAAGTAAAGTATCCTAATTTGAAAAAAATTGCATATTATTTAACATCGTTCTTTGGCTGTACCTGCCTGTGAGAATCCGCATTTTCAACGACGAATATAATGAAGACAAAATATCGTTCCCATCTCACAGACGGCCACTTAGAATCGTGTGCAAGATTAGCAATTACTAATTATACTCGAGATTGGCTCTACTCTAGTATACTCAGAGTATACTCTTCTACTAACTGTAATTACGAGAACAAGCTTTAGATGAAAATGATTTATTTTTATTGCATTTTGAATTGTTTGATATTAATTACGTCATTTGATATTATTATATTTGTGGTTATTATTATTATGTTTTATCTTACTATAATTATAATCAATATAAATATAAATTTAACATAATAAATATAATACATTATAACAATTATAACAAACTTATTTATAATGTTGAAAAATACTGAAGATCTACGCCACTGGGGGGAATCGCAACACCTTGAAAAAATTAGAAGTACCCAGCACCCTGGAAAAGCCTGCCGAACTCTGTCCTAGATACTCATTTCCATTCATACACTTCGAACTGTTCTGTTCCATTTCTGCGAGCATTTCTCTGCAGTGCGTTAATTTCATCTCGGTTATTTTGTCTATAAATACGGTCAGCTTCAGAATATTCAGCTGCATGTCGCTGTCGAACAGCGTTTATAATATTCTTTGGAATTTGAATTTAGAAGCGATGTTATGTTGAGTTGTAACTTTTCAGCAGATATGTGTTCTCGCTTCTGATTGGCTGCTTGATGCAACTGTTTATTATGTCTTCTGTGACTGGCCATGTATTATTATCTCATTATACATATATTTACTATCTACCAATAAGTAATTTGGCCCCTGTGATAAAAGAGTTCACACAAAATTTTTTCATATTCAATAGTTGGTAGAGCCTCCACCTGAGGTAATTATACTTTCCGACTTGGACTTTCCGGGGCCTACTTTCCACAAGTGTTTGGATGAGAGACAATGGTATTTTCTTTCACTCGGCTTGGAGAAAACATATGGGTTATTTAAAATATTTTGGAAGCTTGCTGTACCCCTCAATTCGGCAATCCAACTTATCCCAGAGGTTTTCTATAGGATTCAAGTCTGGACTCTGCGCTGGCCAGTCCAGTCGGTTCACCCCATTGTCATAAATCCAACCCATGGTGGACCTCGCACAATGACAAGTGGTCATCCTGGAAGTAACAGTGATCCACAGCGTAGAAAGCATATTGTCAACTAAAATAACAGAGTAGAAGTCGGTGTTAAGCTTACCATGAATTGGGATAAACGTTTCCAGTCCATACTACGAAAAACATCCCCAAACCAAACTTTATGGTAGGCACAATTAATTCTGGCAAAAAGTGTTCTCCAATGCATACACCAAACCCAGATTCTGCCATCCGACTAGTAAAGATTGAATCTTGATTCATTCTTCAAAAGAAACTTTTTTCACTCATCTACGGTACAATTTTGATGTGTCTTGCACCACCTCAACCGAGCAGCGCGACTGGATTTTGTAATCAAAGGCTTATGGGCGGCAACACGACCGTGGAAACATAGCAAATTTGATTCCTTGCGAATGATATTTATTGAAACAACTTGTCCCGGATGCTTGTTGGAACTCCTGGATTATGTGGACCATCGGTTGGTACGATTTCTTCGAATTTCTTTGAACAGCATTTGTCGGCCTCTATTTCTTAATTTCTTGGGTCTATCGGGTCGAAGCACATTCCGACAATCACCACTTACCTCCCACTTCTTAATCACAAAAGTCACAATCACACTGTCGAGTTTGGAATGTTTAACTCACTAAATATGTCCCTTAAGGATCGGCATTTCTATGTCCGACAATTTAGCCTTTCTCTCTCAATCAACAGCTCAGAATTTCGTGGCGTCTTGCATGCGACTAATGCCAATGCTATTTCCCCCACGATATTTAAATACATAAGGCGTGACGTAGATCAGGATCGTAGATATGCTCATTTGCATGGGTTTCCAAATACTTATTGGTTCTTTCAAAAATACTAATATATATATACAAACTGAAAAATAGCGTAACTTCAAATGATACATCTATGAAATTCTTTTTTGATATATATTCATCACTGTATATATATATATATATATATATATATATATATAATATATTAACAATGAATTGCATAGATGTATCATTTGAAGTTGAGCTGTGTTTCAGTGTCACTTCTTCTAATTTTTCATATTACCTGAAAGACTTTCATGCTTAAAAAGCTTTGGCAGTGTTGTTGATTGTGCTATTCTTATCATATTAAAAAGAAATAACGAATTATAAGAAAGAGTTATCATTTGATTTTCTGACTGACTACACCCATTTTCGGAATTAAAAGAACCAAATGATTGATATGCAAAACTGAAATAAAGCTGACATGTGCAAATATGCTTATGTATTTGGTCCGACTGGCAATTTACTGAATGCGAAATGATGCGCTCAAATTAATTTAGAAGGTTTGAAAATAACACTTTTAAGTCATATTGAAATTCCGAATGAATATTCTACTAATTACCGTAATGGCTCTTTCTCATCATGCTGACCGGATGCAGGAAAACAAATGAGTTAATGAGATCGTGAGTTAAATGAGTGAATGAATTACTTGAATGCAAAATTTGGTATTGGACAGTTGTGTCTTGAAGCACGGAAATAGCTGAAGAAATTGTATGAAATTCTGTAAGTTATGTATAGTTTATAAGTGACATTACTTATAATTTTTTTAATTTAAGAATTGTATAACTTTAAACGAGCAGTTCTTTTATATATATATATAATATAAATTTATTTATTTGGTATATTCTGGAAACGGCTCTAACGACGTGGATAAAATTTTACATTTAGATAAGGTTTTGCTTTCTTATTTTATCTACGTAGGTGTCTTACCTAAAAAACGTGATTTTACTAAAAAAAAAACATTTTTATAACTAACTATTAGAATAAGTATATTCAACTTTCGCTTCAAAGTGTGGTCAGGGTTGTATAGTGGTCAGTACAATATGAATGAAGCGTGTGTTCCAGGTCCACTGTTCTAAACGCACTTTTTGCTTTATTTTTGTTTTACTTATGTATATATATTTAATATTTTTGCTTTTTAAGTTCATCTATATAGGCGTCTTTCCTTATTCATTAAATAGTGTGATTTTACAGACAAAAAAAACATTTTTTATATCGAACTATTAGAGCTTTTTTCTATCTACTCTCATGCTGACAGTGTCATATAGCGCCATCTCTGACTCGATTTCATCATGGTAAAACTGAGTGTAAGTTCAGACATATAAGTAATGACAGATAAACTGTAAAATAAATACTGTAATATAGGAGATTGTTAATCATATAATCACATGTTAAACTAAGTGCATTCATGATTTTTTTTTTATTTAAATGACTTGTTCATATGTAGGTAAGATTGAAAAATACTCATATGTAACCAGTATGGTACTCGTATCTTAATATCCTCCCCCAAATAGTAATAACTGCCTAGAGAAGCTTGGTCTTCCAGATATTATCCTAAATATAATGAGTGAGAAATTTTCTTTAAAAAAGGTAATGTAATTATTTTCAGTAAAGCTAGTATAAAAATTTAAAATAAAAGGTAATTTTCTGTGTACTTTTATTTTTTTTTAAATTCACTTATATATTTTTATAATATTGTAATGTTTATTTGCAAGACCATTAGATGTAAATTGCATGGTACAATATATGTCATGTGATATGAATCTGTAAAAATCACTCAAACCGCTCTTCTAGACAGAATATTATACCTGGATATATCAAGTTTGATATATAATTATTTTGTGGGTAATGGAATCTCTGCTAAAGGGTTTTTAAAATTTTAATAAGATTTTTAATAAAATAATCTACAAAATTTTAATATTTTTCTCTCACCATATCTTTTCTCCTTAGCAAACTTATCCACGACCTCGAACGAATCTAGTGAAGTAACATGATGAAAAATAAAATGTTCAAAATTAAAACCAGAAATCTTGCGCAGTTTCTGCAAGATAAAGAAGATCTGATTTTCTCAGATCTAAGCCCAGAATAATTCTTGTCTCATCGACTTCTTCAAACAAGCCCTTCTCCAAGCAATGTTAACTTTTCATCAAAATTCACGAACTCATATTCCTCACCTATCATTCCTTTTTTTTATATATAAGTAGTAATATGTTGTGTATAATTATGGTATTAACATAATTATACACAACATATTTTTTAACGTATTTTTAACATATTTTAACATATTTTTTTCTAAATAAATCCTTACACGTATATTCATTCATATATACGCTTACTCCTAAACATAACTAGAAGGCCGGATTCTCAGACAAAGTAATTATCATTCCATTTTTATTGAAGTTAAGTTGAGGAAAATAACAATTGCCATTTTGAGGTAATAAAAGACGGTGATGTTACAGAAAAAATGTGCTTACTTTGACTATTTTTCCTTACTCCATTTAAGCTGAGATGTTAATAAAGAAATGAGTAGAATTAAACATAAATGAAGTATGAAATGATTTCATCTCTGAATAATTTATCACATTTATTTTATTTAATAGAAAAAAGCATTCCTTATGCCATTGTTATGAATTCGTATAATTGTGTTGTATGATATCAGCTTTTATTTCTATTTTTATGAAATGTATGTGGGTTTTTTTCCTATTATAGTGAATTTCATATCAATATTCAAATATTTCCTGACATTGAATTATTTTTAAGAATTATTCAATAGAATTTCAAAGTTTCTTTTATATTAAACTATAAAGAAGCAAGCACTGATTTTAATTAGTTTCTTTTCAAAATTTGCAATTTGAAAATTTTCTTCTCCAAACGTGACATTTTGCATAGATATTATGCAACAATTCTAATATGGGTTGATTTGTATTCCAGGATGAAGTATGAGCTCCGACCCAAAGTGTAATTTGGCCGATTTGAAACCAGTAAAATTTTCAGGGTCACAGAGTCTCTCCCTTGGAACCTTGCCTTCAGTTCAGTAAGTACACCTTAACACACATTTCGACACAAAATTTCATCTTACAGGTACACATTGTTTATCTTCTACATAAAGTCTCATACTTAGGGATTGCAATACCGGACCAAAATTTCAATACCGGTATTCGGTATTTTTTAAATCTTAATACCGGTATTAGAAATTTTAGAAAAAGAAAGAAAACACAGGTGTTTCTTTGTTTTATTTGACAGTTTTGTTAGAGAGTGTAAATATCACAAAAAATAATTTGTAACTTATAAATTATAACAGTATATAACCACAAAAAAGTAAAGAAATATCTTATTTATTTAAATAAAAAAAAGGAAATATCACATTCAGTCTGTGGTACTATTACAAATTTTTGAAATGTGATCTTAAAAAACATAATTCTTCACTTGTACTGTCATTAAAAATTACCAGTTGTCGAAAACGCTCTTTCGGCATCTACGCTACTTGGTGGTACTGTTTGCAATGCGCGATATACTTTTTCCAAGTATTTACCTCTAAATCCCTCATCTTCAAATAAATCGATTTCTCGTCGGATGGTTTTGGATATGGCTTATTTCTGTATTGTATTTTGGTTTGTTGATTTTTTTTATTTATCGCTAATTCTAATTTTTGTTCAAGAGACAATCCCTTTTCACTATCGACAGTAGTGACATCATAATTTTCGATAATTGAACTGAATTCTTCTAAATGTGGATAGGTTTGTAGGTAAAAAATGTTAATTTAGAAATTTACTCTAAAATTTTCTCTAAACTTAAATAGAAAACTTACTCTAAACTTAATCAGATTTGAATTGGTTATTTTCTTTTCTTCTTTTTCATTTTCATTTTTAAAATCATTATAATTATGTAAATACCGTAAGACATTTTCTATTTCGGTATTCCTTTCTTCTGTGCGATTTTTCAATGTAATATATAATTCTTCAGATGTGTGCTGTTCTTTCAGTGACTGCAACATGAAATTTAGTGTTGCATTAGCTGTTAATAAATTAGAATCTCTCCGACATAATGCCTCAATAGTCAGTTTTATTGGAAGTAGAGCTGATATAGTTATGGATGTTAAGTCGAATTCACTACCTGAAAAATTAAATTTCAGGTTTAAATCGATTATTGCTTTTTGGATTGGATTTCTCAGTTTCAAAAATCGTTCCATCATTAGAAGTAAACTGTTCCAACGTGTTTTAGAATCTAATATTAACATATATTCTGTTTTATTTTCAGTTAGTATATATTTTAGTAATATATCCTTTTTATAGGGGAACGTTTAAATATCTTAATAATTTTTCGAACTTTATAAATTATAGGAAGCCATTCTTGATAGGTTAATATTTCATCCTCATTAGCAATATCTTCTTCAACAATTACATTGTCATTATCTTCATTGTCAATATCACTCTCACTCTTACTCTTTTCAAAGTTGGAATCCGAAGTTTCTATATCCACAGTATTTGGATTCTCCTGTTCTTTATTTTTTTGGTATAATACATCTATTAGTCCTAATTAAATTCCATGTGCATAGCACAACTGCTGATTTGCACCAATCAACTTTCCAACTTTTTTCATAATTGTTTCTCCATCAGTCGTTATGGATACAATATTTTCTTTCAGGGATAATCCATGTTTCGCTCATTTAGATTTAAGCAATTAATTAAGCCATTAATTACCTGATTAATTTCGCTCGTTAGGGAGACATAAAAACAAAAACGTATACTATTTTGCTATGTTCGCGATTCCTGAACATATAGTAGAGACAATTTAAAATTTTTTTAGTAAATACCGAAAAACCGGTATTTAAACTTCTGAATACCGGTATTACAAAATTGTACAAATGGTTCAAAATACCGGTATTGCAATCTCTACTCATACTATTTAATTTAAATGCTTTGATTTTTATCGTTATCTCAATTCTGTTAAATAGTTGTTTAGCCATAAAACGGACAACTTGTATTGCAGCGATGTAAATGTAGATAAAATTGCAGATAAATTCAGATAAAATTGCAAAAATTTTCTTGAATTGAATGGGTCGATTTAGGTAATTCAATGACCAAACACATTGGAAAGAAGTTTTAATAGCTAATAGTCCACAGAAATTAAAACTGGAAAAAGTGAAAAAAAAAAAGAGAGAGAGAGAGAGAGATCTGAAAGAAGACAAGTCCAAAAGAGTCTTTGATTTTAAAAGCTAGAAAGAACAAAAGCTAACGTTTCATGGTTTAATATAATAAATAAGCAATCAAAAGAAAAACTGATGGGATATACAAGATGTTATGCATTGAAGAGCCAAAGCATTATCACCACCTACTCAGCACCTATCTATCACCTCGCATCTATCACCTCTGATCCGCAAACTAGTTGCCACTGATCTTGTCATGGATCGACAATTCTTTTGTAGACGGCTCTAGACAGGTTATACGAAATGTCTGAAAATAATTCCGAATGCACGAAGTCAAATTCCGGCATGTGTTTGATCTCTGAACTCTCTTTCCATGAAATCCCAAATGTGCTTTACTTAATTAAGATACGGTGAATCAGGTGGATAGAACATTAATAGGCATTCATCATTATGTTTCTTGAACCACTTCAATACAATTCGAACCTTGTTACAAAGCGCCTTGTCTTGCAGGAAGATTCCATTTCCTGTTGGGAAGATAGATGTCATGTAAGGGTGCAACTGATCCTCAGTTAAGGTCAAATAATCTGCAGTTTCCATGGCCTGTTATACCGCAGCTACGAATCCCAGAGCCACCCAGGAAAATGTCCCTCAAAGCATAATACCATCACCGCCAACCTGTGTATGATTTACTGTACATGAGTGGAGAAATTGTTCGCCAAGAAGACGGCGTACCACGATGCCAGGAATAAAAAATCGTGATTCATCCGCCAAAGCAACTTTCTTTCACGTATCGATAGTCCAATCTCGATATTCTCGAGTCACTGTAGGGAAGTTGAAAATGACGCTTTGTTAGCTGAGGCACATGAGGGAGAAGCCTGCTGCACAGTCCAATATCCAACAGTGGTTGCTGATCTGTGCGTTCCGAAACGTTTGTACTTAGATCTGCAATGTATTGAGCTATCAACGGAGCCACTGCTTTACAAGGCGGGATAGTCTTCGATTTTTTTTTTTGATGTAGACGTCCAATATCTTGACATCAAGTGCTGATTTCATTGTGATTTATCCACTTTGCATAAATATTAACAACGGTAGATCCTGAACAGCCTACTAATAAAATAGTTACGTAGATACTCATTCTGAATATTTGAACCATTACAATTTGCCCTCTATCAAATTCGCTTAACCAGCAGTCTTTCCCTCCCCTGTAAAAGTAAGTGCAAGAATAATTCCTTACATTCACCAGCAACTGTTGAAAATCATTCCCACTTAATCACGTGCCTTCTACGTCATCCTGACGAGTTCATTGAAAAATATAGGGATGGTGATAAAGTGTTGGCTCAAATTCACACTGCCCATGTGAATTTGAGATTCAAAAATTCAAAAATACTTTTGCTTTGATTATGTTTAAGGAAATTCGCGATCCAATTTAAGAAACCAATGGGCTCACTTGGGTAATTAATTTTCTTAATTTCGAAGGCTCAGTTTTTAAAGCTATATATTTTCTATTTTAAAATGTATTTCATGAAAAGGTCATGCATTATATTGAATATAAATAAACCACAAAAGAAAATCCACTATTTGTTTCTTTTGTTAAAATTCATCTTCTACCATTGTATTTTACAAAAACTGTCTACTTGATCTAAATTCGGCGATCTTCTCTTGTAGAAACTATGATACTAATTTTTCATTGTTAAAAGTCGATTTTGTATTTTTCAGGTATGGAATTGTGCAGGAGAAGCTTCGCCAGAGCTCCTCCAAAGCCTTTCACTGTTCGGTGTTCTGTCCGGGCAAACGTTGTAGATACGAGGGCGCTGCTTTCTGGCAGAAGGAGGATATGCCGATCATGGGGATCTTTTCCACATGGTGAGATATTTTACTTCTGTCTTCAAGTAGTAAATTTTACAACAATGCACTGCAATTCTTTTTATCACAAAATACTTCTAAAATTCCAGAAATAATGATAGCCACTGAAAGTTTTGGATTCCATAAAAACAAAAGAAATAAGAATCTCTAGTCCTAACATCTAGACTAATTTCAATAGACTAGTCGTGATAACGGTATTATGTTAAAAAGCTTTATTTATTTTATCGCCTGCTTTTTATAATATTACTACTACTGTTGACCATGACACATTGTCAAATAAATATCAACAAAATCAGAAAAAAAGACCGATAACATAAAAAAAGGTAAGAAAAATATTATTGATGCTGCAATCTATGCAAAATAATATCGCCGGGTGAATTATCGACATTAAAAATAAGAACAAGTAACTGAAAACGAAGACGCGCTAACACAAAAGAGACAAACGGTAGAATCAAAAAGTTTTCTGAAAACGATGCATTAGAGTTTAAATTAAATAAAAGTCTAACTAAGTATCTGACTAAACAATAAAATACTTCTAAAATTCAGAAATAATTACACCGCTGAAAGATTTGTAATCAATAAAAACAAAGAAAATAAGAACTGAAGTTTGAAATATCATATATGATAATACTTATTATATTAAAAAAAATTCTTTATTTCATCGTTTGCGCTTTACAAAATTAGCAGAACAGGTATAGTTTTTGCCATAACACACTATCTAAAAAATGCCAGTAAAATAAAAAAATTAAAAAATGACATAAAAAAGAACTTAGAAAAGCGATGTAAAAATAACATTCATTTTATACACTTATTTTTCTTACAAATGGTAAAAATCGAAGCAAGCTAATGAAAATGAAAGCGAGATAAAACAAAAGAGAATGTTTATGTAAATGATGTCCTTAGAATTTAAATTAAATAAGAATAGTTCTAATAATTTTTGATTTCCTAAATTTATATCTTACGAAACCATCTATAAAACGAAACGTTTCTTAGAGGACCCTCATTTTCTGCCGAGGAAGAGTTAAGAAAATCTTTGAATTCGTCAAAAAGTAATAAATAAAAAAAAAACATTTGCTCATTCTTATTTTATTATGTTTGAATGCTACCTTGATAAAAGTTGAAAATTTTAATGAAATTAGAAATCTTCGGTGAAGGGATTTTTTTTAGTTTTCATTCATAACGTTTTTGACAAAAATGACTGTTTTTTAAAAAATTTCTAAAATTCACTAGATTATGTTAGAATTGCAAAACAATGTTTTGGAATAATAATAATAATAATAATTTTCTCTCTTCTGTGGTTCATCGATGTTTTTTTGCAATCATTGGAAATTATATTAAGGGCTAACAGGCGTAAGAAATCTATAACGCAACGAAAATTATGAAATAAAGTTGTTTATACAAATTTTAAAAACCGGTTTTTGAGGTGATTTAATTCAATATTACAACTACCTGTTGCTAAATTGCATGGCTATTAGAGTTATTATTTTTAGAAAAATAAAAAAATAAAAAATCATAAGGCTTCCAAAAATTCTGGAGTCCTTAAGTTAATTTATAATTTTATTCTAAACACAATATAATGGACTAGCATTTTGATGTCTTTTATCGTTTCAACTTACCTCCAAAGAATTTAAAAATTATAGATGACAATATTGTAAAAGATGCATGCTTGAACTTTAGCAGATTTTGATTATTGTTTCCGGTAACTATTTCTTGCTTCTTGATGATTTTCGATTTAGTTACCTAAAAATTCATTGTTAATTTAAATTGTTTTAATGTTATAATTTATCAAACTACATAAATACCTATAAAGCTACATAAATACCTATTTCTTTATAGATTTTACCAATATTTCTAAACCAAGTTTACAAATTAAAAAAAATGATATCAAAGTTATACAGACTGCCAGATGTATGCAAGCAAATCTTGAAGACTCAGAATTTTTGAAATGTAGATTTAGTATTTTTTTTTTTTTAAATAAAGGCTATTGTATGAAAATGAAAACTGCAATTAAACAACTACAGAACGTTTGAATAGCGAATGTAAAGTAAAAATGCTTTAAATAAGTAATTATTTATTGAAATTTTTTAAAAAAATTATTAAAATCAAGACAAATTTCAGAGAAAATAAGGATTAATCTAAAAGCAAACAGATAAATTTCAGGATTTGTAGTTTTAGAAAAATTAATTTCTTCGTTTAAAAGATGCTTTAGGATGTTGCTTACGAACGTACATCTTGATCTAGTTTTTAATTTCAGTATAATACATTTAATAAAGCAGCAGCAACCATATTTTCCTTTTAGTTAATAAAATTATTCCCAAGGAGAAGTAAATGAATATTCCGTAAGAAAGTTCAAATTGCATTACGTTAAAAATATTTATATTATAAGGGCATACATTAAATATTATGACTAACAGAAAATTAATAATTAATAGATAATTTAAATTAAATTGTATGCATAAGTATTTTGCTCGTAGTTTTAGAAACGCATCTGGTAAATGATTTAAAACTAAATATTTTAAACGAAAGTAATCTGCTGTATAGTACAGTGAATTAATATCCTATTCTGCATAGCATCTATTGAAAAACATCAACTATTGCCGGAAAAGCTATCAGCGTTAAGCGCAGACGATATGTATTTCGAACTTCAAACAAATCTTGCTATTAAATTAATTTTTGCAAGAATTAAATTTTTTATATTTATGTTGTGTACATTTAAAAAAAAAAAATACTTTTCATTAACTGTTTTATCAGTTGGCAACAAGTTGCATAGTTTTTAATTTAGAATTCTTTTTAAAAATACATAAAAATTATAGAATTTAAGTAAGACTGAATCATTGTTGTTTCTGTAATCGTTGCTTCCTTATTAAATTATGTGTTAGTGTATACAAATTAAAATGACTTAGGACGTATTTAAATAAAAAAAATGGCTGTATTAAAAATAATGAAGTGGAAAATGCTATTGCCCTAAATAATCGCGTTTGAGTATTGTTAGTTTTTCTGTAAGTACCTAATTATAAACCCTTTTTTTTACTTCTTTTGATAATAATTTTTCTTTTAGGGTCACAGACGATATTGTGACGATGGCGCGTCCTTCCACAGAAATCATCGAAAAGTACAAAATCATCAAACAATTTCGCGAGTAAGTCTTAATCTGACTGTTTCTATTTATTTCATTTCATGCATGGTTCGAAATTTCTTTCTTCGTTTCTAGGTGGAGTATTACGAATAAATACTAACAAGCGCCAAAAATAAAAGTAGCAACTAAAAATAACGAATTCTGACATTGTAAGATTAACAATAATCTATTATTTTTCTCATACAATTATCTAAAATTCGGAATGATTTAAATTAAATGTAAATTAATTTGTGCTGATATTAACTAATTGTATTAATATTTCCCTAATTTTTACTTTATTAATTTCTACTTCTGTAACTAATTTGTACTTATATATGTAATTTGTATTTTACTTTAGAAATTTTTAACAAATTACTAAAATAAATCAAAGATGTAATGCAGCAGTTACATAGAATGTAGCAGTCATAACTCTACTACCTTCTCTTTTAATACAACAGATGGCATTATCTGGTATCAAGGTAGGTACCTAATATCAAGGTATATTTCCCCTGATTTTCTTGGGTAACATTATTAGATTGTATTCGAGTGAGTGTCGTGTGTTTTCGTGTTCGTTTTGCCTTGTGAAATGTGTAACTTAGAAAATAATTAAATAACTGTTCCTGAAATTCGTCTATTATTTTCATCTAGCTCATAATGAAGTTATAAAAAGTCTTGTTCTTCTGTAATAGTTATACATTTTTTAAGGACATTTCTTTTTTTATCCGAATTAATGTAATAATAATAAAGTATATACAAAATATTTTCATTAGCAGATTTAATGATTTTGAATTCCTAATTTTTATAATTATTTTGTGTAACTTTATTTAAAGGGAAAAAAACATTCACACCTTTTTTTTTATTGGTTTTATTCTCTAATTGACACAATTGCCAGACTAGAAAACATGTAAATCCTTTGGATTAGTCAATTTAATCTTAGAAATTACGAAGAATAAAACATTAGTAAAATTGTAATTAAATAAATACAACTGTGGAATGTTACTAAAGGGCATTTGAAAACTCTAAGGATACATCAGAAATACAACAAATTTTGCTACAGAATCTGGCTTTGAAAAGAAAAGGGTACCGCTACAGAAAGCTTTTTGTCAGATGATTAAGTAAAAAAAAAGTATAATAAGATAAAATGCGAATACATGTTTAATTGGATACAAAATTTCAATAACGTAACAAACTAGTTTTATGAATAATAACCTGTGAAGCGTGTTAATATTCTAATGGCTTATCCTTTAAACATTAAGTACTCCAAAGATTTGTTTTTGACATCTCGTTCTGGTTAATATTATCACAACTGTTCTGCTGAGTATATAATGTTGTATTTACGAAAGGACATGTACATATTTTATGGAATTCAAATTCCAACAAATAAGTACATTTTTTCTGATGAATTCTTTTTTAAAAGTGCCCCTTGTAGGGGGCACCCTTTGCATTTACAGCTCCCTCTTCTATATCGTTTGCGTATGTATGCCTGATATGTATCTACATATTAATCATATGTCAGCGATTTTCGCCACAAAAAATCGCCAAGGATCGCACGCTAATTGGTTCTTTTATAATTAAATTTCTATATGATCGCCAATAGTATGAGATTAATACCAAAGTTCATCAGTGGCAAGAAGTTAATACTAAAGTTGGCCAATGTTACGCTGTTAGTACCAAAGTTGGCATTGGTAGTATTTACGTGACGTCTAATCTATTGTTAAAATTTGTAAATTGTTTTTGGAACACTTTGTATTTTTGCATCCTTAAATTTAAAACCATTCCTTTTTCATAGTACTAAAAAGTTCATAATAAATTTTTTTTCTTTAAAAATTTTTTTTAATTATATTTGTTGGCAGATTCGGCATTAAATCATTAATCAACCTCCAGCAGCGAGGTGAGCACAGTTCATGCGGTGTACCTCTCGAGAAATCGGG
This sequence comes from Argiope bruennichi, assembly GCF_947563725.1. Taxonomy (NCBI): domain Eukaryota; kingdom Metazoa; phylum Arthropoda; class Arachnida; order Araneae; family Araneidae; genus Argiope; species Argiope bruennichi. The sequence continues at coordinate 99,228,249 of NC_079158.1, forward strand.
ATTCACATATGACCCACAGATCTTCATGGAAAACAAAAGTAAGCAATTTTCTTCTCCCTTTTGCTTTACTTTAAATGATAATTATAAGTATAAAAATAATTAATCGTCTGTTTTCACTTTTCATGCAGTCTTTTATTACAATTTCGACTGGTAAGTAATACACTTTTTTGTATACTTTATTTAATAGATTAGTTTGTGCTTTTTGAGATAAACCAATAAATTTGTTTAAATATTTTTATGATTATTAGTTTAATTCTCTTCCTCCTTTTTTCATTTAAATCAAATTAAGAATGAGTTGAATGAATTGAAATGAAAATGAAAAAATATATTGTCTATTTTTTACAAACATTAAGTTCGTTTCAGTTTTGTCTAAATTATTTGTGCTGCTTCATTTGCAATAGCAGTTTTTAAATCTCGAAGTGTTTCTAGAAGAAAAATGCGAATATGTTGCGCTGAATAAATCTGTAGAGGATCTTTTTTTTTATTTATTCGCAATACATTCAATGACTAAAATTCTTATGATGTTTTATTGCGTTTATCTTGGACCAGGGTGGTTCAGTCGCAGGATTTTTTTTTCTTCAGAACTTGAGAGTTACAGATTAGGAATTTGCTTCTACCGAAAATCTACTATGTATATGGCCTATTCTTGAAGTCTAAAGATAAGCCAGGCAAAGAAAATATGTAGTCTAGGACTTATCCATGTCATTTGACTATGGTCAAAAATTACGAAATCCGTCCCAATATAATCTTCATATCTCTTCAAAACCGTTGTTAATCTAACTAATAAGCCATAAATCATATACCTTTTATTCAGAAAGGTCAACTCAATCCAGTGGTTGTAGAATATTTTGATGACATCATCTTCCCCCGGATAAGTTTGAATTTGTAAGCTGAAACCTTAAAGAGCATCACCATATAACTAACAAGCCATAAATCATATTCCTTTTATTCAGAAAGGTCAACTCAATCCAGTGGTTGTAGAATATTTTGATGACATCATCTTCCCCCGGATAAGTTTGAATTTATAAACTGAAACTTTAAAGAGCCTTACCATACAGATACTTGGTAAATGTTCATACTATAGGATAATTAAAGTATAGCTGAAGTCATTTATATTACATATATATAGAACAAAGACGTTATACATAAAAGACCTTATATAAAGCAAACATAAGATGTGCAGTAAATAAACACAAACAGTATCAAATATTATAAACATTGACAATACATAAGCATATCTAAAATGTAAGAATGATTATAATGGAAATTTGGTATCGAGGGTCCACATTTCTTCTGCTGATGTGAAAAGGGGTGCCCATCCAAATTTGTCTTGGTCAAGGAACGACTATTACAAATTTCAAAATAATTTCCAGGTTTCTTCAAAACATTTTATAACTTCAAAACTATTTCCTTTTTATTTATGTACATTAATAATCTGACAGATTATTTTTGCTAAAAAATGACCTATATTTCAAGTTTTATTGCAAATTCATAATTGATTTTCTAATAAATAGAACTTGGAAAAATTATTCTTTATCAGAGTTTATAAGTATGATAACACTAAAATAGAAGTTTAATCGTGAAAAACTGTCCTCAATTTTTCAGGAAGGACTACGGTTCAGTGCCAAAAACCGTTCTGCTGGACATGGTGAAGGTGTTGGCGTTCGCTTTGAGCGAAGGTAAAGTGGCTATTCATAGTCATGCCGGACTGGGGAGGACCGGCGTGCTGGTTGCCTGCTATCTCATCTACACTCTGCGCTGCAAGCCCACAGACGCCGTCGCTTATGTGCGGACTAAAAGGTAAATGCGTTTTCTGTCCACTTGCTACAGTACAATCAACTATATTTGATGCAAAATGTAGAATCTAAATAGTATGTAGAATCTAAATCAAAATGTAGAAGGTCTGTCCACTTGCTACAGTACAATGAACTAACTATATTTGATGCAAAATGTAGAATCTAAATAGTATGTAGAATCTAAATCAAAATGTAGAATCTAAATAGTATAATATGCTATACAGAAAATAAAAATTCTTATTATAGAATTTTCATGAACGTTTAAATATAACAGGCGATCTCTTGATGAATATGATCTGTTTGAGGATTTATTTATGGTATCTTGATTAATTCAAAACAACTGAAGATTAATTTCAAGGAAGTGCTGAAAAAAGTGTACTTTCTATCAAAACGAGCAATGACTTTACATACTAGTATGTTTAAATATAGTTATAACTGGTTGAATAAAATATGCTCAAACCAGATGTTTTCTAAATTTGCTAATTACCATAAGTTTTGTTAGAATTTGATTAATACGAAACAAAGGAAAATTCATTTGGAACAAGAAGTGTGTTTTGCAATCTAACTGTGCTAACAAAGTACGCTATTTTATATACAAAAGAATGTTGATTATTCGGGTTTTTAACCTATGATACCATAAAGCTGAGTATTTTAGGCAAAAGCAGCAAAGCTTTTAGAATAAAAAAGTTACAATTTTGTATTTGAGCCAGTTTTTAGAATACGGAAGCTTGAAAAAATAAAGAGGCAAACTGTTATAACTTAAAAAGTTATATAAAGGGGAAAAAATAATAAGGCACACAACTCCATTTTTTAACTAATTCAATGTTGATGCTAGAAAATTCATGCATTTTCATTTAAAAAATGACGTTGTGAATGGGTCAGTATGTGTGTGTTAACCGTGTGAAAATATTGCTTTGAGAACGCTCGTGCACTTCGGTGGAGTAAAAATTATAGATAACTCATGATATTGTCGGAAAAAGATTCTAATTCACAATAAAATACTTTAAAGCAATTTTTCTTTACTGTGTGGAGGGTAAACATCAAATTATGATGAATAAATGGAAGATTTCTGTTTTTAAAATTCGGCATTCACTTTTTTTAGAAAATAATAACATTTTTTAGGTTTAAACACTTAATTAGTTATTGAATTTTTGATAACATTTTGAGATGAACAAAGGCAGATAATCTCAGTCCTATTTAAGGATATTATATAAAAAAAATTTGCGATAATTCTGAAGGTGTTTTGCCGCTAGAATTAGCCATATAATCAGTGAATGCGCAATTTTGAATTACTATAAAATAACACGATCAGAAACGACACACGTCACTCGCATACACTGGGGAAAAAACAGAACGAAATAACTTATAATAATGTTTAAATCAAGGTCAAAGAATGAAGATCTCTTGGTCGAATCATTGGAAAGGTAGAATCATTGAAAAGTGAAAGTCTCTGTATACTGAAATGAACAATAAAACCGTTTACTAAACTGTCAATTTGCAGTATACTTGCGGACTTATTTTCACAATTCTAAATGAATAATTTTTGAAAACATTGTCGAAATAAAGAACGATTTAACGTTTATTCTCAATCAACCGGTTTTCCCACTATCCGAAGTGACTGAGGTGCAAATAACTGACAATAATGGATTCTTCTTTATCAGCTAAGTTTAAATATATTGTGTGCTATTAATAAATATATTACATTAGAAAGCTATGTTTTCTTTAATCTATCTTCGATTTAAGAACATCAAATCTTTGTTAAAAAATTACACTCCTTATTCTGAAATCAAAAACTTTGAAGAAATTGAAACTTTAAAAAATTTGAAGGAGTTTACTTATTTTTGAGACTCAAAACTGGTTTTTTAGTTATACATTTATTTAACTGCAAAATTAAATATATATATAATTTTCTAGGATGAATAACAACAGAATTCAATTATGCTGACAAAATTTAAATTATGAAAAGTATTCTTACATTTGTAAATATTAACTTTCCCTGCATGCATTACAGTTAGTTGGAGAAATTCCAGCAATAAATTTCGTCATAAGTTTTTCTAATAAAACTGCTGCAATTACGAGAGTAAACGCCAGAGAAGTTATAAGTAAGAGACAATATTTTGTCAACAGATTGGACATCAACATACATCAAGTCTTGGGTTTTTTAAATCATGTTAAAATAACATTCTAACATCTCGTCGTCGTCTTCTTTTACATAAAAAAAATATCAATCTCATATACAGCGCAATTTATAGCTACCAAAGTTCGCATTTAACATCTCGTCGTCCTCTTCTTTTACATAAAAAAAAATATCAATCTCATATACAGCGCAATTTATAGCTACCAAAGTTCGCATTTAACATCTCGTCGTCCTCTTCTTTTACATAAAAAAAAATATCAATCTCATATACAGCGCAATTTATAGCTACCAAAGTTCGCATTTAACATCTCGTCGTCCTCTTCTTTTACATAAAAAAAAATATCAATCTCATATACAGCGCAATTTATAGCTACCAAAGTTCGCATTTAACATCTCGTCGTCCTCTTCTTTTACATAAAAAAAAAAATATCAATCTCATGTACATCGCAATTTACAGCTACCAAAGTTCGCATTTAAATTAAAAATTAATCAAAAGAATATAAACTTCAATCATCTAAATTTGACATACAACTTCAGAATTCGAATTTAGATCATTAAAATAGAATTGAAATTCTGATTATTATGAATACATCTAAACTCTTTACACATGATTTCAAGAAAATTTCATTATATAAATAATTAATAATCAAAATAACAAAAACAAAGAGACGGCGAAAACGTAGAGTCCACTTAGTTATTTTGCTAATCACTTATTCCTAAGAGAAATTAAGTTTTAGTCCTTCTATATTTCCAGGCCTGGGTCAGTACAGACCAAAAGCCAAGTGGAAAGTGTCCAAGGATTTGCTCAATTCGTTGTGCCCATGTTCATAGTTTTTGCAAATGTGTAAGTAGTTTTTTCCTACCTTCGCGAAGTACGTATATGTAAATCTTAGGATGAAAGCTGTACTAAATGTAATTTCTTGCACAGGATTCCTCGGGATGATTACAGAATGAGTCTTAACGCTTATCTGAAACGCCAAAGGTATCTTTTGCACGGATTTGAAGGAAGATTGCTCAAACATGTACCAAAAGTAAGAGTTATCGGTATTCTAGTGATTCTTTATAAACTTTTACCTTTAATCTTTAATCCTTTTACCTTAGGGGATTGTTTTTCTTCTTCTGTGTTCTATCTGTGAGGTATGTGAATGTGCCCCCCCCCCGTAAAAAGGGGTTTTGCAAGCGAATGTGACGCATGAAGTAGCTAAGTCGTACTCTTGGCCCTAGTTCGCACTACTGAAAAAACAAGAGACGCTCACTCGGATTAAATCGCTGACAGATAACTGTCAGCGGGCTTGTAAAATGCCATAAGTCACAACAGCATAACATCTTTAATCTATAATTTGCCTTCCAAATGAACAGCCACTACATTATGTTATTTTCTTTTACAATTGCATCACCACAAATATGCCATGTTGAGTGCATGAAATTACTTGAAGCAAGAAGTCCAGTACAATTAAACCAAGGCCATATAAGCTTCGTCCTCTTTTAACCTCAAAAGGAAAATTCAAAATCAGCTATATTTTTAGATCTATTTTAAGTTTAGTTCTTATATATGCTTATATAAGCATTTTTAAGTAATAAATATGAAATAAAACATTAAATTGTTTTTACCTTCAAAATAGCTGCTTTCGTTATCACATAATCTCCAAAAAAACATTTGATTTAAATTTGGGAGTTAATTTGGGGATAATTTAAAACAAAAACAGAAAAAAATTTATTAAAATTCTTAATACAATCTGATGCAAAGTTCGTCAGTGTTTTTTCCTTGTTAATCAATCGGCGAATCTTAAAAATATCGAATTGCTCTAAATGTGGAAATAAATTTGAAAATATGATCAAAATTTTTTTAGAAAAAAATATGTTCTGAAATTCAAACGAGATTTGATTTAATTTGAGCATTGGCTCTGTAATTCAAATGACAACATCTTGAAAATATAGCAAAAAAACTGCTCTGCTACAGCAATAAATAAATAAATAAAAAAATCACAAGGCTTCAAAAAATTCTGGAGTCCTTAAGCACTTGCTAATTTATAATTCTGCCCTAAGCACAATATAATCGACTAGCATTTTAGTGTCTTTTATCGCCTCAACATACTTCGATAGAATTTAAAAATTATAGATGACAATATTGTAAAAGATGCATGCTTTAACTTGAACGGATTCTGATTGTTGTTTCCGGTAACTGTTTCTTGCTTCTTGATGATTTTCGATTTAGTTACCGAAAAATCCATCGTTAATTTAAATTGCTTGAATGTTATAACATGTTCTAAATGTTTGATGTGTTAAACTCCCAAGAAAGAAAAAAAATGTATCTTCTTCCTCCACAAGATGTTTCAAGACCAGTTAAAGATGTGGCAAAAATAAATTTATCGTGCATGTCTCTGCAGAATATTATGCTTCTTCGTGATAATATTTTTTAAACAAATAATTTTCTTAAGTTTCATGAAAATGCTTATATACTGAAGTATACAGCAAATTCAATTATCCTGATACAGTTTGAATTATCCTGATTCAATTCCTGCCTCGAACTGATTCGCCAGTTCAAAAATAACCGTTATTTAACTATCCAGTCACTTACATTGCTGCATACATTCAATTCCGTTTAGTTCGAACTAAATAATTCCCATCTAATAGTTAAATTATTTTCTGGACGTTATATGCTTAAAGCAATGAACACCATTGTTTTCATAATTTTAATGAAGCAGTTTTTATAATAAAGCACAACAAGGCAGTGGAAGTTCCATAGTTATTGCCGATAGTCTTCACAATCATATTGTTATTCAAATTATATAGAAAAAATTTTCAGAAAATAGAATCTTCCACTTTCGTTGATGCCATGGGGAATGTTTTCAAAATGATTATTGAAATTTCATATTTATTTTTATTTCAAAACTATTCCTCACTTTACATATAATTCGCAACTTGTAAACATCACAACCACAAAGGTTTCAACAAAATGATCTACAACAAGTATTCAATGGGTTTTTCTTTGTCTTACATTTCTAGGTCTAATTTTTTGCAGCCATTGTTTTCTTTATATTCGGAAGTACATTTCATACTGGCGTTATATGTCAGATTTGGTGGTATGTTTTACCATTGGGTGTACTCTTTTTCCTTTAGTGTTCTGAACAAGATTGCTTTAATTCTTACATCCTAATATGAAAAAAAACAAAAAAACAAACGCCAACTGTTATCCAGATATTAACCACCTATTAAGTGACAATTATTTAATTAATTCTGTACCTGTGGTTTTCATTTATCATATTTAACAGATATTGCAAGACTGTGTTTTAAGATCAAGAGAATCTGCATTTTTACGTAATATATTAGGGCGTAGAATGTTTATGTTCTTCAGTACAAACTAATTTCTGACAAACATGATAAAATGGCCAAATTGCGTGTAATGTGTACATAGTGTATTCAATGCTAGTGTGTAGTGTATTTTGATATTTCCATTGCGCTTTGTAAATAGTAAAAGGTATTACAGCATACGTCAATATTATGCTTCTTTAATCTCGACTGTTTTAAACTGATTATACTACTGAATTTCTTGCATATGATTTTATATTAATAGCTCTTTTTTTCCTTCAGCCTGTGTTCATGTTCTGCGAACGTCTGCTCTCTTTAATGAGCGACAATTATAGCCAACAATGCCCACCTCTCGATATGGAACAGTTATTCAACGGGCCCAACCAGTTCCTCGAGTTCTTCTCATCAAAGTGCCGCTTACTGAGAATTCGGTTCCCCTCCAGTAGTAAACTCAAGGATAAGTGGACACTTCAGATGCCTTATATGAACGGAATTGTAGAAGAACCTCGCCACTGCGCTCCCCCATCTCCACCCAACGGAATTACGCAAGGCCCGGACAACAGACCATTCTGGGATTCCCCAGATAGGTAAGTATGCTTTCAGGAAGATGGTGGTAGTAATGGTAGGCAATCAGGAATAGGCCTTTGACAGAATAACGGAAATTAGAAATGTCAAAGATTTGGTTGTCCTAAATGCGCTAAAAAACTTATAAATGATAATTCTTTATAAAGGACTGCATTTTTTTCAATACTTGGTATTTATTTAATAGCATTATTTATATAAATTAGATTGTTGTTATTATTTTTTTTATTTATTGTATAGAGGCAATAAAATAAGACATGTTTTAGGAACAAAGTTGGAGTTTAATATCCCTCTAGCTTTCAAATACTTCATGGAATTTTTGTGGAATATTTTAGGTTGTTAATTAGGTTTTCCTAGACTTATCTTTTGTAACAAATCTGTATATAAACTAGCATTTTTCTCATGCAAAATTATTGAAATGGGAGTATTACTATGCAATGTTTATATTTATTGTGCATTATTATCTTTATAATTACGCTATTCTATATAATGCTTTATTATGTTATTCTTATTATATATTTTATATAAATAATTAGGAATTTAAAAAAAAATTAAATAATTTTGGTCCCAGTAGTATTATTTCCAGCCTTATACCGTTTATGTAGACAAAATTGTTGGGAATTATAAATAAATAAAAAGCATTTTTATTAAGAATAATATTTTTATGAAAAGGTTGAAAATATGTAATTTGTAAGAGGAAATTTATATACAATACAATATCTACTTAATATTTAATTCTAAAAATTGCAAAAGTTTTTGTTTATTGATTATTACTGCTAATTACCTAAAAGGATACCAGTATGACACATTTACTTTTAATCTATACCTTCTAAACATAAGAAAAGCATCGCAAGTTAAAGGGGAAATAATGCACGTATATATTAATTCACAGAATGTGCCAACCGTCATGGTCTTAATAGCTAAAGAATGCGATTAAAATCATTTTTAGTCATTGATGATATAATACCTTCGTTCATGTGGAATCTATAACTTGTGAAAGGGATCCTTTGTTTTGAACAATGTTTTTGCCCGACTATAATAGGTTACCAATACTGAGATAAATGAGATGAAAGTTTTTTTTTTTTTTGTCACAGTTAATTAGATAATATTTGGATATTATCACTAAAAAGGTCATTAAAAAGTGATGTTCCCTTTCTCCAATAATACGATAAAAGTATTAGTTTTTAAATCTGTTTCTTATAAACATCATTAATAGATAAAGAGAGACAATCAATGGATATCCTTGCCGATCTCCAAATTATAAAAAAAAAATCCACTAATTTTCATTTTGCAGCATGTCTTCGCCCGAAGACCAAGAGAAAGATCACGAAGCCGTGCTAAACCACATAGGAGGTTTCAAACCCCATTTCGAGCCCGACCCAGATTATCGTCTGTCAGATGACGAAGAGACGAGCAAAGAACCCGAAATAGAATACAATGTCAAATCTCTCAGCAACACCGAGTCTTCCAACTTTGACAGGAAATCGCCGACTGCCGATGAAGAGCGCAAAGAAGAGGAAGAGATAGAACCAGGTAAGATGGATTTCCTTTCATCTTCTCTAATATCATGAAATTATCAAACTTCTATATAAGATGGGAACTCCCTTTGACAATACGAGAAATCTTTGTAAAACAGTACAAAAATGAGCGTGTTGCGAATATTGCTTGGCATTAAACAATAATCGCAATAATGCACAATCTTGTTGAATACTGATATTATAGTATAGCACAATATATTGCAATACTGTGCAACACACTGTGTTATCTGGGAAAGGTTGCGCTTTATATTAATATGTCAAGATAAATAATTCTTTATTTAATTTTGATATACAATAAAAGATAGATTATCACCATTCTAAACTATAAAACAAAGACGTTTTCATTTTGAAAACGAGCATTTGACCGTTTTTTTGTAACAAATCGGAACTCGTCGATTAAAATTAGATAATATTTCTTGCGCTTCATGGTATTATGAAGAAAACAGAGTACGAATTTTGATTACTTTCTTTTCCATAGAATGGATTCAGATATTTTATGTAGATGCACTATGTCCAATGATATAGCTGCATACAAAATGTCATCATTCTTAGTTTAAAAATATAACATTGGAGAGTTACCATATTTTATATACGCTTGTGGTATATTTTATAAACTTTCAATTCATAGATATCATTCAAAATCTGCAAATTTCATGAAACGGCCAAATGACTTATTCCATCCTTATTTTTAATTTATTATCCGGTTGAGATATTGAATCCACAGACTGTCAGATAGATTAGTGGACAATCATAATGCTCAAAATGTGTTTTTTCTATTCGATGAAGTCTGAAATGTCGAAATCCAACAATAGCGCGACGTCGAATAATTTAAGGAAGATAATTCTTTTTGCATACTTCGAATACAAGAAACTGATATTACAACCAACGAATCTGTAAATACAGAAATTTACTTAGTTAATTTATACTTTTTTCCGTCCCTTTCCGGATTATCTGTGACTTCCACGGCATCCAATATCACGAATAGGGATTGCAATACCGGACCAAAATTCCAATACCGGTATTCGGTATTTTTTAAATCTTAATACCGGGATACCGGTTTTAATACCGGTATTAGAAATTTTGGAAAAAGAAAGAAAACACAGGTGTTTCTTTGTTTTATTTGCCAGTTTTGTTAGAGAGTGTAAATATCACAAAAAATAATTTGTAATTTATAAATTACAACAGTATATAATAACAAAAAAGTAAAGAAACATCTTATTTATTTAAATCACAAAAAAAGTGTAAATATCACTATTCAGTCTGTGATACTATTACAAATTTTTGAAATGTGATCTTAAAAAGCATAATGCCTCAATTGTACTGTCATTAAGCCTGAAAAGTAATTTTGTGTAAAAATTACCAGCTGACTATCGACAGTAGTGACATCATAATCTTCTATAACTCAACCGAATTCTTCTGAATGTGGATAGGTTTGTGGGTAAAAAATTTTAAGAAAATTTATTCTAAACTTAATCAGATTTGAATGGGTTATTTTCTTTTCTTCTTTTTCATTTTCATTTTTAAAATCATTATAATTATGTAAATACCATAAGACATTTTTTATTTCGGTATGCCTTCCTTCTGTGCGATTTTTCAATGTAATACATAATTCTTGAGATAGTGATGTGTGCTGTTCTTTCAGTGACTGCAACATGAAATTTATTGTTGCATTAGCTGTTAATAAATTTGATTCTCTCCGACATAATGCCTCAATAGTCAGTTTTATTGGAAGTAGAGCTGATATAGTTCTGGATATTAAGTCGAATTCACTATCTGAAAAATTAATTTACAGGTTTAAGTCGATTATTGCTTTTTGGATTGGATTTCTCAGTTTCAAAAATCGTTCCATCATTAGGAGTAAACTGTTCCAACGTGTTTTAGAATCTAATATTAACATATATTCTGTTTTATTTTCAGTTAGTATATATTTTAGTAATATATCCTTTTTATAGGGGAACGTTTAAATATCTTAATTTTTTGAACTTTATAAATTGTAGGAAGCAATTCTTGATAGGTTAATATTTCATCCTCATTAGCAATATCTCTCTTCAACAATTACATTGTCATTATCTTCATTGTCAATATCACTCTCACTCTTACTCTTTTCAAAGTTGGAATCCGAAGTTTCTATATCCACAGTATTTGGATTCTTCTGTTCTTTATTTTTTTGGAATAATACATCTATTACTCCTAATTGAATTCCATGTGCATAGCACAACTGCTGATTTGCACCAATCAACTTTCCAACTTTTTTCATAATTGTTGCTCCATCAATCGTTATGGATCCAATATTTTCTTTCAGGGATAATCCATGTTTCACGAATTTAGATTTAAGCAATTAATTAAGCCATTCATTAGCTAATTAATTTCGCCCTTAGGGAGACATCAAAACAAAAACGTATACTATTTTGCTATGTTCGCGATATCTGAACATATAGTGGAGACAATTTTAAAAAAATTTTAATAAATACCGAAAAACCGGTATTTAAACTTGTGAATACCGGTATTACAAAATTGTACAAATGGCTCAAAATACCGGTATTCGGTATACCGGTATTGCAATCCCTAATCACGAATATTTGGGAATTTACTGCTTTTGAAAGAAAATTTTATTCTGAGTTTAAAAGACTTCCATAATACAGAAAACTGGAATTATAATAGAAGTTTAACACTTATAATTGGCATAGTAATTTTAAATCACTGTAATGCCTAGACTGTTCTCTCTAGTCTTAAATATTGAAATTTAAATTGTTGTATCATATCACGTAACAATTCCATTTTTGCAGTCATATCTTAATAAAATATATCATATCTTAACCATTACTCTCTGATAACTTAATAACACTACACTCTAAGGAAATTTGATATATGGCTTTTACCTTGGAACTGCAGAATTCTATTAGATTTTGTGTGAAAAGCAATTCTATGCATCCCCCTATCCGTGGTCATTCGAGTACAATAACTCATGAATGCATTCAGGCAATGGAATGAATTTGCATCCCATTTAAGATTATATTCATCAAGAGAGTGACCTTTGTCGCCTATCTATTTGAGTTTATATGAAGGCAATAAGTCAAATGCAGAACTTTAAGATATGATCTTTACACCAAAATTGTTAATCAGTGTCATATTTTGGCTCAAACCATCAATTTCAATTGGTACTGTTTTAAAATATATTCCTTTTTCTAATAAAAGGATGTTTAGCATAATCTTCTGTGTTAATATAAGAAAAAATGTTGCGTAGAGCACTTATTTTGATTTGAGACTGTTTATTCTTGTCTTTTTGTACGACATAGTCTATACCAGGGGCGAGCAAATTTTTCCAGCGTACTGGTTACTTTAATTTTTCCAAGGTGTTTAAAAAGAGAGTGTATACAATATTTATTATAACTTAATAGTAAAAAAGGAATATGTACTTGCCTACATAACTACAAACGTAATAATAATAGCAAGTTGCACAAATAATAATAACCACAAATATAATAATATCAAATAATGCATTTAATATCAAACAATTCAAAATATATTAAAGAATAAATAATTTTCATCTAAAGTTAGTCCTTGTAGTTACAGTTAATAGAAGACTTAATCTTGAAAATCTCGGTGTACAATTACTTAACTACTAAACTTGCACTGGATTCTAAATGGTCGTCTGTGAGATGGGGAAGATATGTTGTCTAAATTATATTCATAGTTGAAATTGCAGCTTCACAAAAGGTAGAGCCAAAGAACGACGTAAAACGATATGCAACGTTTTGTACATGTATTGTATACGCATTCATTGATTGTGAAAAGCAGATTCTCCTGTCTAGTTGTCGTCAGTGTTCCATAAATATATTTCTTTTAGTGTGCGCGTCTTAGGTCTTGTTTGGGTTAAGGCCAAAATGTCTTTGTTGTTCACCGGTCCATCGCGCTGGCCACCCTTTATGCCCATCCTTGGTCGAGACAATTTAGATTAACTTTATTTCTTTAAACGCTTGACATTTTTTGGAGAAAAAACATTATTCAAAGAATACTAAATGTTAAGAATACATTTCATGCGCAATACTATAAAGGATAATTAATGAATTTGCTTTTGTGTGAAAATATCACGAAACGCATTGCCATAAAGCGTGCACTGCATTGCAAAATGTTTGCGCATTTGCATTAGAGCTCGTGTGACTGCGGAATATTCAGAATAATAGCTGCAATTAAACATTTATGGTCTGGGCACTTGGCTGCAAGAGCTTGAATTTTTGAGGTTAATTTTAAAGTCATGTCAATTTTTATTTTTTGTTTTTTGTTTTGTAGAGCAATCAATTCATATGGTAGCTGTACATTTAGAAACACAAGCCTTTAGAAAAATGTGTTAAAGTTGTATAATGAGTACAATTAATTGGTTTGAATTTCGTCCAGTAAAAATATATTTGCTTTCTCGCTGTTTCCTGCAATATATAATATTTGGAATATAGCTATAGTTATTATGTTTATTATCGGCTTCTAAATAAAATTGTGGATCACAATCACCTCTGAAAATTATTATTAACTTCTTCTTATCATCACGCGTTTAATTTTCCAGAAGTTATAAATATTCTCCTACAGATGTAAATAACTACGTCGTTAATTTAAACAAACAATTAGATTTATTAGAACGAAGCAACTCACAACAGCACGAGACTGAGTAGTAATATTTCATATTACTACTCAGTAATATTTCATATTAAGTAAGTAGTAATATTTCATATTACTACTTACTGATGTGACACAGTTTTTGTACACATATAGAATGTTCGAGAACAATCCAATTTGAATATTTAAGAAAGATTTAGAACAAGCCAGATCTTAGATAAATTACAGATAACAATTTAAATTTAAAAAAAATTCCAGTCTTTGGATAAAACACAGTGGCTGGGATTCGAACCCCGGACCAATCAATGTTTAAACGAGATGCTTTTTTGATTGAGCCACGGTGATTGTTAGTTATTCAGGTTTATATGGCAATATATTTAATTTAATGATTCTTAATTCCTTTAAATAAGAAGAAATATGAAATAAAATAATAAATAATTGCACTCTTCTCATATTTACAAAGAATACTACCGTCATTCCTTCGCGGATGAAGGGGAATTTACGATGTTAGTGTCGTTATTTTTTGCTGCGGGGAATTGCTTCCATGAATGCCATTTATAACCATGGCTTCGAACGATTTTGATGTGAAGTACAAAAAATATTTCATTCCGTCTGAATTTTGTCGAAGTCTGTTTTCAAAAATAATAATATCCCAATACTTTTCCAACTTGTAGAAACAACTTAAGTGATATAAATTTTCTGATGGGAAAAATGTTTTTCTATCCGTACGGTGATTGCGTTGGAATCCATAAATCCATGTATGTATAAATGAGAGTGGCTTCATACTCATCACGTGTTTTGACATACAACTTAATTTAACGTATTAGGGTCCTATAGGAGATTTTGGCATTCATTAGTTTGCTTTGAAATGAAATTTCAAGAAATAATAGATGACAATATTTCTGATTAAGGACAGACAACATCAACTGTAAAACTGAGATCATTACCTTGTTTATATTCCCAGTATTGTATATAATTTAAATGTGCAGCAAAATCTTATTCAAAGTACAAATATAGTATTACTAATTTATAGACAGAAAAATTATTTCTGTATTACTGTTGATTGGTTGAATTAGTTATAATAAAATGGAAATACTATTTCCCATTCTTTTTTGAACTCATTATACAACTTTAGAACTAAATATTATAATAGAACTAGATAATGAGTATTAAGATTAAACAAAGATTGACTTTTAAGTTGTCTAACTTTGTCAGCGTTTATGCTCTCAGTTCTTCTTACATATGCAAAAACGCACATATTCTCACTGATACTATGCAGGCTTATTGTTACGTTATCCATCTACTTTCGTTCAGCTGCTGATTATTTTTACAATTGATCTTTATCCATAAACGGAATGCAGCACTTTTCAAAAAGGACTTTGCATTGGGCATATCAAATTTTCGAAAATCATAAAGATCAACTAAGATATTTCTATATTTATTTACATTTATTTTTAATTCAGATCCTCCAAACGAACTGGAAGGGGAAGAGGAAGATGTTGATGACTTAGATGATGATCCCCCAGAGGATCTGAACTCCGAGGAGTGCAATGCCATCATCGACTCAATGCTGCAAGAGAGTCCCTCCGAGCAGAACACTCCGTACATGAACGGAGTGCAGAACAGGAGAGACATCTTCGCCAACAAGGACAGCAAAGGTGAAGTAAAAGGGCATGAAAACCCATGCCATGTATATTAAATTTTTCAGTGTGTCTGGGGCTGAATATGATTATTTCTGGTCCCATTAGAGACTCATTCTCAAGGACAGCAAAGACGTGGTAAAATGATGTAGAAAGCCAGTTCAGTGATCTAGGCTTCATTAGTGATTATTGGCATACTAAGGATAAATAGTTCTCTGATATTGGTAGATTATTTTTCTTCCCTTATCGTATTTAACATAGAAAAGAGAAGAGTGTAAACAATTATTCCCTTCCGGGTCTCTAAAATCAAGTGCCATCCTCGTCAGTTGACCATGGTTCAAAATTTCGAGGTCCATCCCAAAATAGCCTTAATGTTGCCTTACAAATGAGACATTAATAGCACTAAACTAAACTAAAACGCCTCTCTAAATATCCCTTACCTCTCTGAATTACGCCAAAGGAATTTCTTCAACTTCAATGACGGCCGCCATAATATTATATAGTATTCGCAGTGTATATTTTTTAATCTCATGCTCAAAGCGGATTGGAATCGTCTAAAAATAGTGACCTAGATATCTTGATTTTTTTTTCTTTCAGTCATCTCTGAGTAAAATAGAACATTTTGGAATTGTATATGTCTCTGAATACTGAGTAAAATATCCCATGCAAATGTATTCTCATCTACCCTTAAGTATTCATTATTTGGATTTTACTTTCATTATAAAATTTTGGGCTAAATAAAGTTTCTCAGAGCCATATAGTACGGCAATATATTTATTGTTGACAAAATTACGAATTAAAACTTTTTATACATTCCCCAGAATCTATGAATCATATTTAATAAATTATCCAGAGGGTCTAACATTTTAAACAAAAAAGTTCCACTCTTCTGCTACTAAAATGGATCGAGTTATGAAGCTTTACTTTTCAGTATTTTAGACCAATACATACGTGTCAAAGAAATGTTTCTTGTTAATAAATTATATGTTTTGAGATAGCTTCTGAAAGGATCTAAAATGATCTGAAACAATGATATTCAAATATTCATAACGCATTAAAATTTGATAGTAGAAAGTTGGAATTATTTCGTTTGAAATGTGAATTTGTCAAAAATATTGAGTTGAGTATAATTAATAGAAAAGAAAAATATTTAAAATTCATAATTTTACGATTCTGTTTTCATTGACTTAAACAACAAAAAGTATAGTTATTTATGTAATTTAAAGTTTTTTACTTGGAGCTGCATGCTTACTTCTGATAATTTAAAAATTAGTTACTCTATCACGATTAGAGTGATTTCTTGTATATCACAATAAATAGACGATAATAATGCATAATATTATTGTCAAAAAATATCAGTATTCATCAATTATATATCATCATTAAATGTTGAATATTGATATAATGAATGATTCCATTGAAATATTGATACAATGTTGATATATTTCATTGAAATCAATTTCAGTCTATCGGAATATAGTCTCATTGATTTCCATCTTAAGTTGAAGTTGCAGTTACGTCTTATGTTTAATAATACCGTTTTCCAAAGATATGATACGCTGAAAGACATTAGAAATTTTATCATTATGTCGGAAATAAAACTGTTATTAATTTCATCGATTCTTTTTAACTAAAATGTCTGTAATTTTTTAAATATCTCTTACATATGATTTATCAAATGAAATATATACAGAAGCCGTAACTAGCACTTTAAGGGGGAGAAAGCTGCCAAAATCAGAAAATTTTATATCCATATTTGAATAAAAAAGACTAACATAAAACTTTAAATAGGCATCATTTTACATTCGTTTAAATCATCTAAGTAAAAATTGTAAAACAAAAATTTTGAAAAATAGTACTAGTGGTATACATTTAACAAAATTTGAAGAGTCCCATTCTGTACATTCTAATGTGGTGTAAAAGGGAATATAGAAAGTAGTAGCTTTTATTCTGGTTAGATGAAAATTATATTATTTTTATCTTCACTTTTATTTTAATTACAAATATATTTTTATTTATTTTTAATACATTTTATTTGACTTACTTATTATTCATTTTAATTACTTATTACTTATACTTATGAGGTGTAAAAGTAAATATAGAAAGTAGTAGCTCTTATTTCAGTTACATGAAAATTATATGAGTTTTATCTTTACTTTTACTTTAATTACTTTTATTTATTTTTGTTATCTTTACTTTTACTTATCTTTACTTTTATCTTAATTACTTTTATTATCTTTACTTTTACTTTAATTACTTTTATTTATTTTTGTTATCTTTACTTTTACTTATCTTTACTTTTATCTTAATTACTTTTATTATCTTTACTTTTACTTATCTTTACTTTTACTTTAATTACTTTTATTTATTTTTGTTATCTTTACTTTTACTTATCTTTACTTTTATCTTAATTACTTTTATTATCTTTACTTTTACTTATCTTTACTTTTATCTTAATTACTTTTATTATCTTTACTTTTACTTATCTTTACTTTTACTTTAATTACTTTTATTTATTTTTGTTATCTTTACTTTTACTTATCTTTACTTTTATCTTAATTACTTTTATTATCTTTACTTTTGCTTATTTTACTTTCACTTTTATACTTTTATTTATTTTTAATATCTTTTATTTTAATCACTTATAGAAGAACTCGTTTTTTCACTCAGGTTGCTCAACTTTGTCTATCGAGGAGGAATACACGAAGCCCCTGACGAGCACCGCACTCGTACAGGCGTTGCTGGCTGACCATTACGCCTTGGACAATGACTTTGCGCTCAGGCTAAGGAAGTACCAGCGGTTGCTCAATAGCCGAGCTACCGCATGGGAAAAAGTAGCCAAGGAAGTGGACCCGCTCATGCTGTCAGCCTTGCTCTGGAGCTGGTTAGACTTACTTAGGGTAAGATTTCCAGCATTCAAGAATTTCTTCATCAGATACGATTTTATTTAACTTGACATATTTTTTTCTTGTTCGAATAAATCGTATTTTTCAATCAATCTTTGTTGGATAGCAAACAGAAAGTGGTTAATATTACTTGGCAAATTGCCAGAATAATGTGTTCGGCGAGAATCTATGGAAATAAAATTGCCAGAATAATGTGTTTGGCGAGAATCTATGGAAATGAAATTGCCAGAATAATGTGTTTGGCGAGAATCTATGGAAATAAAATTGCCAGAATAATGTGTTTGGCGAGAATCTATGGAAATGAAATTGCCAGAATAATGTGTTTGGCGAGAATCTATGGAAATGAAATTGCCAGAATAATGTGTTTGGCGAGAATCTATGGAAATGAAATTGCCAGAATAATGTGTTTGGCGAGAATCTATGGAAATGAAATTGCCAGAATAATGTGTTTGGCGAGAATCTATGGAAATGAAATTGCCAGAATAATGTGTTTGGCGAGAATCTATGGAAATGAAATTGCCAGAATAATGTGTTTGGCGAGAATCTATGGAAATGAAATTGCCAGAATAATGTGTTTGGCGAGAATCTATGGAAATGAAATTGCCAGAATAATGTGTTTGGCGAGAATCTATGGAAATGAAATTGCCAGAATAATGTCTTTGGCGAGAATCTATGGAAATGAAAGAGAGCAGGACCATTGTCATTGTAGTGAAAAATCTTGAAATCGTTGATTTCTGAATAAATAATAACATCAAGTTTTGAATTTTTCTAATAAATATATTACTTGAAAGAGCGAAAATATTTCCAATGACGAATTAAAGAGTTTAGAAGGAATAAAATTTTTATTGTTATTTAAAATGTTTTAAAACAAAATCGCGTTTATAACACTCTGAGAATCCAATTGACAACATTCAAATATTATCGAACGTACTATAAATAATTGACTATATTTATAAGTTGTGCTATACTACAGAAAGGTTTGAAATTCTTAATAGTTGTATGTTTCCAACAATGATACGATATTTCAATATTTTCAGGACTTTATTCAATCAGCAATTTGAAGAAACAAAGAAATCCAAAAACTGTTAAAGCTATTTAATATAATACATAAATTCTGATTTTTATTATTATGTTTATTTACCGATCTTGATTCCTTACATTACGGATTACTTAATGAATTTTCTAATTTTTTAACAGAAGCGAGCGTATGAAGAATAACACATTTTTCTTACTTATTATATACATTTCAATTTATTACTACCTTTACTCTTCTTCAAAACGCTGATTTAATTATTTGTTGATCGCTTATATTTAATTCAATTTTAAATCCTTATGTGACATGCACTTAATAGGAAAAATGATAAATTATGAAATATTTTAGTGTTATAATGAAATAATTCATAATTCATTATTTTTTGCGTAATTCCTTTTCAAATTAAAAAAAGTAGAAAGGTTAGAGACGAAGGAAAAAAAAAAACCCAGAAAATAATAAATATGAGATACGTTTATAAGTAACATGCTTGTGTTAGATTATTAAAAATATATATAATTCTTTTATCAAAAATCTAGAAATGGAAGCAAAAATCGAAAGAAAAAAAAGGCTTAAAAAGCTCTTTCATATGGAAACTAAGTTTTAATAACATCAAAAGAAAAAAATTCCTTACATTTGTTTAAAAAAAATATACCTGTTATGAATATTAAAACTTCCTTAGAGTATTCATTTAGAATACTAATATAAGCGCCTAATGTTTTCACAGTTTCTGTTTTTATATTCATAGTTTCGGTAAAAATAATATTTTTACTCCTTAGTGCAATAACAAAAGAGTGTTTCTAAATTAATTTTATATTTATCCTTTGTCTTTACTTTAAGAAGTTTTTATAAAATCTTCTCATTTTACACTAAGAAATTTTCTTTATTCTTTCTAATGCTCATGCAGAGTCTTTAGATTTACACAATGTTTTTACTTGAATTTTCGGATACATTGCTGCATAATATATAAAAAATTAGAAATTGCGTAAGTAAGACTACAGAGTGCTTAAATTCATCATAATGACGAAAACGAAATTATTACATTATGTTTTCAAAAATAAATTAACACAAATTATATCACGTTATTCAAGCAACCGAATTTAATGTTATATTTCAATGTTATAAATGAATTTTAGATGTATTGAATTTCCTGAATTCTGCAAGAATCTAAATTTTGCCTTGATATGAATATTTAAATCCATTTATTATTTTGATCCAGTACAAACCCTTAATAATCATTTCCATAGTTGCCTCACAGCAATTGAGGTAATTTCGCTGTTCTTATTCCTTTACAATAATTTGCTCGTGAATTAGCAAAAAATACGATAACTTGTTCTTCAAGTGATAAAATTCCAGATTTTAATGTGTAATGAGGTTCGTATTATCTAAAATCAGCTTCGGCTATTTTTTATGCATTCATTCTCTTCCCGATACGATTGAAAATTGCTACTCTTGTTCAGCGGTTTCCAACTTTTATTTCCTCACGTATTCTTTGATTGTCCTTTGTAAGCACCATCCATATCTATAAGTACATCACTCCTTCCTTATCAACTTTCTTCAAAATCCCTTCGAAAAGAACAGCTTTTATCAATTATATTAATGTTAGAGTTTGTGTAAGAATCAAGCACTTCGAATTAGCTTAATAACATTAGTTGGATTTGCTTTGAATTTCACATTTTATTTTATTTTCTTACATTAATATCAGTTCTACATTAACAAATTAACTCGCATTGAAATCATTTTACATTAATTTTGATGAAACATAACAGAATTGATGTTAATCATTCATTTGGAAGACAATTTTAATGCAATCCTTGAGATTCTTTCACGGAATCGAGATTTATAAAGTACAATCAGTAAGAAATAAATGTAAGAATGTCAAGAGCTGCATAAACTTATTGGAGAATTTGTCATTAATACAAACCAAAGATCATCGTACACTTTCTATATCTGTTACTATGAAAAGAATTAAATATGAGGTTCCTTTAACATCGAGTTCTTTGTACATTTCTTTCAATACTATTCTGTAAATTTTCAGACATGCATAGCTTTCATTTTTCTCACTAAACTTGAGAAATAAAATTTTATAGCTATTTCTTACCCAAACTTTAATATTTTGTGTTTTTTACCATTACCAATACTATTTTTTCATACTCCAAACTGGTCCTCCGCATATCAAAAGTCTTCCACTGTATGTTGATTTAGGCGCATGATGATGAAAACAATATTAAATTGTAGCGGTTACATAACTCTACTAACCTTCTCTTTTGATACAACAGATGGCATTACTTACTAACATCAGAGCATATTTCCCATGATCCTTCTTGGGGGTCATTATTAGATTGTATTCTGAGTGAGTGACATATTTTTTCGTGTTCGTGTTTGTTTTGTCTTGTGAAATGGAGGACTTAGAAAATAATTAAATAACTGTTCTTTAAACTTGTCTATTATTTCCAACTGCCTCATAAAGAAGTTATAAAAAGTGTCGTCCTTCTACAAAATTACATTTTCCACCAATAGGCTAAGTGTATATAAGTAGCCTAAAAAAGCCTAAAAATTATATTTGTGTGAAATAAAGTTTACATAGTTACTCTTATAATTTTATTATTCATAATCAAGTTTGATGGAACATAAAATTTTCCCACTGCTATATTTCGATG